>NC_140170.1:186892421-187096760 GCF_963971535.1 Notolepis coatsorum
TAGGCTGGTCCGACTTTGGGTGGGTGCTTAACGCTGCCCGGCCCCACAGGGCTATCTCCTCCACCCGATCCCGTGTCCCCTTTGGCCGGTATTAACCAACTTTAAATTTTTTCAATTTTAGCTAGCTCGCAACATGCACATTTGCAATGCATCGTTGTTCAAATAACCACAGTGTGTGTCGCGCGCGACGTTGCTATGACGTGCATTATGTAGGACAAATGAAATCCATAGGTTTAATGTATTTTTAAAATATATTTTAATTGTTTTTAATTATGGTCCTATTTCACACATTCTATGAAATCGATACATTCTGTAAGTCGTCTTGCGTCGACCCCCACTTTGGGACCCACTGCTCTGCATGTACCTGTATGTGCCTCGTATGTCTTTTCTATTGCTGTTGTATTGTGGCCAGAAACTCAAGGTCTTAAAAAGATTAGCCTGGTCCGCAAATGAGATGTTGCTCACATTGTGACCAAAAAAATTACATTGTGGCAAAAATGTAAAATCTCAATTATTTTCTATCGATATTGAAATCACGATCACGCATTGTTTTTAAAACATTGTATGACGACTGACTTTGTAATTGTCATTGAAACGGGATGAATCACCCAGGGGCGGAGCTAGGGGGTGGCTACCTGGGCTCAAGCCCCGGATGTATTCTGAAAAGCCCAGAATCTATTTAAAAAAAAATTTAAAAAAAATAAAAATAATTATTTTTGTTATTTTTTTTTTTTTTTTATACAATTCATCATTGTTACATGAAAATATGTTTGCACCAGATTTAGCAGAAGCTAATTTCCATCTGTGGTCTATCCAGCTGCTAACTGTATTTGAGTGAGTTAAGTCTTGGTGTTATGGTAGACTCAGACCTAAGCTTTAAATCACAATCAACAAGTTGACAAAAACTTAATTCTTCCACCTTAGAAACATAGCTAAAGTACGGCCATTTATAAATCAAAAGGACGCTGAAAACCAGATCCATGCCTTTATCAAGCCAACTCGACTACTGTAATGCACTCCTTACCGGCCTCCCGAAAAAATACGATGATAACTATTTTATTGCAATGCACTATTGCATTATTTTATTCTATTTTACTAACTATTTTATTGCACTGCACTATTTTACTTTGTATCAGTGAATCATAGACGCCTGGCCATAAGAGCATTCGGAGCATCTCTGCTCTCCCACTATTGAACTTGGGGGAGCAAAGGTATGATCTTGCTCCACCACTTTTTGATTATATGAAAAATATGATATATCCCCCCCCAATATATAAATCTAACCATAACTACGTTATGGTTAACTGAGTTTTATAGTGAAAAGAGCAGCTTTATTGGTCAAGATTGAAGGCTCTATATTGCAGGAAATTGCACGTACAGGTTCATTAAATTCAAAAAAAATCTGTCATGGTGGGAAGCCCCCCTCCAATTGTGCGTTCGGCTGAACGTGTCACTCTTTGTAGTCTGCTACGGTCTTGTGCAGTGCTATTCCCAAACCAGGAGGTGATGTTGCCGGTCAGGATGCTCTCTATTGTACATGAGTAGAAGTTCCTAAGGATCTTCTGACTGACTTGGAACTTCCTTAGGCGCCTGAGGAAGTAGAGGCGTTGTCGTGCCTTCTTCACAACACTGTCAATGTGTTGATATATACCATTACCGTTTATGCTTCAAATTATACCGTGATATACATTTTAGACCATACCGTCCAGCCCTAGTCCATGTTCTCCTAAGAGACAACGCACGTAACATGGCAAAGGCTATGGAGGATTACAATGTTGATAGCCTGGGCTGCATGGCCCACACCTTACAGCTGGCTGTGAACGAGGCTGTGCTGAGCCAAAGAGCTGTGATTGACTGTGTTGCCATCGGTCGGAAGATTGTTGGACACTTTAAGCACTCCCAAGTAGCGACCACCCGCCTGGAAGAGTTAATGGTGGCCCTGAAAATAACTAAATCACGAGTCCAACAAGACGTGGCCACACGTTGGAACAGTACATTCTACATGCTCCAGAGTCTGGTGAAGCAGAAGCAAGCTATCGCAGCTTATGCTGTAGAATACAAGTTGGCAGCAACACTCAACGCCGACCAATGGACTCTGGTTGAAAACATCTTGATCATCCTCGATCCGTGTGAACGGCTGACTAAAAATATTAGCAAAGCTACAGCCACTACTGCAGACGTGATCCCCTCCATCCATATTGTACCTAGGGATGGGTACCGTTCACATTTGAACCGATACCGGTACCTGTGAATCGATAACGGTACCCAACGGTACTTCTTTCGGTACTTTAGTCTAAAAATGTTACCTACCTACCCCAGTTGTAAAAAAGAATTCGAAAACGTAATATCTAATAAATAAATAATGTATTATTATTACTTTATTACCTACTTACCTGCACTATTCTCTTACCCTACCTACTTTCATACACTTCCAATCAAATTCATATGTCTGTTGTAATTCAAAACCGTAATTCAAAACTTTGTAAAGAAACTCAAAGTTAAGAGATTTGTTGTGTAGGTAAGAGTAAGAGTAAGTTAGAGCGACGGACTGCTCTGTTGTATGTTAGAGCGACGGACTGCTCTGTTGTATGTTAGAGCGACGGACTGCTCTGTTGTATGTTAGAGCGACGGACTGCTCTGTTGTATGTTAGAGCGACGGACTGCAATGTTGTATGTTAGAGCGACGGACTGCTCTGTTGTATGTTAGAGCGACAGACTGCTCTGTTGTATGTTAGAGCGACGGACTGCTCTGTTGTATGTTAGAGCGATGCTCTGTTGTATGTTAGAGCGATGCTCTGTTGTATGTTAGAGCGACGGACTGCTCTGTTGTATGTTAGAGCGATGCTCTGTTGTATGTTAGAGCGACGGACTGCTCTGTTGTATGTTAGAACGATGCTCTGTTGTATGTTAGAGCGATGGACTGCTCTGTTGTATGTTAGAGCGACGGACTGCTCTGTTGTATGTTAGAGCGACGGACTGCTCTGTTGTATGTTAGAGCAACGGACTGCTCTGTTGTATGTTAGAGCGACGGACTGCTCTGTTGTATGTTAGAACTTTGTAAAGAAACTCAGTGTTAAGAGCGATGCACTGCTCTGTTGTATGTTAGAGCGATGCTCTGTTGTATGTTAGAACTTTGTAAAGAAACTCAAAGTACTAAGAGCGATACACTGCTCTGTTATATATTTTTTAATGAACAATCTTATCACACTTTTCTACTGTCCATTCTATTTGATTATTTTAGCCTATTTTAAACTGCACTTTTTAATCTGATCTACTCTATTTTATTATTTGTATTACTGAAGAACTGTGATTTGCCTTACCTTGCTCGCTTATGCCTGTATTTTTTACTGTTGTGAAGCACTTTGAACTGCAACCTCTGTATGAAAAGTGCTATACAAATAAAGTTATTATTTATTATTATTATTATACACAGTCACACACATATCTTTCAATAAATGTTATGTTTATTTTTTATTTAATTTTTCTCCCATCCCAATGTTAGTCGTTATGCCAATTCCCAATCCCCTTCCTGGTCGCTGCGCACTCTACCCCCTACAGTCGGTCTGGGAGAGTGGAGGCTATCACATGCTTCCTCCGACACATGTGTAGCCAATCAACCGCTTCTTTTCACCTGGCAGCGCGGACTCTCACTGAGAGGGTGTAACGTGTGGAAGGATCACACTACCCCCCTTAGATCCTTTTCTCGCTGAGCAGGCGCCCCGACCGAACTGTAGGAGTCGCCGTTTACAACGACCAGGACCCACCCACCAGCTTTCCCACCCTCTAACACTCCCAATTGTGTTAGTACGACGGCCGGCCAAGCCGGAAGCAACGCAGAGAGCTGGGCTCGATACCAGTATCTCCTGCGTTGGTGGCGAGCGCCTTGCCCACTGCGCCACCCAGCCGCACCAATGTTATGTTTATTAAAAAAATATGTTTATTTAACAAATTAACTAAAAAAGGTACACATCTATATATTTTAGTGCTGTCAATTGATTAAAA
Source organism: Notolepis coatsorum (assembly GCF_963971535.1). NCBI lineage: Eukaryota > Metazoa > Chordata > Actinopteri > Aulopiformes > Paralepididae > Notolepis > Notolepis coatsorum. The sequence goes on from NC_140170.1 coordinate 186,896,424, forward strand.
ATAATTAACTAATTAATCTCACAATTTTCTGTAATTAATCTAGATTAAAAATTGCATTTTTCTACTTAAGACGGAAGCTTGTAAGAGATATTTACTTGAGTAAAATCATGGAATTAATGTAAAATCAACACAAAGAAAGTATCAAAGAGTATTTTAATAGCTTTCTTTGAATACAGTTTCTCTCGCAAAAAAAATAACAAGCAAATATACTCCTGAAAGTTCAGAACATTGAAGATTTTTCACTCCATAGATTAATCTAGATTATATTATTTTAATGCTTTAAATAATTTAAATTAATCTCAAGTTAAAGCATTCATTTTGACAGCCCTAATATATTTAAATACAAAATAAATAAAGGTATTGTATTTTACAAAATAACAAGTATAAAACAAGGGTAAACAAACCACTCTAGCAGCAATTAACTATTCTGCTGATCAAAAAATAGGAAGGACTACTTAAAAAAGTGGAGAAGGACCTAGATAGATGGATGCAGCTACCTCTCTCGCTAATCGGACGTGTGAACTGCATTAAGATGAACGTCCTTCCTAAATGTCTCTACCTTTTTCAAACCCTCCCTATATCTATACATAAGAACTTGTTCAAGAAATTACAAAGGATAATATCTGCATTCATATGGAGGAGGAAGGTCCCTAGAAGTAAAATTAAAACCCGATATAATTCCCCCCAGTGTGGTGGACTGAAACTCCTGGACTTCCAACGTTACTACTGGGCTGCACAGACGAGGGCTCTGTGGATTTGGCAGAATGGGTCGACTAATTCCCCTGCCTGGAGACAAACAGAACAATGCCATACGATGGACGTGCCGCTGGCCGGAATTCCTTTTATCCGGTCGTACCACACCCTGAAGAATAGAATAAAACCCATTCATTAAACACACGGCACCAACATGGTTTGAGATTCAGACACATCTTGGTAGCTTTATTGCATTTCACAGGAAGACTCCCTTCCACAACAGTCCAGCTTTACCAGAATCACTTAGAGATGGCATCACCAAGAAGTGGTACACTCAGGGAATTAAAACTTTTGGGGACCTATATGATAAATAATAACTTCATTTTATATAGCGCCTTTCAAGGGACCCAAGGTCGCTTTACATAGAGGGGGGGGGGGGGAATAACAAAGTAACAGACAGTGGACAGACACAACATATACATATATATATAATATATATGATAATAACATACTTATGTCCTTTGAACAGTTACGCGGCACCTTCCACTTTCTAATTTCTACAAATATCTACAGGTCAGACACTTCATAGGTACAGGTCAGGGAGGAAACTCCACTCTTCCAAAACCCCTCCTCATAGATGATATTCTAAAAGGAGTTATTCACAGTGACGTGACTAGAGGCATCCTATCATTAACATATAATAGATTTCTGACCTTTACAGAAATAATACCCCTAAACGCCAAGAACAAATGGGAGCGGGACCTGGACTGTACCTTTGAAGAAGATGAATGGGAATCACTATGTGAGTCCGCACTATCTTTTTCATATAACACTCGACATAAACGTATGCAATTTAACATTCTCCATAGGACCTATTTTACGCCGGAAAGACTTCACAGGATGAATGACGCTATCTCTGACCTTTGCCCTAGGTGCTCAACTCAAACAGGTAGCCTGCTCTACATGTTCTGGGAATGTAACAAACTGAGACCTTACTGGGGCTCAATTTGGGAGATGGGGGGGGGGGGGGGGGTTGGGTAGGAGGGGTGGGTGGGGACTGTACATTGGAGGTGGTTGGGTGGGGGGGGGGGGGGGGGGCACTGCAAACCCGACATTTTATTTTGTTGGGCAAATACCTTACCTGATGTGTACTCTTGCTTTGTTTTAGTTGAAATAGTAACTGTAAAAAAAGAGGTCTCGACTCGAGTGTGAGGGCACTGTGAGCTCAACAACAGCTGGATATCAATTTCCTGTTCAGTGCACTGCTGGCCCTGCGCGGTTTACATGTCTCAGGCTGGAAGGACCTATTATTTACGAGAGGGGTGGCATTTCTCTCTCTTTCTTTACCTAATATTTAGATTCTATCGTGACATCTTTCATTTGGAAGGGCAGGGCAGTATATATATATGTGCATATGTGCAACTGTAAAAAAAAAAAAAAAAAAAAAAAGAGGGTGGCATAAAAAGGGCACTTTCTAATGAGAAATGAAAAAGGCAGGTGCCCGGGCACCCCTTCACCCCTATGTATGCACGTGCCTGTCACTGTCACACGTAATCGGGATATTGTAACTGGGATTAAAATGTCTGAAAAAGGCAGAAGACGCTGAGAGAGAGAGAGCTGGTTAAATTGATCGGCTCTCACAGGGCGAAGCTGGGTGTGTTGACTAGGCTCTCACAGGGCGAAGCTGGGTGTGTTGACTAGGCTCTCGCAGGGCGAAGCTGGGTGTGTTGACTAGGCTCTCACAGGGCGAAGCTGGGTGTGTTGACTAGGCTCTCGCAGGGCGAAGCTGGGTGTGTTGACTAGGCTCTCACAGGGTGAAGCTGGGTGCGTTGACTAGGCTCTCACAGGGCGAAGCTGGGTGTGTTGACTAGGCTCTCGCAGGGCGAAGCTGGGTGTGTTGACTAGGCTCTCACAGGGTGAAGCTGGGTGTGTTGACTAGGCTCTCGCAGGGCGAAGCTGGGTGTGTTGACTAGGCTCTCGCAGGGCGAAGCTGGGTGTGTTGACTAGGCTCTCACAGGGTGAAGCTGGGTGTGTTGACTAGGCTCTCACAGGGTGAAGCTGGGTGTGTTGACTAGGCTCTCACAGGGTGAAGCTGGGTGTGTTGACTAGGCTCTCACAGGGTGAAGCTGGGTGTGTTGACTAGGCTCTCACAGGGTGAAGCTGGGTGTGTTGACTAGGCTCTCACAGGGTGAAGCTGGGTGTGTTGACTAGGCTCTCACAGGGTGAAGCTGGGTGTGTTGACTAGGCTCTCGCAGGGCGAAGCTGGGTGTGTTGACTAGGCTCTCGCAGGGTGAAGCTGGGTGTGTTGACTAGGCTCTCGCAGGGCGAAGCTGGGTGTGTTGACTAGGCTCTCACAGGGTGAAGCTGGGTGCGTTGACTAGGCTCTCACAGGGCGAAGCTGGGTGCGTTGACTAGGCTCTCACAGGGTGAAGCTGGGTGTGTTGACTAGGCTCTCACAGGGTGAAGCTGGGTGTGTTGACTAGGCTCTCACAGGGTGAAGCTGGGTGTGTTGACTAGGCTCTCACAGGGCGAAGCTGGGTGTGTTGACTAGGCTCTCGCAGGGCGAAGCTGGGTGTGTTGACTAGGCTCTCACAGGGTGAAGCTGGGTGTGTTGACTAGGCTCTCACAGGGCGAAGCTGGGTGTGTTGACTAGGCTCTCGCAGGGCGAAGCTGGGTGTGTTGACTAGGCTCTCACAGGGTGAAGCTGGGTGTGTTGACTAGGCTCTCGCAGGGCGAAGCTGGGTGCGTTGACTAGGCTCTCGCAGGGCGAAGCTGGGTGCGTTGACTAGGCTCTCACAGGGCGAAGCTGGGTGCGTTGACTAGGCTCTCACAGGGCGAAGCTGGGTGTGTTGACTAGGCTCTCACAGGGCGAAGCTGGGTGTGTTGACTAGGCTCTCACAGGGTGAAGCTGGGTGTGTTGACTAGGCTCTCACAGGGTGAAGCTGGGTGCGTTGACTAGGCTCTCACAGGGCGAAGCTGGGTGCGTTGACTAGGCTCTCACAGGGTGAAGCTGGGTGTGTCATCATTTATGGATGATGTCCGAAACAGAATAAAACCTGATTAATAGTGAAACTGTTAATAGCCTCCAATGCTTATTAGTGCGTGTGAACGTTTGCATGTTTCAACCACCTGCTGTGACAGTGGGGGTCGCGCCTCTCTGACACCGTTATTTCGGGGGTCGCGGCCTGAAAACGTTGGGAACCCCTGCTGTAGAGGACAAGATCACTGAGGACATGTTATTCAGCATCATGAAGAACCATATCATAGGAACAATGTGTTTGAACTGTATTATGGAACAATGTGTTTGATCCCTTGGTCCTGAGGACGAGGGAAGATCAAAGAGGTCCCTAAGTGATGATGTCAAAGGACGAGGGAAGATCAAAGAGGTCCCTAAGTGATGATGTCATAGGACGAGGGAAGATCAAAGAGGTCCCTAAGTGATGATGTCATAGGACGAGGGAAGATCAAAGAGGTCCCTAAGTGATGATGTCATAGTGGACGTGGTCACGGACGGCCCAGCGGTTCCATAAAGTCCAGCGGTGTTTCGTCACAGTGGGTCGATCAGGGCGGGACTTGATTGATTGAACATTTTATTTAAAGGGGAACTATTTTACTATTTCTTTCACTATTTGGGCACTTTTACACAATCCCTGTGAGTCTATGGAACACCTCTGTAATTTTTTATTTTATTTTATTCATTGTTTTGTATTTCTAATGAAGTACTCAAAAACAGCATTTTTCTACCTCAAGATCTTAAGCCGTTTTGAGGCTGGGCTCCAACCACTGTGTGGTAACTGTGTGGAGTGTGTGAGTCTCAGCAGCTGAGTCTCTCTGACATCACAAATCAGCACATGTTCAGATGACTCAGTTCAGTGAGGGTGAATATTGTGAGAGGAGAATTGGAAGAATGCGCCAATATGAGAATTAGAGACATAGATCATATTAATATAAGTCCATATAGCTAGGAAACAATGCTAAACACTGAAAAAGGCCATTTATAAGATAGTTCCCCTTTAACAGATTGCAGAATGGGTACAATACAGTACGGCTCAATACACACAATTGTTAAGGGGATGCGGACCAGAGAAAGACTTTCGTCTTAACAATGGGGTGAGGGGGTTTGTGTGGAGAGGTGTGTGTGTGTGTGTTCTTTGTGTTCTTGGCAGGCTTGATGTTCCTGAGAAGGGTTGAGGTCTTTATTCATAACTGGTTTCAACAAACTCTTCAGTTGTTCCCAATTCCTCCTACGCGTCATCAGCCACGACGTTCTGAAAGAGAGGGAACAAATAAACACCATCAACACCGAAAACACTGCCAGCATCCTCCACTCACTCACTCACTCACTCACTCACTCACTCACTCACTCACTCACTCACTCACTCACTCACTCACTCACTCACTCACTCACTCACTCACTCCAACACACTCCATGACTATACATGTACGTATATTTCATTCACAGTATATTTTTGTTGAACCTTGTCTCATGCGTGGTCTGAGTCTCCCTGAGTCACTTACTTTGAGCTGGTGTGTGACAGGAGCAGGGGTGGAAAGTACTTGAGTAATTGTACTTTGTTACAATACTTAAGTACCGTTTTTAGGGGATTTGTACTTTACTCAAGTATTATTAGGTTTGTATACTTGTACTTTTACTCAATTACAATTCAGAGAAAAAAAAACATACTTTTTACTCCTTACATTTAAAATGCAGACCTACAAAGTACAAATCTCGCAGGTCCAACTATTTTAATTAGTATATTTGTTTCTCTGGTCGAACTAACGTTAACGTTATTAATCCTGCGTCCGCACTTTATTTAAAAACAGCCAATAAAATCCCCACCAATGGAAAATGAAACCCGCCCATACCCATGCTGATTGGTCCTTGTGCAAGACTAGAAAGCGGGGATCTTTGATTATACAACGGCATGCACATTTCTCGATTCTGATTGGCTGAAACAGTCAACTTACACGTGGGTATTTTCATAACCCAACGCTCTTGGTCCCAGGACCCGCCCACAACCGCATCACTATCAATGCGCCGTTCGTGGTTTTAGGAATGAAAGCAAGATGGCGGACAAGCCGGACAGGAAACATTACGAAAGGATAATGGTGATAGGGTCATAAAGACTAAATGAAAAACGATTCTGTCACGGTGAATGTCTTAGTTTCTTAAACAATGTTGGATGATGTAATTGATGGGTCATTGTGGAACAAAATAAAAATCGCGCAAATTGATTGATTGATTGCAAAATACATTTTTATTTTTACCTACTTTCTATAGAAGCAGCTGGGAGGTGCACTGTTTTAAGTGAGCGTGGACTATTGAATTGATTGATTGATTGCTAATTTTATTACTGTCCGCCTTGTTTCCAACTGGTTAAGTTTAGGCACTCTTTCGAAGTCGCTCTCTTTCGAAGTTGGTTAAGGTTAGAGTTTGTCTTTAGAGCAGGGCGATAGACCACCAGCCCTGATTCCAAACTCTAACCATAACCAACTTCGAAAGAGAGCGACTTCGAAAGAGTGCCTAAACTTAACCAGTTGGAAACAAGGCGGACAGTAATAAAATTATCAATCAATCAATCAATCAATTCAATAACCCACGCTCACTTAAAACAGCGCACCTCCCAGCTGCTTCTATAGAAAGTAGGTTAAAAAAAAATAAAATAAAAAAACTCTTATAGGGCAAATAAATCCCCCACCCCCTTTTCCCCTATAGGGCAAAGAAAACTTTTTTAAATTTGTTTTACCTACTTTCTATAGAAGCATCTAAGAATGAAGTTCTATAGAAAGTAGGTTCAAAACTAAAGAAAAGTTGGATGTGTTAGTTTGTTGGACGTCTAGTTGAATGACAGTTGGATGTCTTAGTTTGTTGGATGTCTAGTTGAAAGACAGTTGGATGTGTTAGTTTGTTGGATGTCTTACTGAGAACAGTTGGATGTCTTAGTTTGTTGGATGCCTAGTTAAGAGACAGTTGGATGTCTTAGTTTGTTGGATGTCTTAGTTGAGAGACAGTTGGATGTGTTAGTTTGTTGGATGCCTACAGTTGGATGTGTTAGTTTGTTGGATGTCCTACTGAGAACAGTTGGATGCACTTCCGAGCTGCTTCCACATGGAGGCAACTTCTCTTTTTTTTGTTTGGGAACTACTTTTTCTGGCGGATGGTTTTTTCAATAAATCTTCAATTAATGTGTGTTTATTGTATAGCAATAAGGTTGGATGAATGTGCCAGTTGTATAAAAGCCATTACACCACGTGCACCACACCTAGGCATGGTCTAATTCTCACAACCCACGCCTGCGCGTGATGTAATGCTTTATTAAACACCTGCTATCAGAGGAATAGACAGTCAAGAAAAAACATTTTTAAGTTTACTTTTTGACTTTTACTTAAGTGTGTTTTTAGCCAGATACTCTGACTTTTACTTGAGTAAGATTTTGAGACGGTACACATACTTTCACTTAAGTATCATTTCTGGGTACTTTTTTTACACCCCTGAGTGAGACTAACGTTAATCATTCAGTGCAGCGCCCGATGGCCTTCCTACAGGTTCACCTCATGGGTGTTTATCGCCACAAACCCCAGTGATGGCTTTGTAACGAGGCTATAGTCTGGGGGTCAAAGTCTAAAGAGCACTGATTGCACATATCTACCTGGAACAGGTAAACCGCTGACGAGATGCAGAGCACGGGTGTTGAAACACAACATTGTTTACAGCAGATAACCTTTACAGCACACCTCATCACTTCTGCACATTACTGCTCAATATTCCATCCTACTGTATTGCTATTTTTTATTGTAATTAGTGTACTTGACCACAACGTGCACAATTGTACAGCCCTGGCCTATTTTTATTTTATAATTATATTCTATTGATGCTTCTGTTCATAATTCAATTTTATTTGATTACACCTTTTTATTTCATTCTACCATAATTGTCTGTCATTGAGCGCCACGCCCCTTTTCCGGTAGTCGGTATAGTGTGATAGTAAAGGGTTAACCTTCTGTAGTGTGGCAGTGAAAGGGGCTAACCTGCTGCCGTGTGGCAGTGAAAGGGTTAACCTTCCGTGTATTGTCGCAGTGAAAGGGTTAACCGTTTGGTAGTGTGGCAGTGAAAGGGTTAAGAACGGTGAGAGCACTTCTGCTCTTTTCCAAATTCTGTGATTCTATCGTTCATTTACCGGAATTAAAAAAAAACATTTCCTGGAAGCTGGACCCAGGTTAAAGGGATACTGCACCAAAAAACAACCAATGCTGCTTTGAGAGACCCCCCCCCCCCCCCCCCTGGACTCACCCATCCCCCTCGCTGAGCCACCCAGTTGCCGACGCGTCTGTTGAGGAATGCAGTCAAGGCGCTCCGGGGCGTTCCTCTTGACGTAGAGGCCCAGGGCGAAGGAGGCTCTGATCAGGTGCATCTCTGGAGCCAACGCAGCATCCTGGGGCGAGGTCGTCCGGCACAGGGCCTCCACGCTCTGGCTGAACACGTCTGACACGGCCTCGAGGGGAGGGGAGAGGTTAGCCAACTACTGCTACCATGGAGAGAGGAGAGGTTAGCTAACTACTACTACCATGGAGAGAGGAGAGGTTAGCTAACTACTGCTACCATGGAGAGAGGAGAGGTTAGCTAACTACTACTACCATGGAGAGAGGAGAGGTTAGCTAACTACTACTACCATGGAGAGAGGAGAGGTTAGCTAACTACTACTACCATGGAGAGAGGAGAGGTTAGCCAACTACTGCTACCATGGAGAGAGGAGAGGTTAGCTAACTACTACTACCATGGAGAGAGGAGAGGTTAGCTAACTACTGCTACCATGGAGAGAGGAGAGGTTAGCTAACTACTGCTACCATGGAGAGAGGAGAGGTTAGCTAACTACTACTACCATGGAGAGGGGAGAGGTTAGCTAACTACTACTACCATGGAGAGAGGAGAGGTTAGCTAAAGTACTGCTACCATGGAGAGAGGAGAGGTTAGCTAACTACTGCTACCATGGAGAGAGGAGAGGTTAGCTAACTACTGCTACCATGGAGAGGAGAGGTTAGCTAACTACTACTACCATGGAGAGAGGAGAGGTTAGCTAACTACTGCTACCATGGAGAGAGGAGAGGTTAGCTAACTACTACTACCATGGAGAGAGGAGAGGTTAGCTAGATGCAAGACCACCCGCATTTCATTGTATACTCGTATGTCGTGACAAATAAAACTCTTGACTCTTGACTTGACTACTACTACCATGGAGAGAGGAGAGGGGAGAGAGAGGAGTTCAGTTCAGTTCAGTTCAGAGTTTTTATTTGCCACATGGAATAATACAATCATAGTTTCTTCATTAAAAAATCATAAATAGCCATTCCATGGACAAAAGGAGCAGGAAGAAGAATAAATCTTATAATTACCTGCCCCTTATTCCTAAACTAACATGTATTTTCTTAATGGTCGGCGTATAACCTTATTTACACAAATAATCATTTATACCATTATAAAAGAAACACAATCCACAGTTAAACAAGAAAAATTTAAATAATAATAATAATGATAAAGAATAAAGAAGAAAAGAAAGAGAAGAGAAAAAAAAAGATCTCACTATTCAGATCACATTTTGATTTTCATACTGACTAAATTTTTTTTTTATACATTTTTTTGAATTGATAAACACTGTTACATCCCTTAAGCTCGCTATGGAGAGAATTCCATAACTTTACACCAATAACTGAAGGACACATCTGTTTAAGTGTGGTACGTGCAAACTGATGTTTAAAATTGTATTTTCTCCTACTAAACTCACTTTCTAAATGAAAAAGATTTTGTAGTTTTTCTGGCAGTGTATTATTTCTTGCCCTAAACATAATTAACATTGTTTGAAACTTAACCATGTCTTCAAGTTTAATTATTCTAGATTTAATAAATAGTATATTTTTGTGTTCTCGATAACTCACTTTATGTGTGATTCGTACAGCCCTCTTCTGTAGTATATATAATGGTTTTATATTTGTCCCATAAGTATTCCCCCATACTTCAACACAATAACTGATATAAGGGGAGATGAGTGAGCAGTAGAGTGTTCTCATTGCCTCATACTCTAACACATCCTTTACTTTATTCATAACAAAAATACTCTTGGACATCTTTTTTTTAACGTGTGCTATGTGCGATTTCCATGTTAATTTATCATCCATAATCACACCAAGAAAACGAAATTCATTAACTCTCTCTATATCAGCTCCATCTATGGTCAGTACTATATTTTCATCTAGTTTTCGATTGCCAAAAATCATAAATTTAGTTTTTTTCAGATTCAGTGATAGCTTATTTACATCAAACCATTTCTTTAGCTTTGTCATTTCATACACAATATATTCAGCTAGTTCCTTTAAATTATTTCCAGAACAAAAAAAATTTGTATCATCAGCAAACAAGACAAACTGTAATAGTTTTGAAACATCACAAATATCATTAATATATAAAAGAAAGAGTTTGGGCCCCAAAACCGAACCTTGCGGTACCCCACATTCAATCTTCATGAGCTCAGATTTGACATCTGCCAACTGCACATATTGTTGCCTATTGTGGAGATAACTACTCAACCATTCAAGAACCATTCCTCTCACACCATATGAACGTAATTTAGAAATTAGAATATTATGATCTAAGGTATCAAATGCCTTTTTTAAATCAATAAACACCCCTATTGTTAATTTCCTTTTATCTGTTGCTGTTGTTATTTCTTCAATAATATTCATTAAGGCAGTCGCTGTTGATCTGTTTTGCCTAAAGCCATACTGGCTTTTGCTCAGCAGTTTAGTCTTTTCCACAAAACCATCTAACTTATGCGAAAACAGTTTTTCAAGCACTTTCGAGAACTGTGAGAGCAATGACACTGGTCTATAGTTAGTGAAGCTGTGCTTATCTCCTACTTTGTAAAGTGGGATCACTTTTGCTACCTTCATCCTGTCTGGAAAAATACCTGTCTGAAAAGAAAGATTACAAATATAACAGAGAGGTTTGATTATACAATCAATTGTCTTCTTCACTATAATCATATCTATCCCATCACTGTCAATGGATGTCTTATTCTTTGACTTTAATACAATGGACATGATTTCTGCTTCACTGACATTTCCTAAAAACATAGACTGCAGTACTTTACTATCTCCTCTCCATCCTTCCTGTAATGGTTCATCGTGTTTTTGAATGGCATCTGCCAAATTTGGCCCCACATTCACAAAAAAAGAGTTGAATTCATTAACCACCTCATTCATGTTTTTTATAGTCTTACTATTACTAATGAAATGGCTAGGCATTTTTATGGACGCTGATTTATTTCCCATTACCTTATTTAGAATGTCCCATGTGCCCTTTATATTATTTTTATTTTCGCCTAACAATCTATTGTAATAATCTTTCTTGGCCCGTCTCATAATGAATACTAACTTATTCTTATACACTTTGTATTTAGTTTCAGCAGCCTTTTTTCTACATTTGATAAAATCTCTATACAGTTTGTTTTTCTTTTTACATGCATTCTCTAACCCCTTTGTTATCCATGGTTTTCTATTGTCATTACTTCTTTGTTTATGTTGAACCATTGGGCAGTGCCTATCGTAAAGTGTCCGATAGATATCCAAAAAAGTATTGTAAGCAGCATTGACGTCTTCTACATAGACCCCCTTCCATTCCTCATTCAAAAGATCATTCCTGAACATGTTTACAGCATCATCCCTTCTTAACCTTTTATATCTGTACCCATCCTCCTCCTTTGTTCTCTTCAATTGACAATCAAAAGTAACAAAAACAGGTAAGTGGTCACTTATATAATTTATGACTAATCCACTTATGATGTTATCCTTAAAGCTATTAATAAAAATATTATCTATTAATGTAGCAGAGGTTTCTGTTATTCTACTTGGCTTGCTGATCAGTGGATATAACCCTCTTCCATACAATAATTCAAGAAAATCTGCTGAAGCCTTGTGCTTAGAAACCTTTAGTAGGTCAATATTATAATCTCCACAAATAAGAGAGAGGTTAGCCAACTAGGCATAACAAAAAATATAGTTTGTTTCCTGTTGGTTGTCAGTTAAGGCCATGGGTAGGTAGGGATTTATTTTAATTTTTTTGTATTCTTTCCCACGGCGACTATGGATAGGGAATTTCTTTATTTAATTAAAATGTTCACAACAACATGGATGCATGTACTCTGCCAGCATGTTTAATATCCATAATACTAAAGGTTTGACTAAGATTTCTATAAAACTTTATTCAAAAAAAATTAAAAATAAAAAGATATTTGATTTTTTTTATATATATATATATTCTTTTTAAACTCATAAAATATATTGGGTCGCACCTAAATCGGCAGGGTCGGTCGGCAACCGGAAATAAACCATTCTTTTTTTTAGGCCCTACTACTATGGAGAGAGGAGAGAGAGGATAGAGAGGAGAGAGGTTAGCCAATAAGCCAACTAACCAGTTTTTCTTTTCTTTTTTTAATATATTCAAATTGTATTCCCCGTTCGAATCCCGCGCCCATTGAACGAAGCTTCGAAAGTATTTAACACAGCCCTTAGTACTTTGCTTGCAGCCTCTCGGTTCTACAAGGTGTTATTATTATTATGTCGTCATCACGGTGGCAGCTGTGTGTTGTGTGGTTTCTGAGCTGACAAACTGGTTCTGGGAAATTCCTGCAGTATCGTGTCTGAACGCAAACGGACAGGACCTGCTGGAGCATGCGTGGCTACGCTGACCTGCACTGGGAGTGAGCCGTGGTGGAGTGAGATGTTATGTACTAGAGGCCTGGTCACTCCTGTTTCACCAGGGCAGGCAGGTGAGGGCTGCCAATTAGCCAATTAGTGCTGATTGGTTACCTGCTGGGGAGCTTCAAAGGCAGACCCAGAAACACACATGCACGGTCTGTGCCTAGTGAAAGAGCTGTCAGGTTCTTACAGTCCTTGTCCGTTGGGTTACCAGTACATTAGTTTATAGTTATATTAGTAGTTCCTTGGTTTAGTAGCATTTTTGAGTTAGAGCACAGGGTTTTGGTGTTGATTACACATAGGTTGCGTACCCATGAGCCAGGGTCGTAACAATTGGGCGCTCATCCGGGATCTGTTACCCCTAGAACTTTGTTTGGTGATTTTTTTTTTGTGTTGCACGGGGTGTCATCATATTATGGTTTGGGTGGTGTTCGTTACACATGGTGTAACGTGGGGGCTGAGCCATTTTCATCAAACAGGTGAGTATGCCGTATTTGTTTGTAATTTGATGTGACTACTTATGCTGTTAAAATATATAGTTTAGTAGGCACCACATGTAGATAGGGACATTATTTTCTGGTTGTGGGTTAGCGTCCGGTGCACCACGTACTCCTGGGGCGGTCAATGAAATGATTGTATATGATCTTTGACTGGTAGCAGGTGTGGTTGAAGAAAGTTAGGTCTACAGGGCATTAGTTTAAGGCAGACCTGGGCATTGTACGGCCCGCGGGCCGGATCCGGCCCGCGGGATGATTCTGACCGGCCCGCGAAAGATTACATGATAATAAAAAAAAATAAAAAAAAAATTAAAAAAAATATTTTTATTTAATTTTTTTTTTTTTTTTTTTTTTACTTTTTTTTTTCATGTCAACGTTCACACGCACAGTATACGCTTAGGAGACATGCTCAGAAGATGTTGGTTCTCTTTGGATCCACCTACATACAGTATGTGAACAGACATTCTCAGTCATGACGTTTACCAAGTCCAGGTACAGATCCTCTCTCACTGATGAACATCTGGCAGCTGTGCTTCGCATATCCACCTCAGACATGCAACCTGACTTTGATGGACTTGTTAAAGCTCAACAGAGACTGGATTTCTCACACTGAATGAAAAAAAAGAACTGAAGAACACTAAAATGTGGAAATATAACAAGTGAAATGGGACACTTGATCTTTTTTTTTCTTTTTTTTGCACAGTTCTGAAAACATTAAATGTTTAATATAGGCATGTAAAGTAAAAAAGGCTACAAAACTGGGACACTTTTCTTTACACAGTTCAGTGACATGTCTTGTTTATTTTTGCTATAAGATGATGTGATGTCTTTAGAAAGCTAAGAAAATCCTTGTTTCAATAGTATATGAAACTCAAAATGCCCTTTGTTATTAATGTTTCACATTTTGTTTATCATTTTGGAAATAAATTCTATTTGAATAAATGATATTTTTGAAAGCTAACCTCACCTTTTAATTGCCAAATAATAACATACACTCTTACCAGGGGTCAAAACAATGCCATTTACTGCTTTTTATATAGAAATAAAATGTATATTATGCATAATTGAGTTTGGAATTTTGGCCCGGCCCCCCAACATATTTTCAGTTGCTCATTCGGCCCCCCGGGAAAAATAATTGCCCACCCCTGGTTTAAGGGTAGGTAGGTTAGGGCGGCCAGGAAACACAGGTAGTGTGGTAGGGCTTGATTTAGTGTTTCTTAGGGTAGACATGTGGTAGGCCGGGGTTTTCTGCAGTTTAGACGTAGAAGCATATGTGGTCACATCAGGTTAGAAGGCGCACCTGTTTGGGAAAATTTTGTTGGATTTATTTTGTTTGTTTAAGTGTTTGGTGAGCATACCTGGTAGCACCTAACACCCTGCGTGTATGACACGTCTATTTAGGGTGGGTGTGTTTTAAAAAAAAAAAAAATTTGGTTGTTTGTGCAACCTGGAAAGGTGCGCTCCGTAGAGCTCACATTTCCACCGTGTTCCATTCTGGTTGTTATTGTTGGCAATTAGCATTATTCGTTGTTCTTCAGTGGTTCGTTAGTGGTTCTTCGTGTCTGTGAGGTTGGGTGTGTAGCTTGGGGTGTCTAGTTCAGTGGCAATGGCTTCCATCAGGGACTTTGTTGATCGCCCGTCTCATGACTTATTAGACAAATTTTCCAAAGAACAACTGCTCGAGCTTGCTGTGCACTACAAGGTCGAGCTTACTCCCAGTGAGAAACGTTTGAAACCATCTGCCTTGGGTGCTTTGCGGGTTTTGCTCATTAGGGAACAGGTGCTTGAGGAGAGGGTGGAGGAGCCTCCATCGTCTGGCGCGTCTCCGCTATTACCTGGTGTAGAGGGTGAGTGGAGGATTAGGGAGTTGGAGTTTAAGGAAAGGCAGCTAGAGCGAGAGCGTGAGGAGAGGAGAGAGGAGCGTGAGCTTAAGGAGAGAGAGAGTAAAGAGGAGCGTGAGCTTAAGGAGAGAGAGAGGAAAGAGGAGCGTGAGCATGAGCGTGAGTTTAAGGAGAAACAACTGTTGCTGGAGCACGAGCGTGCACAGAAGGAGCTTGAATATAAGTATGCTGCCTTGCAGGCGGGTGCTCTGCATCCAGAGTCACGTTCCGGGTTTGATGTAGGCAGGAATATTAGGATGGTGCCACCATTTGTTGAGAAAGACGTGGAAAGATATTTTCCCCTTTTCGAAAGGGTGGCAACCACATTGAAGTGGCCTGATACCGCCTGGACACTGCTGCTACAATGTGTTTTGGTTGGTAGGGCACAAGAAGCCTACACTGCTCTGTCCCTTGAACAAAGCGCTGATTATGAACTTGTTAAAGCTTCCATATTGAGGGCTTATGAGTTGGTCCCCGAGGCCTATCGTCAGCGTTTTAGAGGTTATCGTAGGCAGGAGGGGCAGTCTTATGTTGAATTTGGAAAAGAGAAGGAGAACCTGTTTGACCGGTGGTGCACCTCGCAAAAAGCAGAGTCAAGGGAGCAGCTCAGACAGTTGGTTCTCCTAGAGGAATTTAAGAGGTGTGTTCCTGATAACGTTTCCACACATCTAAATGAGCATAAGGTATCGAAGATAGCCGACGCTGCTGTCTTGGCTGATGAGTTTGTGTTAACACACAAGTCTGTCTTTGTAGAGGAGGGCCGTGTGGAGTCCAGGGGTAGTAGGCGTCCTTCTCAGGGGAGCCGGTTCCCGGCACCCGTGTCTGCTGGTCGGTTTACTTCGACTCCTAGGCAAGGTGGCTCTGCTAGTGCATTCCCAGAGGGGGTTATCTGTTTTTACTGTAAGGAGCCTGGTCATATCGTTGCTGGATGCCCTGTGCTTAAGCAGAAAAATTTAAAAACTGTGGCTCTGGTAGAAATCATAGACAGGACACCTATGCCGACATTAGAGGGTGGGGTGCGAAGTATCAAAGGTGCAGACAGGGAGCTAGAGGGCTCCTCAACATTTAGGATGGAGGGATTTGTTTCACTGGTTGGTGAATTAGGATCAAGGCAGGCTATTACAATATGGAGAGATACAGGAGCTTTCCAGTCTCTCATTCTGGATGGGATTTTGCCATTTTCGGAAGATTCTTCATTGCATTCCGGTGCCATTGTTCAGGGCTTTGGAGGAGGCTTTGTGAATACTCCTTTGCATGAGGTCTCGCTAAACTCTCCCTTAGTATCAGGCAATGTTGTCATAGGAGTGTGTTCTCACATTCCCATAAAGGGGGTGTCCTTCATTCTAGGGAACGATTTGGCCGGTGGCAAAGTGCTGGCTACTCCAGTTGTAATTCCCGTCCCTGTAGTTTCTGAGGTTCCTGATGAGCTCGCACAGAAGCATCCAGGAGTGTTTCCTGTGTGTGCGGTAACACGTGCAATGTCAAAGGTCAAATGTGACACCCATGAGGTTGTTAACTTAGATGGTGATATGACACTTAGTGACACGTTCTTTGTTGAGTTGAAAAGTGGCCCTGATGAGGGTTTTGGTAAGGTGATACCGTCTCATGAGCAGTTGGTACTAGAGCAAAACAAGGATGTCTCCTTGTCGTCCCTCTTTGAAGAGGCGGTTTTAGAGGATGACATGGTAGATACGTCTCAAGGATACTTTGTTAGCAATGACGTGCTCATGAGAAAGTGGACACCACCTAACCTGTCCAGTCTGGATGACTGGGGCAGTGTGTTTCAGATTGTTGTTCCAGCCGTGTATCGTCCTGATATACTGCATCTAGCACATGATCATGATCTTGCTGGTCACATGGGGGTCAGGAAGACTTATGACCGTGTGCTGAGACATTTTTGTTGGCCTGGTTTGAAGTCAGATGTGGCACAATATTGTCGCTCGTGCCATGTGTGTCAGGTGGTTGGTAAACCAAACCAGAAGATCCCTCAGGCTCCTCTGCAGCCTATCCCTGCCGTTGGGGAACCTTTTGAGCGGATCCTCATTGACTGTGTTGGTCCCCTCCCTCGAACTAAGACAGGGAACCAGTACCTTTTGACTATTATGTGTGCAGCGACCCGTTTTCCTGAAGCCATTCCTTTACGCAAGATCACAGCCCCAGCTATATCCAAAGCTCTGGTTAGGTTTTTTTCGACTTTTGGCCTACCAAAGGTCATTCAATCAGATCAAGGGTCTAACTTCATGTCCCGTCTCTTTGCTCAGGTCCTCCAGCAGTTGTCTATCCAACATTGCCCTTCCTCTGCCTATCATCCAGAGTCCCAGGGGGTGCTGGAGAGATTTCACCAGACTATCAAAACAATGCTGCGGGCATATTGTACGGAGTTTGACAAAGACTGGGATGATGGAATCCCTTTGCTTCTGTTTGCTGCTAGGGAGGTAACCCAGGAGTCTCTTGGATTCAGCCCGGCTGAGCTGGTGTTCGGCCACACAGTGAGGGGTCCTTTGAAACTGCTGAAGGAAAAGTGGTTGGCTGACCAGACTCCTTCCTCTACTAATTTGTTGGACTATGTGTGTGACTTCAGGCTTAAGCTTAGTAGAGCATGTGAACTAGCGAAAGAGAACCTAAAGGTAGCCCAAGGAAAAATGAAGGTGTGGTATGATAGGCGGGCCCGACATAGGGTGTTCTCACCGGGAGACAAGGTGTTGGTTCTCTCGCCTATTCTTGGGTCTGCATTACAGGCTAAATACAGTGGGCCATACTCCATTGAGCGCAAAGTTGGTGAGGTCGACTACTTGATTAAAACTCCCGACCGCAGGCGCAAGAGTAGATTATGTCACGTCAATATGTTGAAGGCGTACAATGATAGGGCTCAGATTGACCAGTCAGGGGTCAAGCCTGTGGCTGTTCTAACAGTTTCTGCATCTCCTATTGTAGCCGACTGTTCTGTGTCGAAGGAGATTTCTCAGGGCCGGTTGCCAAACACCCAGATACTAGGTGACTTGGACTCACACCTGTCGTACTTACCACTTCCTGAGCGTACGGATGTGGTGCGCCTACTTAGACAGCATACACGTTTGTTTTCTGATGTCCCTAGTCGTACTAATGTACTCGAGCATGACATTGATGTTGGTAGTGCAGGACCAATTAAGCAACATGCCTATAGGGTGAATCCGGAAAAACGAAGGATCTTGAGTAAGGAAGTAGACTATATGCTGAGACATGGCATTGCGGAGCCTAGTTCTAGTGCGTGGAGCTCCCCCTGCCTGCTTGTTGATAAGCCAGACTGCACTCATCGGTTCTGTACTGATTTCCGTAAAGTTAATACAGTAACCAAGCCGGACTCGTACCCTCTGCCTCGGATGGACGACTGTATCGATCGGGTGGGTTCAGCAGCCTTTGTAAGTAAATTGGATTTGCTAAAGGGATACTGGCAGGTTCCGCTTACTCCGCGAGCACGTGAGATATCCGCTTTTGTCACACCAGAGAGTTTCTGCCAGTATACAGTGATGGCCTTTGGCATGCGAAATGCCCCAGCGACGTTTCAGCGGCTAGTGAACAAGGTCCTGGGCGGGGTAGCGTTCTGTGAGGCATATCTGGATGACCTGGTTATCCACAGTTCCTCTTGGTCACAACATGTGGAGCATCTGGCCGAAGTGTTCAAGCGGTTGGGTGATGCTAACTTGACAGTTAACCTTGCGAAATGTGAATTTGGACAGGCCACGGTTACCTACCTGGGTAAGGTGGTTGGACGTGGGCATGTGTGCCCCGTTACAGCTAAGGTGGAGGCTATAGTGGGCTTCCCTGCTCCCATCACCAGGCGGGAGTTAAAGCGCTTCCTAGGTATGGCAGGGTACTATAGGAGTTTCTGTAGGAACTTTGCTTCTGTTGTTGCCCCTTTGACCAATCTGCTCAGTCCTAAGGTACCTTTCGTGTGGACTGAGACTTGTCAACAGTCTTTTGAGAGCATCAAGGGTATTCTGATTAGCGCTCCCGTTCTGTCAGCTCCCGATTTTCAACTGCCATTCAAGTTGGCAGTGGATGCTAGTGACCTCGGTGCTGGAGCCGTCCTCCTACAAGAGGATGCATTAGAGGTGGAGCACCCAGTGTGCTACTTTTCTAAAAAGTTTGACAGGCATCAACTGCACTACTCTACTATAGAGAAGGAGGCGCTCGCTTTGGTTCTTGCCTTGAACCATTTTGATGTTTACGTGGGATCCTCCAGTTTACCCCTTGTTGTGTATACAGACCATAACCCTTTGGTTTTTCTTCGCAGCATGGTGAATTCGAATCATCGTTTGATGCGATGGAGTTTGTTCCTCCAGGCGTATAACTTGGATATTCGCCACATTCGTGGGAGGGACAACGTGCTAGCAGACGCCCTCTCACGATCGTAGTACCGGTGTTTGTGGTACCCGTTATCGCTGTGGTGGTAGAGGCCCTGACAACTAAGGGGTCACAGTTGTTTTTTGTTTTGTTTATGGGTTGTTGTGTAGTGGTTGCCTCTTGGGCAACCAGTTTGGTGGGGGAGGTGTTATGTACTAGAGGCCTGGTCACTCCTGTTTCACCAGGGCAGGCAGGTGAGGGCTGCCAATTAGCCAATTAGTGCTGATTGGTTACCTGCTGGGGAGCTTCAAAGGCAGACCCAGAAACACACATGCACGGTCTGTGCCTAGTGAAAGAGCTGTCAGGTTCTTACAGTCCTTGTCCGTTGGGTTACCAGTACATTAGTTTATAGTTATATTAGTAGTTCCTTGGTTTAGTAGCATTTTTGAGTTAGAGCACAGGGTTTTGGTGTTGATTACACATAGGTTGCGTACCCATGAGCCAGGGTCGTAACATGAGACAACAGGGGCGGGTGGTTAGATTAGATTAGAGTCAAATGTAGTTGTCATCATACAGCACAACAGAAATAAGTTTGGCATCCAGCCAGATGCCGTCCAACTGCAAATGTAACAGTAAAGTGCAATAGTAATAATATACAATGTACAGGTGATTAAACTGGGCATAACATATATAAATTAGTACTACTACTACTGTGTAATAGTAGGGTAACTGTGTAAACGGTTAGGGGTTCAATTCCATGTGTAGCTCAATGGCTAGAGCAAGGCACTAACGCTGCCAGGGTTAGTGATTGATTGATTGATTGAAAACTTTATTAACAGATTGCAGAATGGGTACAATACAGTACAGCTCAATACACACAATTGTTAAGGGGATGCAGACCTGAGAAAGACTTTCGTCTTGTTTACATCAGGGTCCCCCATTTTCAATTCATCAGGATGTGTGTGTGGTGTCTGGATGGTGTGTGTGTGTGTGTGTGTGTGTGTGTGTGTGTGTGTGTGTGTGTGTGTGTGTGTGTGTGTGTGTGTGTGTGTGTGTGTGTGTGTGTGTGTGTGTGTGTGTGTGTGTGTGTGTGTGTGTGTGTGTGTGTGTGTGTGTGTGTGTGTGTGTGTGTGTGTGTGTGTGTGTGTGTGTGTGTGTGTGTGTGTGTGTGTGTGTGTGTGTGTGTGTGTGTGTGTGTGTGTTATTTACTGGTAGAGCCAGGGGGCAGTTTGGGCCATGAGAATGCTCTCAGGACTGTGACAGCGGTTAATCAAGATAACAAGAGACATGTTAGCGACAAGTTACAGCGTGAAGACACACCCATAGATAAAGTTTAAACCAAAGGCCACTCTTGGTCTGTAAGTAGGACCTGAATGGAGGATACAATGTTTGAATGTCACTCTGATTGGCCAGGCAAGTGTGACAGTGTATGATGTCATCATAACAGGTCTATAAACCCCATCTGAAAGTATTAGGAGTTAGGGCCACTCAGCAAGTCTGGACCTCCTCCGCCCCAGCTTGAGATGCATTGCTGTGCCATACGTGAGTAACTATACGTTTGAATGTATATTGAACAACTGTTAGTTGACGAATGTAAGGTCAATGCACTGGACCAGGTGAATGTAAAGAGCATTGATAACCATGTAATTAATTTGAATGAATTTATCCTGATGTAGAGGGAGAGGCTCTAGTGGTGGGTTTAGATATTTGTCATTTCTCTGTCTGCTAAATGAAATTGCCCCTACTGCCTGATCCAAAATAATCAGTTTTACAACAGCTTGTAATTTTAAGATAATACATGTATGTTACAACAAAAACTATTGTTTTGATGGTGGAAACATTAGTAGTAGGAAAACGTGTTTACCATTGTTTACTTTAGAACACATACAGTAGTTATATAGATGCATGTTCCAGTTTGTCAACGACTTGTAGATGGCAATTGTCTGGATGGTGTGTGTGTGTGTGTGTGTGTGTGTGTGTGTGTGTGTGTGTGTGTGTGTGTGTGTGTGTGTGTGTGTGTGTGTGTGTGTGTGTGTGTGTGTGTGTGTGTGTGTGTGTGTGTGTGTGTGTGTGTGTGTGTGTGTGTGTGTGTGTGTGTGTGTGTGTGTGTGTGTGTGTGTGTGTGTGTGTGTGTGTGTGTGTGTGTGTGTGTTATTTACTGGTAGAGCCAGGGGGCAGTTTGGGCCATGTGAATGCTCTCAGGACTGTGACAGCGGTTAATCAAGATAACAAGAGACAAAAGAGATGTTAATTCAATCCAATGCCCAACAATGAAAATGGCCAGTTGAAGTGTGATTATCTAAAGTCACATGTTAGCGACAAGTTACAGCATGAAGACACACCCATAGATAAAGTTTAAACCAAAGGCCACTCTTGGTCTGTAAGTAGGACCTGAATGGAGGATACAATGTTTGAATGTCACTCTGATTGGCCAGGCAAGTGTGACAGTGTATGATGTCATCATAACAGGTCTATAAACCCCATCTGAAAGTATTAGGAGTTAGGCCCTATTCTGCTTTTCCTCCGCCCCAGCTTGAGATGCATTGCTGTGCCATACGTGAGTAACTATACGTTTGAATGTATATTGAACAACTGTTAGTTGACGAATGTAAGGTCAATGCACTGGACCAGGTGAATGTAAAGAGTATTGATAACCATGTAATTAATTTGAATGAATTTATCCTGATGTAGAGGGAGAGGCTCTAGTGGTGGGTTTAGATATTTGTCATTTCTCTGTCTGCTAAATGAAATTGCCCCTACTGATCCAAAATAATCAGTTTTACAACAGCTTGTAATTTTAAGATAATACATGTATGTTACAACAAAAACTATTGTTTTGATGGTGGAAACATTAGTAGTAGGAAAACGTGTTTACCATTGTTTACTTTAGAACACATACAGTAGTTATATAGATGCATGTTCCAGTTGTCAACGACCTAAATAATCTGTTTGGTGCGGATCTAATTTGTAAACAAAGGACATGCTGTCGCCAAGTCGTTCATCTATTGGACTAGCACTCACACACGTAAACAGTTGCCGCCAGCGTATTGACACACCTCGCCCACACGCCGACTGTTTAGATTTCATTTGTCTAGCTGTCACTCTCATTCCTGGTTGCTATGCTTGTTGCTATGCCTGTCACAAGTGACGTATTAACATTTGCGGGTTTAGCGCGCGAGGGAAAGAGCCTTCACCTCGTCGTTACCCCACGTTGATCCTCGACTCATTGCTGTCTTTTTTTATTTTTATTTTTTGCCGCTGTGAGATACAGACAAGGCTGCTAATGTGAGGATGAAGTTATTAGGTGGAGTTGCGCCTGCGCGCTCTTTGGGGAAGAGTTGGGTCGCGACTCGCGCGACTGCTCATTCATCTAGAGAGACAGAGAGGAAGAGAGAGACTGTCCGCGCGCGGCGCCAGTCTAGAGAGAGAGAGAGAGAGAGAGAAAGAGAGAGAGGCAGAGAGAGAGAGAGAGGAAGAGAGAGACTGTCCGCGCGCCTGTCATTCATTTGAGTTGGGTTGCAACGTGCGCGCAAGCTGTCACTTGGCGCTGTCAAGTTGGGTCGCGCAACCGCCGCCACTAGGCACCTGTCACTCATTTGCTCTAGATTAGATACTATATAAAGTTTGTTTTGCGTTCACACCAACAGCAAACGAACCATGGTCCACTTTAAAACGAACCGAGTCCCAACTTTTCAAGAGGACCATGGTTCGGTTGTTTGGTCCTCATTATAGTTCGGTTTGCGTTCATACCTGTACAAACCAAACGGACTATCGATCTAAAGGGACCATGGTCCACTTAAAGTGGACCAAACAGGGTAGGTGTGAACGCGCCCTAAGCCTCACACTCAGCAACTAGCTAAAAACTGGGTTTTTATTTTAGGAACAAGGCTTGTTTCTCCTTTGAGGCTAAAAAGAGGCTGGTTGCACTTGCTACCACTTTTATGTCTGTGCTGGACTATGGCG
Organism: Notolepis coatsorum; assembly: GCF_963971535.1. NCBI lineage: Eukaryota > Metazoa > Chordata > Actinopteri > Aulopiformes > Paralepididae > Notolepis > Notolepis coatsorum. The sequence continues at coordinate 186,919,528 of NC_140170.1, forward strand.
ATGTTATATGTATATAATCTCTGTCAGGATCTATGGGTAACCGTACTGTATATTTGCATATGATATATGTCACAAATGTAACAGTACTATATACCTGTATGTCATGTATGTTGTGTACGTCATAAATGTCACTATGAATTGAAAATGGGGGACCCTGATGTAAACAAGACAAACGTCTTTCTCTGGTCTGCATCCCCTTAACAATTGTGTGTAAGAATAGAAATTGTAGAAAAGTGTGAAATAATGTAACCTCAAAGCATATCCCTGTTGATAAGTGGTGTAAGAATATAGTCCAAAATACCTTCTGGTGATTTAACAAACTTACTTAGTGTTTCTTCATCTCACGTTCAGACGTCAGAACATTCAAGGTGGCGACCAAACTCTACTCTAGTTCATACTGCTCCTTAGTCCATTCAAATACTTCACATATCTCTCCAGCAGCTGCAGTTAGTCCGTTCTTTACACGATCTCTACATTCTATATAATATATAGTGTATGTATTATATTATGTTCAGAATCACAAGTTAGCATTAGTCCGTTCTTTACACGATCTCTACATTCTAGATCTGTTCTTCTTCTCTTCTTCTTTTTGGAGTTTTTACGGCGGACGGCCACCATAATTGGGGCATTTACCGCCACCTACCGACCCGGAGATCGGGCCAGTCATCCAGTCTCCCCTCTCTAACCCCTAGTCTAACTACCTAACCTACAAAACAACTTCCTACAACCACACTGTTCACCATCCCTGTCAACCTCCATCTACATTATACTATATACCCCACTCTCTGAATCACGTATAATTCAACTTTCTATCCAACTTCCAACTCTGACCCTTTCCCTCAAACCCTATCATACACCCCCACATTTCTCAAAAAACCCATCACCACCCTCGCCTTATCTCCCCCTCCCCCACTCAGTATTTCCGATATCCCCAACTCCCTAACCCCCATCTCCCTCAATCTTCCCTCCATCTCTCTCCTCCGCACCGTATAAGCCCTACACTCCAACAGTACATGCCCCACTGATTCCTCCTCCTCCTCACACCCCTCACAGAGCCCACTCTGATGCTTCCCCACCAGCTTCAGGTTTTTATTAAACCCACAGTGCCCCAGCCTCAACCTCATCCACACTATTTCCTCCCTCCTATCTCTCAAACTACCCCCCTCCCGACCCCTAACACTGCGTTGGACCTGAAAGAAGTGACGCCCTTTTACCCCCCCCCTCCCATCTCTCCTGCCACATCTGAACTGCCCTCTCCCAAATCATCCCCTTCGCCTCAGCCTTACTGACCCTGACCTGCATTTCCACCGCCCCCTTCCTCAAGGCCCCCTTTGCCAAATCATCCGCATCCTCATTTCCCCTCACTCCTACATGCGCCGGGACCCACAAAAATCTCACCTCTTTCCCTCGGCTCACACACCTAGTCACACTCATCAAAACCTCATACAGCAAATCCTGCCGGCTACTGGATCGAAAAGACCTCAGGCTAGCCAACACCGACGCTGAATCACTACATATCACCACCCTCCCCACCCGAGCCTGCTCCACCCACCTCAGCGCCACCAGCACAGCCACCATCTCAACCGTGTACACACCCAGACCGTTCGTAGTCCTCCTGCTTACCGCCACGCCCCTCCCTGGGACCACCACTCCAAACCCTGTCACCCCAGTCTCCGGATCCTTCGAACCATCTGTATATACCGCTGTAAAGTCCCCATACGATTCACGCATCAATCCCTCACAAGCACTAACCACCTCCACCCTCTCCCCTGACCCCTTCACTTCCATCATCCTCCAATCCACCTCAGGCCACTCTAACATCCACGGAGCCACGGCTGGATATACCACCGAGGGGCTTATATTAAGACCCCCCACTCCAAACTCCACCGCCACTCCCTGCCCCACCCGGCCAAAATGTTCCTTCTTACCCTTCCCATTCTCCCAGCAGTCCCTCAGAACCCCCTTAGTCGGGTGAGAGTCCCCATGTCCCTGCAGACTCGCCCAATAATTTGCCATTAACTGCCTTCTCCTAATCTCCAAGGGCATCTCCCCATCGCCACCTGAAGAGCCTGAACTGGAGTGGACTTGAAAGCCCCACTACAGATCCGGTCATTTCAGTTTGCCGTCTCTCCTCTTCCCTTTATAGGAATCCCTCGAATACGTTTTATGCTCCTCTCTTACACATCTTTGTAAACAAACTACTGCTTTCTAGCGCTGCCTCCTTAGCATGGCATGGCATCCAATGTAATCAAAAAAGTCAACCAACAAACTACATTCTTGTACCGGATCTCCTCTCTGGTAAACAAGAATACCCTGAAGACTCTGGCAGGAGCACTCATTCAAAGGTACTACGACTATGCTTGCACCTCATGGTACCAAAGCACCTCAAAGGCGCTAAAAAACAAGATTACAAACATCACAAAACAAACTGGTCCGACTACTGCTTGACCTTACTCCTAAAACCCACCTCACCCCTGCCCACTTTGACTACCTAGGATGGCTTAGAGTAGACGACAGAGTACAGCAACTTGCAATGGGCCTGGTCTACAAGATACACTACACGACCACACAGGTACCCATGTACATGTCGAAATACTTCCCAAAGGTCAGTGAATACCACGCCCACAACACCAGAGGGAGTTCCACAAATCATGTGCAACCCAGATTTGGCACAAACAAGGGACTTAACACATTTAGCAATTATGCCACAACAATGTGGAACGCCCTACCCACAGCCGTAAAAAGATGTGAATCCCTACCCACATTCAAAACCGCTCTTAAAGAGCACCTACGGGAGGCTGCAATTCGAAACTGGCCACCGTAAAGGTCCCTAACCCCCCCCCCCCCCCCAAATAGACAGTCTCCTCCCCACGTATGTATATATTTTCTCCCCACCGGATGTATATATTTGTCCTCCCTCCCACCCACCCACCCCGTCCTAATGTACAGTCTCCTCCCCATCATATGTATATAATCTCTGTTAGGATCTATGGGTAACAGTACTGTATATTTGCATATCGTATATGTCACAAATGTAACAGTACTATATACCTGTATGTCATGTATGTCCCTATGCCATAAATGTCATGATGTCATGTATGTTGTGTATGTCATAAATGTCACTATGAATTGAAAATGGGGGACCCTGATGTAAACAAGACAAACGTCTTTCTCTGATCTGCATCCCCTTAACAATTGTGTGTATTGAGCCGTACTGTATTGTACCCATTCTGCAATCTGTTAATACAATTAAATAAAGTTTTCATTCATTCATTCATTCAGCTGCTTGTCTGTCTGCATGTTGTGTACGTGACCCTAAAGTGTAAACAGTCAGAAAGTCAACGTCCGCTTTTGGCGTTAGCTTGCTGCTCCCCTGGCTACAACACATTGATCTTAGCTAGCCATCTAATATTACAAGTAATGTTAGCTAAATACCTAATTCTACCAAGCATTAGCCCAACCTGCGCTGCATTACACTGAAGGGTAGAGTAAGATGTCTGGTAGTGTAAGACAGGACTGGCCATAATATAGAGGAGGGTCTACCGGTTGTGGTGTTATTCCACAAGTATAAATACAGTGAGTCCTCTGCATTTGTTGGGAGTATATTTATGTCGTTAGCTGCGTAGCTCCAACACAGGTCTACTACTCTGCTGACCCCTGACCCCTGACCCCTGACCCCGGTACCTGTCCGTGACGCCTGTAGCTGTTCCGCAACCGTTCCTACTTCCGGGGTAGGCCTGATTGGCCCCGACAGGCACGTGACCCGCCGCGGCCACGCCCTGCGGCAGCCCCAGGAGCAAGCGCGCTACTGCTGGAGTTCGCTTCGCCTTTCACATCGCTGCCGTTGGCGAAAGCAGACAAATTAATGACTAATTCGGTCAGAAATAACGTAACTAATAACGTTAGTAAGCACTGCTTATATGCTTATTATGTCTGCGGGGTACAGTAAACGTTTCTCCCGGTACATTCTGAAGAGCACACCGCTGTATGTTGGAGAACCAGCGGTCTTCCTCACTCGAGTGAGACTAAAGCCGTGCACTGCACAGTCTCTAACAGTGTAACAGTAAGAAGCATTTTGGATAAAAGTATTCTGTACTTCTGTATGACAACAATGTATGCCTTTCAAATGTAAAATGAGTAAATGATACACAGCGAAATCTACGCTCTCGCCTCTCATCCTGCTTTCGCCAACGGCAGCGATGTGAAAGGCGAAGCGAACTCCAGCAGTAGTGCGCTTGCTCCTGGGGCTGCCGCGGGGCGTGGCCGCGGCGGGTCACGTGCCTGTCGGGGCCAATCAGGCCTACCCCGGAAGTAGGAACGGTTGCGGAACAGCTACAGGCGTCCGTGACCCCCAGTACGGTGGCCTGTAGGACTACTGTGTCATATTAACACACACACACACACACACACATGAACACAACACCACACCGGTTAATATAATATATATATATCATAACACCACACCGGTTAATATAATATAATATATAACATAACACCACACCGGTTAATATATATAATATAATATAATATAATATATATCATAACACCACACGGGTTAATATATATATAATATAATATATATATAACATAACACCACACCGGTTAGCTATGATGACCGACGGTCAATTTACACACACTGCAATGATGTTAGACAACCAGGGGTGCAGTCGTAATATCAGAAGTGCCTGTATGCGTTTAAATGACCTCACGCATACATGTTCCCTCGCGTGCGCACAGAACAGATGATTATTATGCATAAATAGTAGGAAACATGTTTGTATAGGAAATTACTAGTTTTAGTTTAGTTTTTGTAAATATTGCCTTGAAATATGAAAAAAGGTAGCAGGATGTAGCCTTCAATATATAAAGAAATTATATTGTCAACAGATATGGTTGAAAAACAAACAATGTTTTAAATGTAATTGTAGATAGATACAATATTGTAGTTACAATTTCTTTAATTGAATTAACTTAAACTAGAAAAGTAAATACAAACTAAATTAACAATGTAACTAACTTACAGTTTACAGAAGGACAGTTTCCTTCTGAAGCACAACTTAATGGCTCATCCTTCCAGTCGGGACCATTTGTTCCACAGCTCAAGCAAACCCCCACCAATTGGTACAGGGCTTGTATTTTGGTTTTGCACTTCTCGTTCTTTGTTATGCTATTGCTATGCTATTGTTATGCAAAGACTAGGTGATAGCGGAGTACCGGTACTTGGCGCACGGACGACGAGTCAAGTGAAAATTGTGAAACATTGTGCGCGCGCGTGCACATCTGTGCGCGTACTTCTGCTCAGAAAAGTGCTGGGACGGCGTGGTACCGCGTGGCATGACCACTGCACCCCTGGGCTCTACAATGACATGAAAACAATCTAATAAATAATTGTACTTACAGATGTTGTGGTGTCCACAGTCTGATCTGTTTTCAGAAGCAGGTTTTGATCCAGATGGTTTCCAGTAGAAAGTCTTGGTCCAGTAGACATTGTGTTCTGCCACAGAGAGGCGTTCAAGTCAACCAGCAGACTATCCCGTCTTTATGGTTGAATGAGTACTTCAGTCTGGAAAACAGCCCTGTTCTTATACAAGAGAGACAAGAGTTGAGCATTTAGCTGCTTGGAACTGATTGGCCAATCAGAACAACAATAGACACCTCCTCCATCAAACTGATATTTCCTCTCTGATCATCTTGGAAGACATCACTTTGTACAACAATCACGTACGTATCTCGGTTTTGAAGTCAAGGTTCGGTACGGGTTTTCGGTACAGTGGAGGAAAGTTCACCACTCAGGGGTGATGTAGTGTACAGTAACTAATTGTACTTGTAGGGCTGTCAACGAATATTCTATATTGAAATTAATAATCGACACTAATCGTTCATTTCTCTTTCCAAAATTCCTCTTGGTAGTTTTTCCATAGTCACATTTTCCCTACTGGCTACTGCATTAGTGTCTCTTTTCAATGTCCATTGTTGATTGATTGATTGATTGATTGATTGAAAACTTTATTAACAGATTGCAGAATGGGTACAATACAGTACAGCTCAATACACACAATTGTTAAGGGGATGCAGACCAGAGAAAGACTTTCGTCTTGTTTACATCAGGGTACCCCATTTTCAATTCATCAGGACATAATATGACATACATGACATACAGATATACAGTACTGCTACATCTATACATTTATGACATACCAGATTTGCAAATACAGTACTGTTTGTGATACAAAAAGAGTCCAGAAAAGAGTATATACATTTGACATAAAAACTGTACATTGGGGGAGGTTGGGTAGGTGGGGTGGGGCTGTACATTGGAGGTGGTTCGGTGGGTGGGGGAACACTGTACAACTGTACAAGCAAAACTGTATATTGGAATATTGACAACCATACTTGGTCATTTACTGTACATTAGAAGGGGTTGGGTTAGGACATTTACATGGGCCAGTTTCGAATTGCAGTCTCCCATAGGTGTTCTTTGAGAGTGTTTTTGAAAGTGGGTAGTGATTCACATTCCTTTACAGCTTTGGGTAGGGCATTCCACATTGATGTGGCATAATTGCGAAACGTGTTTAGTCCCTTGTTTGAGCCGAATCTGGGTTTAACATGATTTGTGGAGCTCCCTCTGGTGTTGTGATCGTGGTATTCACTGACCTTTGGGAAGTATTTTGACATGTACATGGGTACCTTAGTCGTGTAGTGTATCTTGTAGACCAGGCCCATTGCAAGTTGCTGTACTCTGTCGTCTACTCTAAGCCATCCTAGGTTGTCAAAGTGGGCAGGGGTGAGGTGGGTTCTAGGAGTAAGGTCAAGCAGTAGTCTGACCAGTTTGTTTTGAGATGTTTGTAATTTTGTTTTTAGCGCCTTTGAGGTGCTTTGGTACCATGAGGTGCAAGCATAGTCGTAGTACCCTTGTATGAGTGCTCCTGCCATGCCGCTATGCACATTCATACTATATAAAATACTAACATCAGTTATCAATACTCACTACATTCATGCTGCATAACGTTTCTCTTCAGCAGGTAGTGTGTTATTGTACTTTAACAGCGTTCTGAGCTGAAGAACAGAGAAGAGTTTCACGGAATGAAGACATGAGGAGGCGGAAACCGTCACCTTAAGGAGCCCGGAGTGACCTCCAGACACGCCTCAAATTAGCCTCCCGATCTTGTTGTATTGTTTCAAACAAAAATATATAGGAAATCCTTACCAAATTGTGTGGCTACGATAGCTACCGACCTATACTTCTAATACGTCCACTCCAGCAGTCTTCTCCCGTAGGTCCGCGACCGTCGTTCCTCTAAACCGACGCCTCGATGCCTAAACTGGGGTTCTAACTGCAAATATTCGACGCTATAATACTATTGTTCGGCCACGTTGTTAGCCTTTAGCTTCTCAATCGAGTAGGGTATATCTGCAGAGCCGCGAGCCCAACGTCTGGGCGGGACTTCGTGGCTTGGACTAGGTTTGACTGTGCGTGGGCGGGCTGATGAATGAATGATGAATGAATGAATGAAAACTTTATTTAACAGATTGCAGAATGGGTACAATACAGTACGGCTCAATACATACAATTGTTAAGGGGATGCAGACCTGAGAAAGACGTTTTCTTGTTTCCATCAGGGTCCCCCATTTTCAATTCATATAGACATTTATGACATACACAACATACATGACATTTATGGCATAGGGACATATAGGTATTTAGTACTGATACATTTGTGACATAAGCGGTATTCAAATATACAGTACTGTTACCCCTAGATCCTGACAGTCGTTTGATTGATTGATTGATTGATTGAAAAGTGTATTAATAGATTGCAGAATGGGTACAGTACAGTACAGCTCAATACATACAATTGTTAAGAGGATGCAGACCTGAGAAAGACTTTCGTCTTGTTTCATCAGGGTCCCCCATTTTCAATTCATCATATGACATACCCGACATACAGATAGACAGTACTGCTACATCTATACATTTATGACATACCAGATTTGCAAATACAGTACTGTTTGTGATACTAAAAAAAAACAGAAAAAGAGTGTATATACATTTGACATAGAAACTGTGCATTGGAGGAGGTTGGGTAGGTGGGGTGGCATTCACTGACCTTTGGGAAGTATTTTGACATGTACATGGGTATCTTGGTCGCGAAGCCCCGCCTCAAACCCGTCCACGCCACGAAGCCCCGCCCAGACGTTGGGCTCTGTGGCTCTGCAGATATACCCTACTCCTCTGTGGCTCTGCAGATATACCCTACTCGGTACTCGTTCACTCCGCCAGAGTTCCCTTCGCATCAGTGACGCCAGTCCAGTTGAAGACGAGGTGCGAAATACAAGAAGTAAACAAGTGTGTTCTGTTGGACATTTCTGTGGGGATTATTAAACGTTGTTTGCGGATTCAACCAAGGCATTCAAGGTGAGACTGTAGCAATATTCCTTCTAGATAACGTTCTGTTAGCTAACGAGCTAACGCTCTGCGGCTAACGGCTGCTAGCTTCTTGTCCTGAGGTGTTGTTTGTCTCTGAGGTTTGGAACAAAGACGAGAGGAGCAGCTAGTTATTAGTTATGTTTCATCTGCACTCATTGAAGAGTGTGATCACATGTTCATGTTTCACTGGAAGTATTGTTACCAACGTTAGCCAGCTAGTAGATGTGTAAGTTAGTCACAACTTGTATACAAATAAAAGTGCTACTTGACCTCTTTGAGACACAACATTCATATCTTAAGGATCCTGGCCAAGTCTATGAACTAGACCCAGGTACCCAACGCTTCATGATGTGATATGAAAACCATAGAGGTGCATCATTGAACAACGTTTCTCCTGAACAGCAGAATAATTCATGATGATGGTGAAATGCTCATCCCGACCAGCCTGAATCACAGCCAGCAGTCTTTTGTCTGCCGCCATTGTTCAGCTTGTGCTGATTACAGGGGGATGGTTGGTGAGAGGATGGTGTGGGGGGGGGGGGGGGTTTATGGTCTGCATGGTGACGGGGGGGGGGGGGGGGGGGGGGGGGGGGGGGGATTCTGTGGCTGAAAGCCCAGAGACTGAGTGCAGATAGGTCCCGCCCACACAGGGGGAAACATTCCATCGCTCTCCATTTTATTGTGATGGTTCCTTGATGGATTGAAAACTTTATTAACAGATTGCAGAATGAGTATAATACAGTACGGCTCAATACAATAGTTAAGGGGCTGCAGACCAGAGAAAGACTTTCGTCTTGTTTACATCAGGGTCCCCCATCTTCAATTCATAATGACATACGCAACATACAGATATGCAGTACTGTTACATTTGTGATACACAAGATATTCAAATATACAGTACAGTTAAACAGAGATCCTAACAGAAAATACATACGAGGGGGAGGAAACTGTACGTTGGGAGGGGGTGGGTGGGAGGGGGAGCCGTCACCCCTTCTTATCTGTATATCTGTATGTCATAAATGTCCTGATGCATTGAAAATGGGGAACCCCGATGTAAACAAGACAAAAGTATTTTTCTGGTCTGCATCCTCTTAGCAGTTGTTTTGTATTGAGCCGTACTGTATTGTACCCATTCTGCAATCTGTTTAAAGTTTTCAATCAATCAAGGCTAAGCCTTAAATGATTATTTCTGAGCCAAGCCGTGACCCCATTGCTTCATATCTTCAGTATACAATCCAGTTTACAGCATTTGAAGATTAAACTAAATACGCCTCTCCATAATGCAGAGAGACTATTTTATTTATTGTGACCCCAGTCTTGTGTGTACAGTGAAAATCTGTAACGTTAGACCAAAGTACCGACTCATTGCCAGACGTGAGCGATTCGACTCACGCTTGATTGAATTGATTGATTGAAAAGTTTATTAACAGATTGCAGAATGGGTACAGTACAGTACAGCTCAATACATACAATTGTTAAGGGGATGCAGACCTGAGAAAGACTTTCGTCTTGTTTCCATCAGGGTCCTCCATTTTCAATTCATCATATGACACACACGACATACAGATAGACAGTACTGCTACATCTATACATTTATGACATACCAGATTTTCAAATACAGTACTGTTTGTGATACTAAAAAAATACAGAAAAAGAGTGTATATACATTTGTGCATTGGGGGAGGTTGGATAGGTGGGGTGGGGCTGTACATTGGAGGGGGGGGGGACACACACTGTACATTGGAATACTGACCTACATTTGACATAGAAACTGTTCATTGGAGGAGGTTGGGTAGGTGGGGTTGGGTGGGGCTGTACATTGGAGGTGGGGGGGGGGGGGGGGGAGGTTGGGTACATTGGAATATTGACAAAGCCATGCTTGGTCTTTATTTTACAACTGGGTTAGGACATTTGTAGGGGCCAGTTTTGAATTGCAGTCTCCCGTAGGCTCTTGAATCGGCTCTTATGAACGAGTCGCTCATGACCGACCCATCACTAATGTAATGCACAATATTATCATTCTTCCCTTGTGTTGAACCAACTCTCTCTGGGCCTCAGCCAAATAAAATACTAAGGGAAACCATGTTTTGGGAATCCAAGTTTATTGCCCCTCGCTGTTGGAGTCTGGGGTAACCTCATTTTATCATCTCCTCTCCTTCAGTAATTAAGCATTACATCACGCGCAGGAGTGGTTTGTGACCAATAAACCATGCCTAGGGGTGGTCGTTAGATGCTTCTATATAAAGTAGGTAAAACAAATTAAAACGTTTTCTTTGCCCTATAGGAAAAAAACGTTTTCTTCGCCCTATTTTTTTATTTATTTCTTTTAGCCTAAACTTAACCAGTTGGAAACCAGGGGTACAGTAATAAAATTAGCAATCAACCAATCAATCAATTCAATAGACCATGCTCACTTAAAACAGCGCTGCTTCTCTCTCAGTCTGACTCCCCCGCTGTTGCAGACAGGAGTGTGTGTGTGTGTGTGTGTGTGTGTGTGTGTGTGTCACAGTGTGTGTGTGTGTGTGTGTATGTGTGTGTGTGTGTGTGTGTGTGTATGTGTGTGTGTGTGTTTGTGGGTACGCCAGCGTCGGACAGTGTGAGAGTGAACGCTGCAGTCAGTGGGAAGGAAGTAGAAATTTAAATCAATCAATTAATCAATCAATCAATCCGCGATTTTTCTTTTGTTCTAGATTGACTCAAGACCCATCAATTACATCATCCAACATTGTTTAAAGGACTAACACATTCCCCTTGACAGAATCGCTTCATATTTAGTCGTTATGGTGCTATCAACATATCCATTTGTTGTCCGCGATCTTGTTTTCTCCCGGAGTGAGCCGGGGAGTGATATGTGATTCGGTTGTGGGCGGGTCCTGAGCCCAGGACCGTGGATTGTTGCCAATAAAGACGTGTAAATGGCCAATCAGAATCGAGAAATTTGCATGCCGTTGTATAAACTGTGTTCTAGCACCTACTGGGCCCGTGGAAACATTTTACATGCACCTCACTTGCACGTGACCATGCGAGGCGTGATTGGCCAGTATGCTATATAACTACCTATATGCTTATTACAATATACGTCAGGGTCTCAAGATGAAAACATTTACAAGCTTTGTTCTGTTTTACCAGTGATCAACAATGGCAACGCATTCAAATCTACTGTCCAAAATCCTGGAGGAGTTAAGAAGGGAGGAGCTGAACAAGTTCCGGTGGTATTTGAACCAAGAGGTCCTGAAGGGCTACCCTCCCATCCCAGAGGGCCGGCTGGAGAAGGCTGACATACTGGACGTGGTGAATCTGATGGTGCAGAACTATTCTGATGTAGCTGTGAAGATTACAGAGGAGATACTGAAGAAGCTCAACAGGAATGATCTGGTGGAACGTCTAAAAGCAGGTATTCATGTCAGCCTCTACCTCTTTTATCTTTGAATAAATATGTGTATGCCTTTAGCTTTCAGTGATTTTCTCTCTTGCCTCTGAGATAGATGTTTAAAGGGACAGTTCACATTTTTAGGAAAAGAAGAAAATAATAATATAAGATGTATATCTGGTAGATGGCAATGTTGTTGGTATTCTGCTTTTCATAGATTATCTCTAGCCTAAATAACTGCAGAGATAGATCCTTGTTGACTGTGCATTATTTCCTTCATATCACATCAGTCCTTCATTCACTATTTGATATGTAATATGAAGGGAATATGAATTAATATTAAAATACTTATTTTGTTAACCCATATCATTCCTTTCATTAATACTGAGAAGAAGATAATGAATGCATGAGTGATGTGGTGCACAATGTTACCTTGTTTTATAAGATATTGTGTCAACTATCTTCTTCAATTTGAATCAGTCTCTGCCCTGCAGCTGTAGCAGGTTTCTAGATGTGTTCAAACTGTCTTCTCTGTTCTGTGTGATGTGTTCTAACTTACTTTGTCTTCTCTGTTCTGTTCTGTGTTCAAACTGTCTTCTCTGTTCTGTGTGATGTGTTCTAACTTACTTTGTCTTCTCTGTTCTGCTCTGTGTTCAAACTGTCTTCTCTGTTCTGTGTGATGTGTTCTAACTTACTTTGTCTTCTCTGTTCTGTGTTCAACCTGTCTTCTCTGTTCTGTGTGATGTGTTCTAACTTACTTTGTCTTCTCTGCTCTGTGTTCAAACTGTCTTCTATGTTCTGTGTGGTGTGTTCTAACTTACTTTGTCTTCTCTGTTCTGTGTTCAAACTGTCTTCTCTGTTCTGTGTGATGTGTTCTAACTTACTCTGTCTTCTCTGTTCTCCAGGAGTCCAAGCTGAGACAAGATCAACTGACTCAGAGACTGGAGGCACTGCTGGAGCCTCTGGACCTATTGAAACTGGTGAATGAAACATTAATTATAAATGAATTGATCCTGGTGTAGAGGGAGAGGCTCTAGTGGTGGGTTTAGATATTTGTAATGTCTCTGTCTGCTAAATGAAATTAGCCCTATCTGCCTGATCCAAAAGAATCAGTATTATTTATAACAGCTTGTAATTTTACTAATATAAAATGTTCTCTTGCAGATGGCATTGTTGTTGGCATTCTGCTTTTCATAGATTGTCTCTGGCCTAAATAACTGCAGAGATAGATCCTTGTTGATAGTGCATGTTGACAGAATTGGCTATGGGGCGACAATAATATGTTCATGAGGCATGGTTTCTATCTTTAGCCTTTAATCGGCGTGGTTTATTATTTACATTGCACAACAGCAGCACATGAGATCTTCTCTCCGTGAGAGGTAGATGGGAAGAGACAGAGGGGGAGTTAACCAACTCCTTTTGTACCTCGTACCTGGCAGCAGCATTTACAGCTCCGACTATAGCGCCCTCCAGTGGAAACAGTTATGCACAGTTAGACAGTTACTCAGTTACTTGCAATCCTATATATAACCTCTAACTTTAACTTTATTATTTCCTTCATATCACAACACTCCTTCATTCACTATTTGATATGTAATATGAAGGGAATATTCATTCATATTAGAATACTTATTTAGTTAACCCATATCATCAGAATCTGCCCTGCAGCTGTAGCAGGTTTCTAGATGTGTTCCAACTGTCTTCTCTGTTCTGTGTGGTGTGTTCTAACTTACTTTGTCTTCTCTGTTCTGTTCTGTGTTCAAACTGTCTTCTCTGTTCTGTGTGGTGTGTTCTAACTTACTTTGTCTTCTCTGTTCTGCTCTGTGTTCCAACTGTCTTCTCTGTTCTGTGTGATGTGTTCTAACTTACTCTGTCTTCTCTGTTCTCCAGACGAAAGTCTTTCTCTGGTCTGCATCCCCTTAACAATTGTGTGTATTGAGCTGTACTGTATTGTACCCATTCTGCAATCTGTTAATAAAGTTTTCAATCAATCAATCAATCAAAGTCCATGCTGAGACAAGATCAACTGACTCAGAGACTGGAGGCACTGCTGGAGCCTCTGGACCTATTGAAACTGGTGAATGAAACATTAATTTGAATGAATATGTCCTGATGTAGAGGGAGAGGCTCTAGTGGTGGGTTTAGATATTTGTCATTTCTCTGTCTGCTAAATGAAATTGCCCCTACTGCCTGATCCAAAATAATCAGTTTTACAACAGCTTGTAATTTTAAGATAATACATGTATGTTACAACAAAAACGATTGTTTTGATGGTGGAAACATTAGTAGTAGGAAAACGTGTTTACCATTGTTTACTTTAGAACACAGTAGTTATATAGATGCATGTTCCAGTTGTCAACGACTTGTAGATGGCATTGTTGTTGGTATTCTGCTTTTCATAGATTATCTCTAGCCTAAATAACTGCAGAGATAGATCCTTGTTGATTGTGCATTATTTCCTTCATATCACATCAGTCCTTCATTCACTATTTGATATGTAATATGAAGGGAATATTCATTCATATTAGAATACTTATTTAGTTAACCCATATCATTCCTTTCATTAACACTGAGAAGAAGATAATGAATGCATGAGTGATGTGGTGCACAATGTTACCTTGTTTTATAAGATATTGTGTCAACTATCTTCTTCAATTTGAATCAGAATCTGCCCTGCAGCTGTAGCAGGTTTCTAGATGTGTTCAAACTGTCTTCTCTGTTCTGTGTGGTGTGTTCTAACTTACTTTGTCTTCTCTGTTCTGTTCTGTGTTCAAACTGTCTTCTATGTTCTGTGTGATGTGTTCTAACTTACTCTGTCTTCTCTGTTCTCCAGGAGTCCATGCTGAGACAAGATCAACTGACTCAGAGACTGGAGGCACTGCTGGAGCCTCTGGACCTATTGAAACGGGTGAATGAAACATTAATTTGAATGAATTTATCCTGATGTAGAGGGAGAGGCTCTAGTGGTGGGTTTAGATATTTGTAATTTCTCTGTCTGCTAAATGAAATTGCCCCTACTGCCTGATCCAAAATAATCAGTTTTACAACAGCTTGTAATTTTAAGATAATACATGTATGTTACAACAAAAACTATTGTTTTGATGGTGGAAACATTAGTAGTAGGAAAACGTGTTTACCATTGTTTACGTGTTTACCATTGTTTGCATGAAAACTGGGACATGTTTTGTTGTGATTCTCCATGTTGAAATGTTGACTGATTTGGTTATATGGAGAGAACATTTATATTTTCATCAGTCTGCATCATTGATTTGGGTATATGGAGAGAAAATGTTTTTTTTAGCAGTCTGCATCATTGATTTGGGTATATGTAGATAAATAAATTATATTTTCATCAGTCTACTCTACAGCATTGGTCTTGTGTAGTGTTTGGTGAATTTATTGTATATTTGCACATTTTCTGCGTACTTCACTTACAGTACTCTAATCACTGAGAAGTAGAATTGCTAAATGTGTTTTAGGTTAAGCACAGCAGTGTGTGTAACTGGTTCAAACAGAATTGAGTCATATGAAACGTGTGTGTCATATGGTAACAAAATGTAGTTTTTATAAATTAGTGTATGGTTTTGACAAGTGTTTAATTTAGCAAAGGATCTGAGGTGTTCTGATAATTGTGTGTGTGGTTGTGCTAATTGTGTGTTTTGAAACACCGGGCCCCGTTTTCAAAATCATGCTTAAGCAATCGAAAAAAAACTATTGTGTGTTTCATTATAATTATGTTTCAGTCCTCTCATAAAAAAAATATTTGATTTTTGGGTCTTTTCCTGCCTTTGGTCCGCTTTGCATTCACATCTCAAATGAACCGTAGCGTAGCAGGGTTCACTTGCAAGAGTGAATGAGCTTTCACACCACCCCAAACCAACCGGACTATCCGAGGAAATGAACCAGGGTTCGATTAAAGCTTATTATAGTTTATCACAGTATCATGAGCATGTCTTTGTCAGTGGACACTGGACATGGGTATGGATGGCTCCAGGTGCTGCTGTGTTAAAGTGCACATCTTCAAGTCCACAAATCGGTGAATGAAAGAATGATAGGATCAAATGAAAACTACTTACTAAAAATGGATTAAAAGTACTAAAAACCAACAAAAAATAACAAACACTAACAAACATTCAGCACAGACAATGGGGATACTAAAAAAAAAAAAAAAAAAATTTTTTTTTTTTTTTTTTTTTTTTTTTAAAGGTCCGGGGCTAGGAGAAAAACATCCGGGGCTAAAGCCCGGAAGCCCAGGGCTAACGACGCCACTGGGTAGCAGTCTATTCAAAGGTTAAAACAAGGTTTCCCCCAGTAGATTAGGCTTATATTAAGCTACTCTCCCAATCTAATTTATATTATCACAAGAAATAAGAATTCTAGATCCAAAATTGAGTCAGTTGTTGTCTACAGCGGTGACTTCTCTTTCTTTCTGCCCTCCTAAGTTCCTCTCTACAGGGGTGTCAAACTCATTTTCACAGAGCAGCGGTGACTTCTCTTTCTTTCTACCCTCCTCAGTTCCTCTCTACAGGGGTGTCAAACTCATTTTCACAGAGGGCCACATCAGCATTATGGTTGCCCTCAAAGGGCCAAAGACCGTATTAATGTTAATGTAATGTAAAATAAATGTAGCTACTCATTTACATATTGTTAAACATGTTGTTTCTGTATTTATTACTTATTCAAGTTATACATATTGCATATGCATTTGCATAGATGTAGAAATATATGTTAGCTTATGTTATTTTAACAAATAATTTTAGTTGATCAGAACCCCATATTACTCCATCAATCAATGATCAAACCATTCAAGTAAATAACAAAGAAGAATATCATCAAATACAAGCTATGACATTAAGTTTGTTCAAAACCTTTTTGTCACAGTCAAGAAGGGCAGAACTAACAACTGAGCTGCAAAGAACACGTGGGACAGATGTAGCAGATGTTACAAAAACAAATGGCTGCACACAACCTTGCAGAGGCCACTAATGGAAGATAGTTTAATTAACTTTAATTAACAGATTGCAGAATGGGTACAGTACAGTACAGCTCAATACACACAATTGTTAAGGGAATGCAGACCAGAGAAGGACTTTCGACTTGTTTACTTCATCAAGGTCCCCCATTTTCAATTCGTAATGAAATTGCTATTATGTGTCTGCATGAACACACAACTGTAACTGTACTCAAAAATAACAAAATAAGGGTTGTCTCAGTTCACAACTATATTGGTCAAGTTTTGGGTGGGACTTGTTTGCGTCCCTACAGCTTCTTATTCAATTGAGCGAGATGCTCGGTTATGTCACACAGCCAGCTTGCATCTGACAGTTCAGACAATATTTCTTCAACCCTTTGTTACCTATTCCGCCTGGATCTTTTTTGTATTTTGGGCTGTAAAATTGTCAAAGAATGTCTGAGGAGTAAGTGCTTTTGGCTTTTTTCCTTTGTTACTTCATCAATACCTCAGATGTTCAACACACATGTATGTGTAAGAATGTGTAATAACTAAGGCTGTCAAAGCTTTATTAACGCATTAACCCACAATTATTTTAACGCCGCTATTTTTTTACCGGCGCTCTTGGGGGGCCACATCAAATGACGTGGCGGGCCGCATTTGGCCCGCGGGCCATGAGTTTGACACCTGCATTAGACTATTGTGTGATGTCATTATTCAGGCTCATTCTTAACCATCAATATTTGTTCATTTTCTTACTCACCTCTGATATATAATGCCATATTTACTTATTTGCATTTTGCATCTGAAAAAATACAACAATTTAATTTGAAAAATTAGACCAAATTTATGAACTTGAATTAACATTTATTTGTCTCTGCACTTAGAAATCAAAAACTAACAAAATAATCTAATGGAAAATAAATAGTTGTATGGCACAACAGCAGCATTTATCAGGATACAGTAAGTAACATTATCATCTGATAATAAAATGAACATAAAATAAATACTTGTATAAATCAAAATAAATAATGTTATAAACAAATGTGCACAGGTAATCAAGAACTGTATGAAAAATAGTAGCAGCATCTTCTTAGAACAACAAGAAGAAAAGTAACTACTGCAGCATGTCACCGACATGCAGACTGGAAGAGCCGGGATTCAAACCACTGACCTCTTTTATCCAAAGCGAGTAGTGACGACTATATTCTCTTCCTCAACTTCTTGCTCTGAGAGCTAGTCACAGTCCCATTCATCCACTGCTCTGCCAAATGGGCTCCAAATGATTTATTTAACAATATCTTGGCGTTTTTACATGGAAGGCAGCCAATGCATCCCTCCTTGGCAAATAACCAGTCATATTTATTTTTCCAAAAGTTCCACTGACTCGGACCCCAGCATTGTGGTGGTTGAGTAGCAGCGCAGTCCAGGTCTAGTGGTGGAGACTCGGGTCTGGCAGTGGCAACCGGCGCGGTAACAATAACAGGTGCACTGCGCACAGGAGCAGCAGAGCTAACACTAGTACTAGCACTAGCAGTGTCAACTTCAGTGACAGTAGCGCTGCTAGCTGCTGCACTAACAGCGTCAGTCTTTGGCCTTTTTATAAAACCAAAGCTGTCCAGCTTTGTACAGCCTTGCGGCGGGTTGAGCCTTTTTTTTTCTTTATTTTTGGCGGCATGTGGCGTACTGTTTAGTGTTTATGTTTTTAGTTGCAGGACACAGACCGGCAGCTTTCTGTTTACAGCAGCTGCTTGCTGCTTCTTCTTCACTAGGTTGCAGTAGCGTTAAACTTATGGGTGACGCATAGCGGCTTGGAGGTGAAATGCAGCCTATTCCACAACATTAATTACTCAGTTCTTTTAAAAACTGAAAAGAAAAATATGATCTATTAACAATTTATTTAGGTAACATAAATAATACTAATTCGTAAAAAAAAAAAAAAAAAAAAAAAAAATTTGAGAGACCCCCACAGGGGGTCTTGACTATGGGGGCTCAGACTATAGCTATGGGGGCTGAGCCCCCATTGGCCCCCTCATAATTCGAACACTGATTGTATGTATTGAGCCGTACTGTACTGTACCCATTCTGCAATCTGTTAATAAACTTTTCAATCAATCAATCAATCAATACTGCAGTATGTAGGTTGTCAGTAGCACACAATAATAAATAATAATAATAATAATAATAACAATAATAATAATAATAATAATAATAATAATAATAATAATAATAATAATAATAATAATAATAATAATAGCATAGGAGGAGCAGTACCGTTTAATAGACTGTTTTTTAAGAGCATGAGCTTCAGATACTGGATAGACCTTCAAACATAAAGAACATTTTCTTGAAGTATAACACTCCAACCCATCAAGTGCTCCTGTGGAACGGCTTTTTAGTCTGGGAGGGTTGGTGCTCACGCCTAGAAGGAACAGACTTTCTGACAAGAGGTTTGAGAAGATTCTGTTACTGAGATATAATCACTGGTTTACTCACCCCTCTCCCCTGTTTCACTAGGAACATTAGAACCATATCTGAATAGGGCAGGCCTCAAAGGTAGGCTACATATCAGCCTACATGTGGTGTTATTGACCATTTATCTTTTGTGAAATCTATAGATATATAGATAGGCCTACCTGCCCTATTAGTACATTTTACTCAAACTGAGTACATTTTACAATTTTTTTTTGTCATTCTTATGTTGTGGCAGCAGCAGGGACGACGACTTCGTAACCTAGTTACTTTCAAAGTAACTAAGTTACTCTGATAATCAAGTAATCAGTAAAGTAACTAAGATTACTTTTTAAAGGAGTAATCAGTAATCAGTAATCAGATTACTTTTACAAGTAATCTGTGGCATCACTGCTGCTGAGTCTCTGAGGAATTTGGAGGGGATGTTGTCATGGCCAGTGGCCTTGTTCGGTTGGAGGGCGCTCAGTTTTTTGAGTACCTCATCTGTAGTTACCATTTCCAGTTTGAAATCGTCTTTGTGGACGCCTAGGTTCTTGTAGTATGCTACTATGTGTTCTACCCCATACTGCCCTGAGTGGGAGGGTAGTTTGTTTACCAGTGTTGTGGCTATGTTTGTGAAGAAAGTGTTTAAGTTGACACAATATCTTATAAAACAAGGTAACATTGTGCACCACATCACTCATTCATTCAAGTTTCAAGTTTCTTTAATAGTTGTCATACAGAAGTACAGAATACTTTTGTACAAAATGCTTCTTACTGTTGCGCTCCAGAGACTGTGCAAGACAAGATAAGTATGGAATAAAAACATAGTAAAATTAGAAGTAAAAAAAGAGGTCACAGTGTTCAGTTTAGACATATGTACAATGTTCGATGCAGAATAGACGTAGTTACCATACAATATACAATACTGTGCAGTGTACTAATATACAATACTATATAGTGCAAGGCAGAAATGGAGAAATGGGACGAGGTGCAATTTAGGTACAATTCACAGTAGGTGTACGAGTTGTAGTGCAAATCCTTTATCAATAAATATAAAGTGTAAGTGTGTTTGTGTGATCTAAAGTGTGGAGAGTGGGTGCTGCAGTGTGTTGTTTGTTTGAGTGAGTGTGTGCGTGTGGGTGTGTGTGCTGTGTGCATTTGATGGTTGTTGCATAGTGATTATTGTTCGTTTAGCTATTATTGTTCGTTTAGCAGCCTGATGGCCTGGGGATAGAAGCTTCTTCTGAGTCTTTCTGTGCTCGCCTTAAGACTCCGGTATCGCTTGCCTGACCGCAGCAGTTCAAAGAGGCAGTTGTTCGGGTGGCTCGAGTCCTTAATAATTCTCTTAGCCTTCCCCTTGCACCGCTTGATGTAAATGTTCTGGAGGGTGGGAAGCCCCCCTCCAATTGTGCGTTCGGCTGAACGTGTCACTCTTTGTAGTCTGCTACGGTCTTGTGCAGTGCTATTCCCAAACCAGGAGGTGATGTTGCCGGTCAGGATGCTCTCTATTGTACATGAGTAGAAGTTCCTAAGGATCTTCTGACTGACTTGGAACTTCCTTAGGCGCCTGAGGAAGTAGAGGCGTTGTCGTGCCTTCTTCACAACACTGTCAATGTGTGTGGTCCATGTCAAGTCCTCGGATATGTGGGCTCCGAGGTACTTGAAACTGTTCACTCTCTCAACCGGTGCCCCGTCGATGCTGAGGGGGCTGTAGTCCTTGACCCCCGACCTCCTGAAGTCCACAATCATCTCTTTTGTTTTGCTGACGTTCAGGGAGAGGCAGTTCTCCTGACACCACTGTGACAGGTTCTCTACCTCTTCCAGGTAGGCCCTTTCGTCGTTGGCAGAGATCAGGCCCACCACTACTGTGTCATCAGCAAATTTGATGATGGTGTTGTTGTTCCGCTGTGCTACGCAGTCATGTGTGTACAGGGAGTAGAGGAGGGGGCTCAGAACACAGCCCTGGGGGGCCCCTATGTTGAGCGTGATGGATGAGGAGGTGCAGTTGCCGGCTCTTACCACCTGGGGTCTGCCCGTCAGGAAGTCCAAGACCCACTGGCACAGGTCATAGTTCAAGCCCAGATCCCTGAGCTTGGCTATGAGTTTGGAGGGGACTATGGTATTGAATGCTGAGCTGTAGTCGATGAACAGCATTCTCACATAGTTCCCCTGCCTCTTGTCCAGATGTGATGCTGCTGTGTGCAGCACATGGGCTATGGCGTCCTCCGTGGACCTGTTGGGGCGATATGCAAATTGCAGAGGGTCCAGGTTGATGGGGAGGGAGGAACAGATGTAGCCCTTCACTAGCTTCTCAAAGCACTTCATGGCTATGGAGGTGAGGGCTACAGGGCGGTAGTCGTTGAGGCAAGCGGGCGTAGATTTTTTGGGTACAGGGATGATGGTGGACTTCTTCAGACAGGTGGGGATGACAGCCTGTTCCAAGGACAGGTTGAAGATGTCAGTGAATACCGGGGCCAGTTGGTCGGCACAGACTTTTAGGACACGGCCGGGGATGCCGTCCGGTCCTGCTGCCTTCCTGATATTCACTTTTTTAAAGATCCGTCTCACCTCATGCTCTGTTACCCTGAACACTGAGTCTCCATCAGCAGACCCCCCCCCCCCCCCCCATTGCCGTGGTTTGTAGGCTGGTGTTGTTATTCACAGCCTCAAACCTCGCATAGAAGGAATTGAGATCATTTGCTAAGGAGATGTCACTGTTCAGTTTGAGGGGGGTTCCTTTGTAGTCTGTCATTGTTCTGAGGCCCTGCCACATGCCTCTAGAGTCAGCCTGTTCAAACTGAAGTTCAACTTTATCCCTGTAACGCCGTTTTGCCTCTATTACTGCTCTCCTGACGTTGTATCTTGCCATCTTGTGTTCTTCCATGTTGCCTGTCACCAGCCCGGTGTTGTATGCTGATGTGCGCACTTTCAGAGCCTCACGGACGGATTTGTCTACCCAGGGCTTTTGATTTGGGTAGATTTTAATTTTGGTGGAGGGGTCATTATCTTCTTCTCAGTATTAATGAAAGGAATGATATGGGTTAACAAAATAAGTATTTTAATATTATTCATATTCCCTTCATATTACATATCAAATAGTGAATGAATGACTGATGTGATATGAAGGAAATTATGCACAATCAACAAGGATCTATCTCTGCAGTTATTTAGGATAGAGATAATCTATGAAAAGCAGAATACCAACAACATTGCCATCTACCAGATATACATCTTATATTATTATTTTCTTCTTTTCCTAAAAATGTGAACTGTCCCTTTAAACATCTATCTCAGAGGCAAGAGAGAAAATCACTGAAAGCTAAAGGCATACACATATTTATTCAAAGATAAAAGAGGTAGAGGCTGACATGAATACCTGCTTGTAGATCTTCCACCAGATCATTCCTGTTGAGCTTCTTCAGTATCTCCTCTGTAATCTTCACAGCTACATCAGAATAGTGCTGCACCATCAGATCCACCAAGTCCTGTATGTCAGCATTCTCCAGCCGGCCCTTCGGGATGGGAGGGTAGCCCTTCAGGACCTCTTGGTTCAAATACCACCGGAACTTGTTCAGCTCCTCCTTTCTTAACTCCTCCAGGATTTTGGACAGTAGATTTGAATGCGTTGCCATTGTTGATCACTGGTAAAACAGAACAAAGCTTGTAAATGTTTTCATCTTGAGACCCTGACGTATATTGTAATAAGCATATAGGTAGTTATATAGCATACTGGCCAATCGCGCCTCGCATGGTCACGTGCAAGTGAGGTGCATGTAAACTGTTTCCACGGGCCCAGTAGGTGCTGGAGAGATGATATCTCATAATGGCAGAGCGAGACGCTCAGCCAGTATTCATATAACTAGGGTTATAGGATAACCTTCGTTATCTAACACAGTTTACTGAAGGAGAGGAGATGATAAAATGAGGTTACCCCAGACTCCAATAGCGAGGGGCAATAAACTTGGATTCCCAAAACATGGTTTCCCTTAGTATTTTATTTGGCTGAGGCCCAGAGAGAGTTGGTTCAACACAAGGGAAGAATGATAATATTGTACATTACATGGTTATGATGACATCATACACTGTCACACTTGCCTGGCCAATCAGAGTGACATTCAAACATTGTATCCTCCATTCAGGTCCTACTTACAGACCAAGGGTGCGGTAACCCAGATTCGGCTCAAATAAGGGACTAAACACGTTTCGCAATTATGCCACATCAATGTGGAACGCCCTACCCAAAGCTGTAAAGGAATGTGGATCACTACCCACTTTCAAAACCTCTCTCAAGGGACACCTACGGGAGACTGCAATTCAACACTGGCCCCTGTAAATATCCTAACCCAACCCCCTCCAATGTACAGTCATTTACCTAGTATGGTTTTGTCAATAGTCCAATGTACAATTTTGTTTGTTTGTACAGTGCCCCCCCCCCCCCCCCCCTCAATGTACAGTTTTGCTTGTTTATTCAGTGTGCCCCCCCCCCCCCAACCACCTCCAATGTAAATTACCCAGTATGGTTGTCAATATCCCAATGTACCCAACCCCCCCACCCAACCTCCTCCAATGTACAGTTTCTACGTCAAATGTATATACTCCCTTTTCTTGACTCCTTCTGTATCACAAACGGTACTGTATTTGCAAATCTGGTATGTCATAAATGTATAGATGTAGCAGTACTGACAATCTGTATGTCATGTATGTCATATATGTCCTGATGAATTGAAAATGGGGGACCCTGATGTAAACAAGACGAAAGTCTTTCTCTGGTCTGCATCCCCTTAACAATTGTGTGTATTGAGCTGTACTGTATTGTACCCATTCTGCAATCTGTTAATAAAGTTTTCAATCAATCAATCAATTCAATCAATCACACCTTTCGTTTCATTTTCGTATCATTGTCATATGCGTTTCGCCGCGACGTCGTGCGCCTCGAGTCACACTTTCGTTTTTTTTTCGTTTTTGTCACCCGAGCACACTGATGTAGTACACTGCCAAAGCAGTAGGTGGCAGTAGGTGGCAAACATGAAAGCAATTTCAACCAATCAGAACTGAATGTGCCAATACACTTCCTGGAAGCTCCAGCAAAGAAAATGTCAATAAGGCAGGCGCCTATGCCGCGCCACCATCTTGCCTATTTACTCAATGCAGCAATTCTTTTTCAGCAAAGCCTAATAAAAGTGCAATAAACAAAACGGATACATTCACTGTGTGTTCTGCCTGTCATTTGTTGATGAAACAAAACTAACATCAACACAAGTGACCACCAAGAGCGGATAGTTTAGTCTAAAAACGATCGGTAGCATTGTTAGCTGCATGCTAACGTCAATGGAATTTGCCATTATAACAGTATAGCATTGTGGCTAGAAGCTAACGTTAGCTCACGCTACTTAGCCAGCACCAAACTGATGATATCGGGAGCTATCAGTGGTTAGATAACATTAGAGACAACGCTGTGTGTATTAAACAAAGGTGAATAGATGACTGGGCCATTTTGTTTAATGCTTGTTAAGTTGAAAGAGGAGCTTTGAGCTAACAGGGTTTGATAGCTAACACTAGCTCATGTCAGTGGCGGCTCTACCACTAGGGGCGCTAGGGCGCCGACCCACCTGCTGGCCAGCTGCTGTTAAATCAGAGAAGAAGACAATAAAACTTTTTCGTTTTTGTGTTTTATAGCCCTATAAATAATATAAACATGTTTAAAATTAACAATATTTACTCATTTTAAGTATGTTTGTATTTCCAATGCACAATATAACGTTATTATCTAAATTAAAAAAACATCGTTTTCCAGAGCAGGAAGTGACATCACGTTTTTTTTTTTTTTTTTTTTTTTGTATTTCTCGGCCCGGGCTATACGCGACAGCGCTCTGAGTGCGCGTCACAGTTTGATCGCTGTCTCCGTCACAGCCAATCAGTGCATACGGCGTTGTGCGTTGAAATATGACTATTATGTTGGAATCCGAGCGCGATTTGAAGCGGTCTAGAAAGCAGCGTGAACTTCCGTGAGAATTTCCATAGCCGCATTTCGCGGAGACGCTCTCTGATTGGCCGACGCCAGTATTTTTTTCCATGGCAGAATTTCACAGAGACGATCTCTGATTGGCCGAATCCAATTTCTAATGTTCCAATTCTAGCTTCTAGCTTGGTTCCTGGTACTAGGACTGTTGTTTGTCTTAGAGCGTGCCGTGCCGTGACTGCAAGTTCTTTAGACTGTTAAGCTTAGGCACTCTTTCAAAGTTGGTTAAGGTTAGAGTTTGTCTTAGAGCATGGCGATAGAACGCCAGGTAGTTTGCAGTCTGTTCGAGCGGAAATGGACAAAGGAATGTACTTGTTGAGTGTTGTGCTAACGTCGACGAGCTCAGCTGAGCTAACACTTGGCTAACAAGCTATATGGCGGATTATACACGTTTATCAAGCTCTCCTGCCCTGGACGTTTCAACTAAACAGTGAGTCTCTCTCTCTCTCTCTCTAACGTTAGTAGTACTAGGCTGGTGCGGGCTAACTGGCTATCGTTCTGGCAGCTAACGTTAGTAGTACTAGGCTGGTGCGGGCTAACTGGCTATCGTTCTGGGAGCTAACATTAGTAGTACTAGGCTATCGTTCCGTGATTTGTTTACTTGGTAACACGGGTTGCTAAGGAATTTAGGTTCGAGGTTGAAGAAATCTCTCTCTCTCTCTCTCTCTCTCTCTCTCTCTCTCTCTCTCTCTCTCTCTCTCTCTGCTTAACGTTAACGTTTGTAAATAGTTTTTTTAGGAGCAGTACTACTGCTGGCCATTCATGAAGCGAGACATTGCTGATTGTTTATTTATCGATGGCTCATTGATTTAACTACTGCAGCTCTCTCGGATTGAAAATACGTGGATTATGGCTTGTTCAATATCGTCTATGTTTGAATGAATGAATGAATGAGAACTTTATTAACAGATTGCAGAATGGGTACAATACAGTACGGCTCAATACACACAATTGTTAAGGGGATGCAGACCAGAGAAAGACGTTTGTCTTGTTTACATCAGGGTCCCAGATTTTCGATTCATATCGATAGTTTAATAGCTAGCCTTGGCTCGTTTAACAATATGCAAAATATGTGTACAGCCCTGTACTCATACTGAAGTTATTCTTGGTATATAATAGGTCTGATTGTGTAACGAATCGATTCCACGTCGCGCTGTGTGTGAGAGAGAGAAGGAGAGAGGGAGAGATCTGCCTGTGTTTGTAGACGGGCGAGTTTTGTTTCTAACTTTTCTATTTATATATTGTGTTTCAAGTTGTGAATTAGAGTCTAGACTATACTTTATTTGACTGGTTGTGTGTTGTTGTAGTAACAGCTGAGCGACTCGTTCATAAGAGCCGATTCATTGCCGTGAGCGTGAGTCGAATCGCTCACGTCTTGCCATGAGTGTTGCGTGGTACTGTACTGTACATGTTTGCATTTTGCTAAATGTTTGGTATAGCGCCCCTAGTGGCGAAGTACCCACCGGCCGCCACTGGCTCATGTTATCCAGTGGCAGTGCCAATCGGTAATGCTAGCAGAATGAATGGATGTAAACTTTCTTTAACATATTGCATATGGGTACAATACAATACGGCTCAATACAAACAATTGTTAAGGGAATGCAGACTGTTGTAGCTTGGACTGGGGTCCTTATAACAATAACTTGACAACACATAGTAGCTGCAGCTATTTGGTTTGGGACAGCTCTCTGTCACCGGAAGGGCACGCAGATGGTATCTACTGCGCATGGGCGTTTTCGCAACAACGGCTCCGTGCTGACTACACGCTGTTGTCTGCGCGTTTTTTAGCGTTTCTCCAAAACGCAAACACAATTTTGCGTTTCAGCCGTATCCACAAAAAAAAGCCAAAAAACGCATTTCTGTGTAATAGGGACATGAAACGTATTCAAAAACGTATAAAAAAACGCCACAAATACACTAGTCTAACCATGGCCTTGTGGCCTTTGGTTTAAACTTTATCTATGGGTGTGTCTTCACACCTCTGACTGTGGCTTCTGCCTGTGGCATCTGGCTTAATCAGAGCCACTCCTTTTTTAGCATATGATATAATAAAACATTTCTAGGCCGTATCTTTAGTGTAATGATCTCTATATATCCAGAATTAAAACAGGGTATTAATAAGCTGCAATTTAATACTAAACACTCCATACTTGAGTTAAACTATACCAATAACAGCCTGATTGGCATTCACAGTGATAAATAAACTTAAGACACTTAAAAGAGAAATAGTGAATACAGACTCTATACCCTTATGTATAGATATGTAATATATAATTATAGAGATAATCATATATTGTTATATGCTCCTCCCAATCTAAATGACATTCAAATATACCTTCTAATTTAATAAGTCACATTAATGATCTATATATGTTTTTTCGTTTCTTTATAGAGGTCTTAATCCAATCAAAGCCAAACATTGTTTTTTACTCCAGTTGGAGCATGTCATGATTATTAACATTATCTACTCCTGTCTTTAATTTCAGAGCAGTTTGTGGTTCTGCTCTCCATGGCAGCTGTTCATACACGCTGTAACTTGTCGCTAAGGCTACGTTTAGACGAGCGTTTTGTGAACAGAAACCGCAAAAGTCATCTTGCGGTTTCACTTTTAATTTTACGTTTAGACGAGCGTTTTGGGGTGGAATTCTCCGTGCAGACGACGCTATAACGACGGAGCCCCGCTGTCACACGATTGGCGCATATGTCACATGACGTGCTGTGAAGACCCGCCCTACTCTGCCTCTGATTCGCAGACTGTGGATGGGGAATGTGATTGGGTCAAAGCAGAGTCACTCACAGACAGTGGGTCCACTCACGCCGCGGGACAGATTCTTGTGTATTTAACCCTTTCACTGCCACACGACAGCCGGTTGTGTGATAGTAAAGGGTTAACCTTCTGTCGTGTGGCAGTGAAAGGGTTAAAAGTACTGCCAATGTAGCCTTCAGGTGATCTCCGTTGATATAGTCAGACATACTTGCTTTGTTTACGTCTCGGCTACTGGCGCATACCTGCTACCTGTGACGTAAGCAGTACGCGCGACCAGAGACAACCCTTTCGTCATCGTTTTAACAGATTTATACGGTTTAACAGTTTAGACGAGAGCGCAAAGCTTTTGCGTTTCTAGGAATTCCACCCTGGAAGGTAGTCTCACTTTTTTGCGGTTTCACCCCGTAAAAACGCCGTTTCCGTATAAACAAAAGGCACATCCGCAAAAATGTTTTTGCGGATTCACCTGCTAGCGTTTCCGTCTAAACGGGGCAACATGTGACTTTAGATAATCACACTTCAACTGGCCATTTTCATTGTTGGGCATTGGATTGAATTAACATCTCTTTTGTCTCTTGTTATCTTGATTAACCGCTGTCACAGTCCTGAGAGCATTCTCATGGCCCAAACTGCCCCCTGGCTCTACCAGTAAATAACACACACACACACACACACACACACACACACACACACACACACACACACACACACACCACACACACCACACACACCATCCAGACACCACACACATCACTAACCCTGGCAGCGTTAGTGCCTTGCTCTAGCCATTGAGCTACACATGGAATTGAACCCCTAACCGTTTACACAGTTACCCTACTATTACACAGTAGTAGTAGTACTAATTTATATGTTATGCCCAGTTTAATCACCTGTACATTGTATATTATTACTATTGCACTTTACTGTTACATTTGCAGTTGGACGGCATCTGGCTGGATGCCAAACTTATTTCCGTTGTGCTGTATGATGACAACTACATTTGACTCTAATCTAATCTAACCACCCGCCCCTGTTGTCTCACTCCACCACGGCTCACTCCCAGTGCAGGTCAGCGTAGCCACGCATGCTCCAGCAGTTCCTGTCCGTTTGCATTCAGACACGATACTGCAGGAATTTCCCAGAACCAGTTTGTCAGCTCAGAAACCACACAACACACAGCTGCCACCGTGATGACGACATAATAATAATAACACCTTGTAGAACTGAGAGGCTGCAAGCAAAGTACTAGGGCTGTGTGTTAAATACTTTCGAAGCTTCGTTCAACGGGCGCGGGATTCGAACGGGGGAATACAATTTGAATATATTAAACAAAGAAAAGAAAAACTGGTTAGTTGGCTTATTGGCTAACCTCTCTCCTCTCTATCCTCTCTCTCCTCTCTCCATAGTAGTAGGGCCTAAAAAAAAGAATGGTTTATTTCCGGTTGCCGACCGACCCTGCCGATTTAGGTGCGACCCAATATATTTTATGAGTTTAAAAAGAATATATATATATAAAAAAAATCAAATATCTTTTTATTTATTTTTTTTGAATAAAGTTTTATAGAAATCTTAGTCAAACCTTTAGTATTATTGATATTAAACATGCTGGCAGAGTACATGCATCCATGTTGTTGTGAACATTTTAATTAAATAAAGAAAATTCCCTATCCATAGTCGCCGTGGGAAAGAATACAAAAAAATTTAAATAAATCCCTACCTACCCATGGCCTTAACTGACAACCAACAGGAAACAAACTATATTTTTTGTTATGCCTAGTTGGCTAACCTCTCTCTTATTTGTGGAGATTATAATATTGACCTACTAAAGGTTTCTAAGCACAAGGCTTCAGCAGATTTTCTTGAATTATTGTATGGAAGAGGGTTATATCCACTGATCAGCAAGCCAAGTAGAATAACAGAAACCTCTGCTACATTAATAGATAATATTTTTATTAATAGCTTTAAGGATAACATCATAAGTGGATTAGTCATAAATGATATAAGTGACCACTTACCTGTTTTTGTTACTTTTGATTGTCAATTGAAGAGAACAAAGGAGGAGGATGGGTACAGATATAAAAGGTTAAGAAGGGATGATGCTGTAAACATGTTCAGGAATGATCTTTTGAATGAGGAATGGAAGGGGGTCTATGTAGAAGACGTCAATGCTGCTTACAATACTTTTTTGGATATCTATCGGACACTTTACGATAGGCACTGCCCAATGGTTCAACATAAACAAAGAAGTAATGACAATAGAAAACCATGGATAACAAAGGGGTTAGAGAATGCATGTAAAAAGAAAAACAAACTGTATAGAGATTTTATCAAATGTAGAAAAAAGGCTGCTGAAACTAAATACAAAGTGTATAAGAATAAGTTAGTATTCATTATGAGACGGGCCAAGAAAGA
Source organism: Notolepis coatsorum (assembly GCF_963971535.1). Classification (NCBI taxonomy): domain Eukaryota; kingdom Metazoa; phylum Chordata; class Actinopteri; order Aulopiformes; family Paralepididae; genus Notolepis; species Notolepis coatsorum. Next base: position 186,949,929 of record NC_140170.1, read on the forward strand.
TTATTACAATAGATTGTTAGGCGAAAATAAAAATAATATAAAGGGCACATGGGACATTCTAAATAAGGTAATGGGAAATAAATCAGCGTCCATAAAAATGCCTAGCCATTTCATTAGTAATAGTAAGACTATAAAAAACATGAATGAGGTGGTTAATGAATTCAACTCTTTTTTTGTGAATGTGGGGCCAAATTTGGCAGATGCCATTCAAAAACACGATGAACCATTACAGGAAGGATGGAGAGGAGATAGTAAAGTACTGCAGTCTATGTTTTTAGGAAATGTCAGTGAAGCAGAAATCATGTCCATTGTATTAAAGTCAAAGAATAAGACATCCATTGACAGTGATGGGATAGATATGATTATAGTGAAGAAGACAATTGATTGTATAATCAAACCTCTCTGTTATATTTGTAATCTTTCTTTTCAGACAGGTATTTTTCCAGACAGGATGAAGGTAGCAAAAGTGATCCCACTTTACAAAGTAGGAGATAAGCACAGCTTCACTAACTATAGACCAGTGTCATTGCTCTCACAGTTCTCGAAAGTGCTTGAAAAACTGTTTTCGCATAAGTTAGATGGTTTTGTGGAAAAGACTAAACTGCTGAGCGAAAGCCAGTATGGCTTTAGGCAAAACAGATCAACAGCGACTGCCTTAATGAATATTATTGAAGAAATAACAACAGCAACAGATAAAAGGAAATTAACAATAGGGGTGTTTATTGATTTAAAAAAGGCATTTGATACCTTAGATCATAATATTCTAATTTCTAAATTACGTTCATATGGTGTGAGAGGAATGGTTCTTGAATGGTTGAGTAGTTATCTCCACAATAGGCAACAATATGTGCAGTTGGCAGATGTCAAATCTGAGCTCATGAAGATTGAATGTGGGGTACCGCAAGGTTCGGTTTTGGGGCCCAAACTCTTTATTTTATATATTAATGATATTTGTGATGTTTCAAAACTATTACAGTTTGTCTTGTTTGCTGATGATACAAATTTTTTTTGTTCTGGAAATAATTTAAAGGAACTAGCTGAATATATTGTGTATGAAATGACAAAGCTAAAGAAATGGTTTGATGTAAATAAGCTATCACTGAATCTGAAAAAAACTAAATTTATGATTTTTGGCAATCGAAAACTAGATGAAAATATAGTACTGACCATAGATGGAGCTGATATAGAGAGAGTTAATGAATTTCGTTTTCTTGGTGTGATTATGGATGATAAATTAACATGGAAATCGCACATAGCACATGTTAAAAAAAAGATGTCCAAGAGTATTTTTGTTATGAATAAAGTAAAGGATGTGTTAGAGTATGAGGCAATGAGAACACTCTACTGCTCACTCATCTCACCTTATATCAGTTATTGTGTTGAAGTATGGGGGAATACTTATGGGACAAATATAAAACCATTATATATACTACAGAAGAGGGCTGTACGAATCACACATAAAGTGAGTTATCGAGAACACACAAATATATTATTTATTAAATCTAGAATAATTAAACTTGAAGACATGGTTAAGTTTCAAACAATGTTAATTATGTTTAGGGCAAGAAATAATACACTGCCAGAAAAACTACAAAATCTTTTTCATTTAGAAAGTGAGTTTAGTAGGAGAAAATACAATTTTAAACATCAGTTTGCACGTACCACACTTAAACAGATGTGTCCTTCAGTTATTGGTGTAAAGTTATGGAATTCTCTCCATAGCGAGCTTAAGGGATGTAACAGTGTTTATCAATTCAAAAAAATGTATAAAAAAAAAATATTTAGTCAGTATGAAAATCAAAATGTGATCTGAATAGTGAGATATTTTTTTTTCTCTTCTCTTTCTTTTCTTCTTTATTCTTTATCATTATTATTATTATTTAAATTTTTCTTGTTTAACTGTGGATTGTGTTTATTTTATAATGGTATAAATGATTATTTGTGTAAATATGGTTATACGCCGACCATTAAGAAAATACATGTTAGTTTAGGAATAAGGGGCAGGTAATTATAAGATTTATTCTTCTTCCTGCTCCTTTTGTCCATGGAATGGCTATTTATGATTTTTTAATGAAGAAACTATGATTGTATTATTCCATGTGGCAAATAAAAACTCTGAACTGAACTGAACTGAACTCCTCTCTCTCCCCTCTCCTCTCTCCATGGTAGTAGTAGTCAAGTCAAGAGTCAAGAGTTTTATTTGTCACGGCATACGAGTATACAATGAAATGCGGGTGGTCTTGCATCTAGCTAACCTCTCCTCTCTCCATGGTAGTAGTAGTTAGCTAACCTCTCCTCTCCATGGTAGCAGTAGTTAGCTAACCTCTCCTCTCTCCATGGTAGCAGTAGTTAGCTAACCTCTCCTCTCTCCATGGTAGCAGTACTTTAGCTAACCTCTCCTCTCTCCATGGTAGTAGTAGTTAGCTAACCTCTCCCCTCTCCATGGTAGTAGTAGTTAGCTAACCTCTCCTCTCTCCATGGTAGCAGTAGTTAGCTAACCTCTCCTCTCTCCATGGTAGTAGTAGTTAGCTAACCTCTCCTCTCTCCATGGTAGTAGTAGTTAGCTAACCTCTCCTCTCTCCATGGTAGTAGTAGTAGTTAGCTAACCTCTCGTCTCTCCATGGTAGCAGTAGTTAGCTAACCTCTCCTCTCTCCATGGTAGTAGTAGTTAGCTAACCTCTCCTCTCTCCATGGTAGCAGTAGTTAGCTAACCTCTCCTCTCTCCATGGTAGTAGTAGTTAGCTAACCTCTCCTCTCTCCATGGTAGCAGTAGTTAGCTAACCTCTCCTCTCTCCATGGTAGCAGTAGTTAGCTAACCTCTCCTCTCTCCATGGTAGTAGTAGTTAGCTAACCTCTCCTCTCTCCATGGTAGCAGTAGTTGGCTAACCTCTCCTCTCTCCATGGTAGTAGTAGTTAGCTAACCTCTCCTCTCTCCATGGTAGTAGTAGTTAGCTAACCTCTCCTCTCTCCATGGTAGTAGTAGTTAGCTAACCTCTCCTCTCTCCATGGTAGTAGTAATCCCCAGCAATTCTGGAAAGAAATAAATAAACTAGGCCCCAAAAAAACCCAGACAGTCCCAATGGAGATTGTATTGGATAACGGTGAATCATGTTTTGAAACTGAGCAGATTCTGAAAAAGTGGGAAACCGACTATAGTAGTCTGTATGCTTGTAGTAGTCACCCTTTATTTGATGATGGTTTCCTGACAGAAATATGTAAGTTAAAATGTGAGGCCGAACTTGGGATGAGCAATAGCCCTACAGGTTGTGAATTATTAAATAGTGACATTACGTTAGACGAGGTACAGAGTGTAGTGGACAGAGCGAAACTGAAGAAAGCTATGGGTATTGAGGAGTTGTCGAACGAGGTCCTTAAAACTCCCTATCTGCTGAATGTATTACACTGTTTGTATCAAACTTGTTTTAACACAGGCACCATCCCCTCGATATGGAACAAGTCCATTATTAAGCCCATACCCAAATCTGCAAAAGCTGACCCTAGAGTCCCACTAAATTACAGAGGTATTAGTTTGATCAGTACAGTTTATAAATTATACTCAAGTGTTCTTAATAATAGATTAAATAAATACTTAGAATATAATGAAATGTTGGTGGATGAGCAGAATGGGTTTAGGGCTAAGAGAGCTTGTATTGATCATGTTTTTGTTTTATCATCGGTGGTGAGAGCCAGATTGGACGAGGGCAAGAATACATTTGTTTGTTTTGTTGACTTTAAAAAAGCCTTTGACTGGATTAATAGAGAGCTTTTGGACTATAAATTAATCTGTTCTGGTATTGATGGACTATTTTATAAGGCTATCAAAAGCCTGTATAAGGCCCCATCTGCCTGTCTGCAGCTGAATGATGTTAGGACCGGCTGGTTCCCCACACCATTCGGTGTAAAACAGGGAGATGTGCTTTCTCCTACTTTATTCGCCCTTTATGTTAATGACCTGGCGCAAGAAATCAAGCAAGCCAATCTTGGTATTCCAATAGATAATATAATCCTAAGTATTTTATTGTACGCTGATGATATTGTTTTGTTTGCAGAAAATGAAGCAAATTTACAAAACATGTTGAATATTATGAGTTCTTGGTGCATGAAATGGAGACTTGCGATTAACAGTGAAAAACACAGATTATGCACTTTAGGAAAAAACACGAACAGCAGAGTAGTCATAAGTTTCAATTTGGACCAACGCCTCTGATTTACACACATTCTTATAAATATCTTGGTTTTACCTTTAATGAGTACATGTGCTTCATAGAAGGAAGGGAAATAATGTCTGAGTCAGCAGGAAGGGCGCTAGGGGGCGTGTTGAGTAAAATGAAAGTGTGCACTGACCTTGGGTTTTCAACATATACACAATTATTTGATTCAATGGTGGGTTCTGTTTTGTTTTATGCTGCTGGAGTATGGGGTTTTGATGATGCTCCTGAATGTAATGCGATCCAGAACCGGGCCATAAGATACTTTTTAGGAGTCCATAAATACACACCAAAAGGGGCTATAGAAGGGGACATGGGGTGGGATTCTTGCTTGGTCAAGCAAAAGGGTGAAATGGTGAGGTTATGGAACCGCCTGGTCCAGCTGCCAAATGGCAGGGTGACTAAAAAGATTTTTAATTGGGACAGAGCACACGGTCATCCCTGGTCAAGAGAGATGTCTATGATTTTTTCTTCTACTGACTTGAGTATGATTTTTATGAACAATTTGCAGTGTAAGGTTCACATAATTAAAACAAAATTATCAACAATCCATCAGGATAAGTGGAAGGTGGAGATTTTGAAAAAACCTAAACTTAGAAAATATATTGCAATTAAAAATGAGTATTTTACTGAACCTTATGTAATGTTAAACTTAAAGAGAAGACGGAGGTCTCTGTGTGCCCAGTTGAGGTCTGGCACCCTGCCATTGGCTGTGGAAGTGGGTAGATTCCAGGGTAAACCTGAGGAGGAGCGGTTGTGTGTTCTGTGTGATCTGGGAGTGGTGGAGGATGAATATCATTTTGTTTTTTATTGCCCTTTGTACACCACTTTGAGGAGGGCTTTATTTGAAAAAATTCAAATTGCAAACCCAGATTTGTTTTGGCAGTCTGAGAGCTGTATGTTGAGTTGTTTTTTTGTGGAGGACATCTTCGGTTTTGCAGGATTTTTGGAGAAGGCATGGCACCTGAGACAAAACACACTGTATCCTATATAATTGTATTTGAATTCACCTTGTTTTTCTGTTTATTTACATTGAGTACAGCTTGTGTTATATTACGTTTTATTGTATTTTCTTGTATTTTTCTTTTTTTATGGCCATCTTGGTATATGTCATTTGTTAAGTAATTGGTAAAGTATATTATTATATACTTATTGTTATGTGTCTTGTAAGCCCATATGGGCTGGGCATACATCTGTATGTAAGACACGAAAATAAAAAATATCAAATCAAAATCAAATCAAATCAAAGTAGTTGGCTAACCTCTCCCCTCCCCTCCAGGCCGTGTCAGACGTGTTCAGCCAGAGCGTGGAGGCCCTGTGCCGGACGACCTCGCCCCAGGATGCTGCGTTGGCTCCAGAGATGCACCTGATCAGAGCCTCCTTCGCCCTGGGCCTCTACGTCAAGAGGAACCCCCCGGAGCGCCATGACTGCATTCCTCAACAGACGCGTCGGCAACTGGGTGGCTCAGCGAGGGGGATGGGTGAGTCCAGGGGGGGGGGGGGGGGGGTCTCTCAAAGCAGCATTGGTTGTTTTTTGGTGCAGTATCCCTTTAACCTGGGTCCAGCTTCCAGGAAATGTTTTTTTTTAATTCCGGTAAATGAACGATAGAATCACAGAATTTGGAAAAGAGCAGAAGTGCTCTCACCGTTCTTAACCCTTTCACTGCCACACTACCAAACGGTTAACCCTTTCACTGTGACAATACACGGAAGGTTAACCCTTTCACTGCCACACGGCAGCAGGTTAACCCCTTTCACTGCCACACTACAGAAGGTTAACCCTTTACTATCACACTACCGACTACCGGAAAAGGGGCGTGGCGCTCAATGACAGACAATTATGGTAGAATGAAATAAAAAGGTGGAATCAAATAAAATTGAATATGAACAGAAGCATCAATAGAATATAATTATAAAATAAAAATAGGCCAGGGCTGTACAATTGTGCACGTTGTGGTCAAGTATATACACTAATTACAATAAAAAATAGCAATACAGTAGGATGGAATATTGAGCAGTAATGTGCAGAAATGATGAGGTGTGCTGTAAAGGTTATCTGCTGTAAACAATGTTGTGTTTCAACACCCGTGCTCTGCATCTCGTCAGCGGTTTACCTTCCAAACACCTGTTCCAGGTAGATATGTGCAATCAGTGCTGTTTAGACTCTGACCCCCAGACTATAGCCTCGTTACAAAGCCATCACTGGGGTTTGTGGCGATAAACACCCATGAGGTGAACCTGTAGGAAGGCCATCGGGCGCTGCACTGAATGATTAACGTTAGTCTCACTCAGGGGTGTAAAAAAAGTACCCAGAAATGATACTTAAGTGAAAGTATGTGTACCGTCTCAAAATCTTACTCAAGTAAAAGTCAGAGTATCTGGCTAAAAACACACTTGAGTAAAAGTCAAAAAGTAAAGTTAAAAATGTTTTTTCTTGACTGTCTATTCTTCTGATAGCAGGTGTTTAATAAAGCATTACATCACGCGCAGGAGTGGGTTGTGAGAATTAGACCATGCCTAGGTGTGGTGCACGTGGTGTAATGGCTTTTATACAACTGGCACATTCATCCAACCTTATTGCTATACAATAAACACACATGAATTGAAGATTTATTGAAAAAACCATCCGCCAGAAAAAGTAGTTCCCAAACAAAAAGAAGAGAAGTTGCCTCCATGTGGAAGCAGCTCGGAAGTGCATCCAACTGTTCTCAGTAGGACATCCAACAAACTAACACATCCAACTGTAGGCATCCAACAAACTAACACATCCAACTGTCTCTCAACTAAGACATCCAACAAACTAACACATCCAACTGTAGGCATCCAACAAACTAACACATCCAACTGTAGGCATCCAACAAACTAATACATCCAACTGTCTCTCAACTAAGACATCCAACAAACTAACACATCCAACTGTCTTTCAACTAGACATCCAACAAACTAAGACATCCAACTGTTCTCAGTAAGACATCCAACAAACTCACACATCCAACTGTCTTTCAACTAGACATCCAACAAACTAAGACATCCAACTGTCTTTCAACTAGACATCCAACAAACTAAGACATCCAACTGTCATTCAACTAGACGTCCAACAAACTAACACATCCAACTTTTCTTTAGTTTTGAACCTACTTTCTATAGAACTTCATTCTTAGATGCTTCTATAGAAAGTAGGTAAAACAAATTTAAAAAAGTTTTCTTTGCCCTATAGGGGAAAAGGGGGTGGGGGATTTATTTGCCCTATAAGAGTTTTTTTCTTTTTCTTTTTTTTTAAACCTACTTTCTATAGAAAGAGCTGGGAGGTGCGCTGTTTTAAGTGAGCGTGGGTTATTGAATTGATTGATTGATTGATTGATAATTTTATTACTGTCCGCCTTGTTTCCAACTGGTTAAGTTTAGGCACACTTTCGAAGTCGCTCTCTTTCGAAGTTGGTTACGGTTAGAGTTTGGAATCAGGGCTGGTGGTCTATCGCCCTGCTCTAAAGACAAACTCTAACCTTAACCAACTTCGAAAGAGAGCGACTTCGAAAGAGTGCCTAAACTTAACCAGTTGGAAACAAGGCGGACAGTAATAAAATTAGCAATCAATCAATCAATTCAATAGTCCACGCTCACTTAAAACAGTGCACCTCCCAGCTGCTTCTATAGAAAGTAGGTAAAAATAAAAATTTATTTTGCAATCAATCAATCAATTTGCGCGATTTTTATTTTGTTCCACAATGACCCATCAATTACATCATCCAACATTGTTTAAGAAACTAAGACATTCGCCGTGACAGAATCGTTTTTCATTTAGTCTTTATGACCCTATCACCATTATCCTTTCGTAATGTTTCCTGTCCGGCTTGTCCGCCATCTTGCTTTCATTCCTAAAACCACGAACGGCGCATTGATAGTGATGCGGTTGTGGGCGGGTCCTGGGACCAAGAGCGTTGGGTTATGAAAATACCCACGTGTAAGTTGACTGTTTCAGCCAATCAGAATCGAGAAATGTGCATGCCGTTGTATAATCAAAGATCCCCGCTTTCTAGTCTTGCACGAGGACCAATCAGCATGGGTATGGGCGGGTTTCATTTTCCATTGGTGGGGATTTTATTGGCTGTTTTTAAATAAAGTGCGGACGCAGGATTAATAACGTTAACGTTAGTTCGACCAGAGAAACAAATATACTAATTAAAATAGTTGGACCTGCGAGATTTGTACTTTGTAGGTCTGCATTTTAAATGTAAGGAGTAAAAAGTATGTTTTTTTTTCTCTGAATTGTAATTGAGTAAAAGTACAAGTATACAAACCTAATAATACTCGAGTAAAGTACAAATCCCCTAAAAACGGTACTTAAGTATTGTAACAAAGTACAATTACTCAAGTACTTTCCACCCCTGCTCCTGTCACACACCAGCTCAAAGTAAGTGACTCAGGGAGACTCAGACCACGCATGAGATAAAGTGAGTGAGTGAGTGAGTGAGTGAGTGAGTGAGTGAGTGAGTGAGTGAGTGAGTGAGTGAGTGAGTGAGTGAGTGGAGGATGCTGGCAGTGTTTTCGGTGTTGATGGTGTTTATTTGTTCCCTCTCTTTCAGAACGTCGTGGCTGATGACGCGTAGGAGGAATTGGGAACAACTGAAGAGTTTGTTGAAACCAGTTATGAATAAAGACCTCAACCCTTCTCAGGAACATCAAGCCTGCCAAGAACACAAAGAACACACACACACACCTCTCCACACAAACCCCCTCACCCCATTGTTAAGACGAAAGTCTTTCTCTGGTCTGCATCTTCTTAACAATTGTGTGTATTGAGCCGTACTGTATTGTACCCATTCTGCAATCTGTTAAAGGGGAACTATCTTATAAATGGCCTTTTTCAGTGTTTAGCATTGTTTCCTAGCTATATGGACTTATATTAATATGATCTATGTCTCTAATTCTCATATTGGCGCATTCTTCCAATTCTCCTCTCACAATATTCACCCTCACTGAACTGAGTCATCTGAACATGTGCTGATTTGTGATGTCAGAGAGACTCAGCTGCTGAGACTCACACACTCCACACAGTTACCACACAGTGGTTGGAGCCCAGCCTCAAAACGGCTTAAGATCTTGAGGTAGAAAAATGCTGTTTTTGAGTACTTCATTAGAAATACAAAACAATGAATAAAATAAAATAAAAAATTACAGAGGTGTTCCATAGACTCACAGGGATTGTGTAAAAGTGCCCAAATAGTGAAAGAAATAGTAAAATAGTTCCCCTTTAAATAAAATGTTCAATCAATCAAGTCCCGCCCTGATCGACCCACTGTGACGAAACACCGCTGGACTTTATGGAACCGCTGGGCCGTCCGTGACTACGTCCACTATGACATCATCACTTAGGGACCTCTTTGATCTTCCCTCTTCCTATGACATCATCACTTAGGGACCTCTTTGATCTTCCCTCTTCCTCAGGACCAAGGGATCAAACACATTGTTCCATAATACAGTTCAAACACATTGTTCCTATGATATGGTTCTTCATGATGCTGAATAACATGTCCTCAGTGATCTTGTCCTCTACAGCAGGGGTTCCCAACGTTTTCAGGCCGCGACACCCAAAATAACGGTGTCAGAGAGGCGCGACCCCCACTGTCACAGGAGGTGGTTGAAACATGCAAACGTTCACACGCACTAATAAGCATTGGAGGCTATTAACAGTTTCACTATTAATCAGGTTTTATTCTGTTTCGGACATCATCCATAAATGATGACACACCCAGCTTCGCCCTGCGAGAGCCTAGTCAACACACCCAGCTTCGCCCTGTGAGAGCCTAGTCAACACACCCAGCTTCACCCTGTGAGAGCCTAGTCAACACACCCAGCTTCGCCCTGCGAGAGCCTAGTCAACACACCCAGCTTCGCCCTGCGAGAGCCTAGTCAACACACCCAGCTTCACCCTGTGAGAGCCTAGTCAACACACCCAGCTTCGCCCTGCGAGAGCCTAGTCAACACACCCAGCTTCGCCCTGCGAGAGCCTAGTCAACGCACCCAGCTTCACCCTGCGAGAGCCTAGTCAACACACCCAGCTTCGCCCTGTGAGAGCCTAGTCAACACACCCAGCTTCGCCCTGCGAGAGCCTAGTCAACACACCCAGCTTCGCCCTGCGAGAGCCTAGTCAACACACCCAGCTTCGCCCTGCGAGAGCCTAGTCAACACACCCAGCTTCGCCCTGCGAGAGCCTAGTCAACACACCCAGCTTCGCCCTGTGAGAGCCTAGTCAACACACCCAGCTTCGCCCTGTGAGAGCCTAGTCAACACACCCAGCTTCACCCTGTGAGAGCCTAGTCAACACACCCAGCTTCGCCCTGTGAGAGCCTAGTCAACGCACCCAGCTTCGCCCTGCGAGAGCCTAGTCAACACACCCAGCTTCGCCCTGCGAGAGCCTAGTCAACGCACCCAGCTTCGCCCTGTGAGAGCCTAGTCAACACACCCAGCTTCACCCTGTGAGAGCCTAGTCAACGCACCCAGCTTCGCCCTGTGAGAGCCTAGTCAACACACCCAGCTTCACCCTGTGAGAGCCTAGTCAACACACCCAGCTTCACCCTGTGAGAGCCTAGTCAACACACCCAGCTTCGCCCTGTGAGAGCCTAGTTAACACACCCAGCTTCGCCCTGTGAGAGCCTAGTCAACACACCCAGCTTCGCCCTGTGAGAGCCTAGTCAACACACCCAGCTTCGCCCTGTGAGAGCCGATCAATTTAACCAGCTCTCTCTCTCTCAGCGTCTTCTGCCTTTTTCAGACATTTTAATCCCAGTTACAATATCCCGATTACGTGTGACAGTGATACAATACAACAATCCACAGATTCAGATTCCTTGTAATTCACATCCACAATCCACGAGTAAAGACGCTTCAATTTAAGCTTGAATGAAACACGGTCCGTGCGCTCCGGTTAACCAAATGCATCCGCAGCGTAGAATATGAAACGGATCAGAGCCAAACGGCCGGTAGGCGTTCCACAATAACTTCGGATCCAAGTATTTCTTTTTTTTTTAACAAATGTTTTTTATTTTCCCTTTTTTAACATAAAACTAGACACACAATACATTAACAGTAGAAATCCACAATAAATCACAGGACTATGACCGACATAATAATAACAATAAAGACCGGACAAAATTAGTCTCTTTACCTGTACAGAGGTTGATAACTTCGGATCCAAGTTTCATTCATTCAAAATATCCCCGCGGCTGGGGGTGCCAGGGTGGCGATGGGGGTGCCAGGGTGGCGATGGGGGTGCCAGGGGGGCGCACCACGTACAGCTGGGGGTGCCAGGGTGGCGATGGGGGTGCCAGGGCGGCGCACCACGTACAGCACTGCGGTGCAGCACGGCCGTCCCGGGTTCGACTCCCGGACCCGGCGACCTCTGCCGCATGTCCTCCCCTCTATATCTTCTCCCATCCCTCCTCTCTGCCGGGTCGGTCCGATAAAGCAATATACAACAAAAATATATATATCCCCGCGGGATTCACATAATGCAATTCGGTGTTACGCAATGCATTCATTTACTCACGACCACGTAGGCTTGTAGAATTGGGTTTGTTGGAATCTCGCAGCACTTTCTTTCTGGGTCCTGGGCGAGAAGCGAACATATATTCTTCTTTCAAAATCAACTGGTTTCTCAGAGAGGGAGGGGTGCTTGGTTTTCAAAATGCCGTAGCATTTTTTACAGGCGTTAAAGTGTAAAGGCTTTCATGCTGTGCAAGAACTTCAGCACGCGACACGTTGAGGATGTTGTATCTCGTCGACAACATTACATGTGAATCCATACTGGATATATTCCTCTCGATACGTTCCACTCTTGGACGAGGTAGGCTGGTCCGACTTTGGGTGGGTGCTTAACGCTGCCCGGCCCCACAGGGCTATCTCCTCCACCCGATCCCGTGTCCCCTTTGGCCGGTATTAACCAACTTTAAATTTTTTCAATTTTAGCTAGCTCGCAACATGCACATTTGCAATGCATCGTTGTTCAAATAACCACAGTGTGTGTCGCGCGCGACGTTGCTATGACGTGCATTATGTAGGACAAATGAAATCCATAGGTTTAATGTATTTTTAAAATATATTTTAATTGTTTTTAATTATGGTCCTATTTCACACATTCTATGAAATCGATACATTCTGTAAGTCGTCTTGCGTCGACCCCCACTTTGGGACCCACTGCTCTGCATGTACCTGTATGTGCCTCGTATGTCTTTTCTATTGCTGTTGTATTGTGGCCAGAAACTCAAGGTCTTAAAAAGATTAGCCTGGTCCGCAAATGAGATGTTGCTCACATTGTGACCAAAAAAATTACATTGTGGCAAAAATGTAAAATCTCAATTATTTTCTATCGATATTGAAATCACGATCACGCATTGTTTTTAAAACATTGTATGACGACTGACTTTGTAATTGTCATTGAAACGGGATGAATCACCCAGGGGCGGAGCTAGGGGGTGGCTACCTGGGCTCAAGCCCCGGATGTATTCTGAAAAGCCCAGAATCTATTTAAAAAAAAATTTAAAAAAAATAAAAATAATTATTTTTGTTCTTTTTTTTTTTTTTTTTTTTTTTTTATACAATTCATCATTGTTACATGAAAATATGTTTGCACCAGATTTAGCAGAAGCTAATTTCCATCTGTGGTCTATCCAGCTGCTAACTGTATTTGAGTGAGTTAAGTCTTGGTGTTATGGTAGACTCAGACCTAAGCTTTAAATCACAATCAACAAGTTGACAAAAACTTAATTCTTCCACCTTAGAAACATAGCTAAAGTACGGCCATTTATAAATCAAAAGGACGCTGAAAACCAGATCCATGCCTTTATCAAGCCAACTCGACTACTGTAATGCACTCCTTACCGGCCTCCCGAAAAAATACGATGATAACTATTTTATTGCAATGCACTATTGCATTATTTTATTCTATTTTACTAACTATTTTATTGCACTGCACTATTTTACTTTGTATCAGTGAATCATAGACGCCTGGCCATAAGAGCATTCGGAGCATCTCTGCTCTCCCACTATTGAACTTGGGGGAGCAAAGGTATGATCTTGCTCCACCACTTTTTGATTATATGAAAAATATGATATATCCCCCCCCAATATATAAATCTAACCATAACTACGTTATGGTTAACTGAGTTTTATAGTGAAAAGAGCAGCTTTATTGGTCAAGATTGAAGGCTCTATATTGCAGGAAATTGCACGTACAGGTTCATTAAATTCAAAAAAAATCTGTCATGGAGGGGGTCGTGCCTGACACCCTCCAAACCACCCCTTGCCTGCCGAATTAAAAAAAAAAAAATAATAATAAAAAAAAAAAAATATATATATATATATATATATATATATATTAAAAAAAAAAAAAAAAGGGGGGGGGGGCCCATCTGGGCTAAGCCCCGGATCTCCTACAATCCTAAATCCGCCCCTGCACCCAGCCCTAACTCAGGTTTGCATAGTGAGTGGAATTCTACATAGTCTGGAAGAAACCCAACCATTATGTGTGCTGACCTGTGACCTGTGACCTATGACCTGTCTGAGCAACGTAACAAGATGGAGGAAGAACAGGAAGAACTGATGTGGCTGAGTGTGAAACGATGTAAACAAGGCGTCGCCGGTCACGTCTGGCAGTGTGATCTCACAACATCAGATCAGTGTGATCTCACAACATCAGATCAGTGTGATCTCACAACATCAGATCAGTGTGATCTCACAACATCAGATCACCATGAATCACTTTGAAATGATGAGTGTAATTGTGGCCTTAGTTTGCTAGAGTGTGACTGTAGGGTTCATATGCCGGCGATCTCGTATGGTTTAGATATCCGACTTGTCGAGAGAGATGCCCCACTTTGTACAGAAGGGCAAGGTCTGGTCGTTAACCCTTTCACTGCCACACGGCAGCCGGTTAACCCTGTCACTGTGACAATACAGAAGGTTAGCCCTTTACTACTATGCATCCGCGGAGCTAATGATGGCTTGTGACTGCAACTTGTTCCTGTTTGCGGACGACTCAGCCCTGCTGGTCTCTGACAAGAACAAGTTACAGGTTGAAAAAACCCTCAGCTCGGAACTAGGCAGAATCTGCATATGGCTCGCTGATAACAAACTATCATTACACATGGGCAAAACAGAGTCCATTCTCTTCGGTTCAAATAACAAACTCAGCAAGACCGACGGCTTCTCAGTTACAGTGGGTGACAATATTGTCACAAGGAAAGATGAAATTACCTACCTGGGTTCCATCCTAGAGGCTAATCTCTCCTGTGACAAAATGGCATCCAATGTAATAAAAAAAGTCAACCAACGAACTCGATTCTTGTACCGGATCTCCTCTCTGGTAAACAAGAATACCCTGAAGACTCTGGCAGGAGCACTCATTCAGGGGTACTACGACTATGCTTGCACCTCATGGTACCAAAGCACCTCAAAGGCGCTAAAAACAAAATTACAAACATCTCAAAACAAACTGGTCAGACTACTGCTTAACCTTACTCCTAGAACCCACCTCACCCCTGCCCACTTTGACAACCTAGGATGGCTTAGAGTAAACGACAGAGTACAGCAACTTGCAATGGGCCTGGTCTACAAGATACACTACACGACCAAGGTACCCATGTACATGTCAAAATACTTCCCAAAGGTCAGTGAATACCACGATCACAACACCAGAGGGAGCTCCACAAATCATGTTAAACCCAGATTCGGCTCAAATAAGGGACTAAACACGTTTCGCAATTATGCCACATCAATGTGGAACGCCCTACCCAAAGCTGTAAAGGAATGTGGATCACTACCCACTTTCAAAACCTCTCTCAAGGGACACCTACGGGAGACTGCAATTCAACACTGGCCCCTGTAAATATCCTAACCCAACCCCCTCCAATGTACAGTCATTTACCTAGTATGGTTTTGTCAATAGTCCAATGTACAATTTTGTTTGTTTGTACAGTGTCTCCCCCCCCCCCCCTCAATGTACAGTTTTACTTGTTTATACAGTGTGCCCCCCCCCCCCAACCACCTCCAATGTAAATTACCCAGTATGGTTGTCAATATCCCAATGTACCCAACCCCCCCCCACCCAACCTCCTCCAATGTACAGTTTCTACGTCAAATGTATATACTCCCTTTTCTTGACTCCTTCTGTATCACAAACAGTACTGTATTTGCAAATCTGGTATGTCATAAATGTATAGATGTAGCAGTACTGACTATCTGTATGTCATGTATGTCATATATGTCCTGATGAATTGAAAATGGGGGACCCTGATGTAAACAAGACGAAAGTCTTTCTCTGGTCTGCATCCCCTTAACAATTGTGTGTATTGAGCTGTACTGTACTGTACCCATTCTGCAATCTGTTAATAAAGTTTTCAATCAATCAATCAATCAATGGAGCATCGCCGTCGGTTGTGTGATAGTAAAGGGTTAACCGTCTGTCGTGTGGCAGTGAAAGGGTTAACGCACTGACTCACGCAGACGCAGTCACGTTGTAAAGGTCGTAAGGTCAACACTTCACGGAGAACATGAACCGTTTCACTCGTAGGGAAGCTGCGCTCGGAGAGAGTGGGTGTACCTCTTTGTGTTTGTACTTTGTGCCGTTTAAATGGACTCAATACCATCTTAAAATGTGAAAGACTTGAAAATAATGTGCTATTAATTTGTGAACGTCTGGAGTTTAACTTTAGGTTAGCTCTTAATAAAAAAAAATCTTTTAAACGTTTGCACTTTTCTACATGTTACATATTTTATGGGTATTTATGTAACACTTTTAAATGTGTCTAAGTGATGATTCTGGGAGTAATTACATAATGTCTGTTTCCTATAAGACATGTTGCTCAGTGCTGGAAACACCTAGCCCATTAAAGGAGAGCACCACTAAATCTCATCTTTGAAATAGCGTTTTTATTGCTATGCAAAATAAATGGAAAGATAATATTTGAACAATGCTGTTCAGAATATTCTTTCTGCTCACAAATCTTGAATTTCTTAAAGAAAAAAACAGAAAACATGCCATATACAGGTGCAGCTCAATAAATTAGAATATCGTGGAAAGGTTATTTTATTTCAATAATTGAAATATGGTGAATTATATGAATATGTACTGTTGGACTAATTCCATGTACGAATAAATAAATGATGAAAAAAAATGATGATGATGAAATTCAAAAAGCGAAACTCTTATTATTTATTATTATTATAGATTCATTACACACAAAGTGAAATATTTCAAGCCTTTATTTGTTTTAATTTGGATGAGTATGGCTTACAGCTCATGAAAGCCCAAAATTCTGTATCTCAGAAAGTTTGAATATTACATAAGACCAATCAAATAAAAATGTAATATAGAAATGTCGGCCTTCTGAAAAGTGTGTTCACTCAGTACTTGGTTGGGGCTCCTTTTGCACAAATGACTGCATCAATACAGTGAAATATATGGACTTTTCCACGATATTCAAATGTATTGAGCTGCACCTGTTGTACTATACATAGCATGGCGACAACATCAGGTCTAAATAAGGTATTAATTCATTAACCCTCATCACCTCCACTGGCTTCCAGTCTGCATCGACTTTAAGATCCTCCTCATCACCTACAAATCTTCACTCCCTGGCCCCCCGGTACCTAGCTGACCTCCATCCCTACATCCCACCCCGGAGGCTGCGGTCCTCTGATTCCGGTCTCCTCTCCATCCCTTGCCCCCCCCCCCCCCCCCCCCCCCCCGGTACCATAGCGGCACGGTGGTGTAGTGGTTAACACTGTCTCCCCCTAGTGGCACGGTGGTGTAGTGGTTAACACTGTCTCAAAGCACGGTGGTGTAGTGGTTAACACTGTCTCCTCACGGCACGGTGGTGTAGTGGTTAACACTGTCTCCTCACAGCACGGTGGTGTAGTGGTTAACACTGTCTCCTCACAGCACGGTGGTGTAGTGGTTAACACTGTCTCCTCACAGCACGGTGGTGTAGTGGTTAACACTGTCTCCCCCTAGTGGCACGGTGGTGTAGTGGTTAACACTGTCTCCTCACAGCATGGTGGTGTAGTGGTTTCAAGTTCAAGTTTCTTTAATAGTTGTCATACAGAAGTACAGAATACTTTTATACAAAATGCTTCTTACTGTTACGCTCCAGAGACTGTGCAAGACAAGATAAGTATGAAATAAAATAACATAGTAAAATTATAAGTAAAAAAATTAGGTCACAGTGTTCAGTTTAGACATATGTACAATGTTCGATGCAGAATAGACGTAGTTACCATACAATATACAATACTGTGCAGTGTACTAATATACAATACTATATAGTGCAAGGCAGAAATGGGACGAGGTGCAATTTAGGTACAATTCACAGTAGGTGTACGAGTTGTAGTGCAAATCCTTTATCAATAAATATAAAGTGTAAAGTGTGTTTGTGTGATCTAAAGTGTGGAGAGTGGGTGCTGCAGTGTGTTGTTTGTTTGAGTGAGTGTGTGCGTGTGGGTGTGTGTGCTGTGTGCATTTGATGGTTGTTGCATAGTGTTTATTGTTCGTTTAGCAGCCTGATGGCCTGGGGATAGAAGCTTCTTCTGAGTCTTTCTGTGCTCGCCTTAAGACTCCGGTTAACACTGTCTCCTCACAGCACGGTGGTGTAGTGGTTAACACTGTCTCCTCACAGCACGGTGGTGTAGTGGTTAACACTGTCTCCTCACAGCACGGTGGTGTAGTGGTTAACACTGTCCTCACAGCACGGTGGTGTAGTGGTTAACACTGTCTCCTCACAGCACGGTGGTGTAGTGGTTAACACTGTCTCCTCACAGCACGGTGGTGTAGTGGTTAACACTGTCTCCTCACAGCACGGTGGTGTAGTGGTTAACACTGTCTCCTCACAGCACGGTGGTGTAGTGGTTAACACTGTCTCCTCACAGCATGGTGGTGTAGTGGTTAACACTGTCTCCTCACAGCACGGTGGTGTAGTGGTTAACACTGTCTCCTCACAGCACGGTGGTGTAGTGGTTAACACTGTCTCCTCACAGCACGGTGGTGTAGTGGTTAACACTGTCTCCTCACAGCACGGTGGTGTAGTGGTTAACACTGTCTCCTCACAGCACGGTGGTGTAGTGGTTAACACTGTCTCAAAGCACGGTGGTGTAGTGGTTAACACTGTCTCCTCACAGCACGGTGGTGTAGTGGTTAACACTGTCTCCTCACAGCACGGTGGTGTAGTGGTTAACACTGTCTCCTCACAGCACGGTGGTGTAGTGGTTAACACTGTCTCCTCACAGCACAGTGGTGTAGTGGTTAACACTGTCTCCTCACAGCACGGTGGTGTAGTGGTTAACACTGTCTCCTCACAGCACAGTGGTGTAGTGGTTAACACTGTCTCCTCACAGCACGGTGGTGTAGTGGTTAACACTGTCTCCTCACATCACGGTGGTGTAGTGGTTAACACTGTCTCCTCACAGTACGGTGGTGTAGTGGTTAACACTGTCTCCTCACAGCACGGTGGTGTAGTGGTTAACACTGTCTCCTCACAGCACGGTGGTGTAGTGGTTAACACTGTCTCCTCACAGCACGGTGGTGTAGTGGTTAACACTGTCTCCTCACAGCACGGTGGTGTAGTGGTTAACACTGTCTCCTCACAGCACGGTGGTGTAGTGGTTAACACTGTCTCCTCACAGCACGGTGGTGTAGTGGTTAACACTGTCTCCTCACGGCACGGTGGTGTAGTGGTTAACACTGTCTCAAAGCACGGTGGTGTAGTGGTTAACACTGTCTCCTCACAGCACGGTGGTGTAGTGGTTAACACTGTCTCCTCACAGTACGGTGGTGTAGTGGTTAACACTGTCTCCTCACAGCACGGTGGTGTAGTGGTTAACACTGTCTCCTCACAGCACGGTGGTGTAGTGGTTAACACTGTCTCCTCACAGCACGTGGTGTAGTGGTTAACACTGTCTCCTCACAGCACGGTGGTGTAGTGGTTAACACTGTCTCCTCACAGCACGGTGGTGTAGTGGTTAACACTGTCTCCTCACAGCACGGTGGTGTAGTGGTTAACACTGTCTCCTCACAGCACGGTGGTGTAGTGGTTAACACTGTCTCCTCACAGCTAGAAGGTGTAGTGGTTAACACTGTCTCCTCACAGTTAGAAGGTGTACTGGTTAACACTGTCTCCTCACAGCACGGTGGTGTAGTGGTTAACACTGTCTCCTCACAGTTAGAAGGTGTACTGGTTAACACTGTCTCCTCACAGCACGGTGGTGTAGTGGTTAACACTGTCTCTCCTCACAGCACGGTGGTGTAGTGGTTAACACTGTCTCCTCACAGCACGGTGGTGTAGTGGTTAACACTGTCTCTCCTCACAGCACGGTGGTGTAGTGGTTAACACTGTCTCCTCACAGTACGGTGGTGTAGTGGTTAACACTGTCTCCTCACAGTACGGTGGTGTAGTGGTTAACACTGTCTCCTCACAGCACGAATTTGGAGGGGATGTTGTCATGGCCAGTGGCCTTGTTAGGTTAGAGGGCACTCAGTTTTTTGAGTACCTCATCTGTTGTTACCATTTCCAGCTTGAAGTCGTCCTTGCGGACCCCTAGGTTCTTGTAGTATGCTACTATGTGTTCTACCCCATACTGCCCTGAGTAGGAGGGTAGTTTGTTTACCAGTGTTGTGGCTATGTTTGTGAAGAAACTGTTTAAGTAATTGGCTACATCCAGCTTGTCTGTGATGAGCGTGTTGTCCGTCTTTATGTTTATGTTTGAGAATCTGGTTTTAAGTTTTTTACTGCAGCCTAGTTGGTTATTGAGTAATGTCCAAAGTTCACGTGGTTTGTTTTTGTTTTCCTCGGTTTTGTCATTGATGATTTTTGTTTGTGCTGTTTTGATCATGGAGTTTACGTCATTTCTTAGTCTGTTTCTTTCCAGTTTGAGTTCAGTCACGTGGGCTTGGAGTTCACTGCTCGTGCTTTTGTTAAGCTTTGACTGACTTTTACGAAACTCCAAGCATTTTTTGTCTCTGGTTTTCATAGCGGTCAGTATTTCAGTGTGCATCCACGGCTCAGCGCGATTTTTTACCCTGGTGGTTCTTAGGGGGGCCATGTTGTTTAGTATTGTTGAAAATTTGGTTTTGAAACCAAGCCATGTTTCTTCAACCAGTGTACCATTGAGCTCATCTGACCAATCCAGACTCTCCAGTTCACGGTTAAAGGCCTCGCTAGAGTAGGTGTTACGTTCTATGGTAGCTGTTGGAGGGTGAGTGATGGTTTATTACAAGCATTATTAACGTGGCTATGATTCAAGCGGTTTGTAAAAAAACATCTTTAGATACATTTATGATGCATATTATGCAGTATCATAACTACATCTTTGATGTTTATAGCAAACCAACCCGTTTGAAAATCGGTAAAGAATTGAGCAATCTATGGTTATTTAAATAGTACATGATGCACCATAGACATTAATGTTATCAGTAGCTGAGCTGCCTGGGGCAAGATGGCCGCCCTACGACGACGTCGCTCTCCATTGGCCGGCAGCCTGTAGCTGTTCCGCAACTGTAGCTACTTCCGGGGTAGGCCTGATTGGCCCCGACAGGCACGTGACAGGCGTGGCCACGCCCCGCGGCAGCCTCAGGGCGCGCAAACGAGGCTGCTGTGGTTCACAGGCGCTTTCCGCCTTCAACGCCGCCTGCAGAGGAGGAAGAGGAGTTCGCGGCGCCTTTCGCACCGCAGTCATGCAATCATTTATCATTTAACATTTGAAAGGCATACATTGTTGTATGAAATAAAATAGTATAGAGACATATGTACAGCGTCGCGATCGCAGTCATCACCAGTCATAATAATCGCGCCGCAGTCGGCAGTCATGCAATCATTTATCATTTAACATTTGAAAGGCATACATTGTTGTATGAAATAAAATAGTATAGAGACATATGTACAGCGTCGCGATCGCAGTCATTACCAGTCATAATAATCGCGCCGCAGTCGGCAGTCATGCAATCATTTATCATTTATCAAAAAAACAAAAAAACTTTAGGGAATCGAACTTAGGACCATAGGATCCACAGCCAAGCAGAGTTACCAATTGAGCTAGTTTGTCGATGGTAAAGAAGGGGGGATTACTGCTACATAATGCTGCAGCGACGGAGCTCCGCTGCGACAATATTATTAAACAGCGGCTCTGTCATTGAAGTGGGAAAAGTGAGCCGTATTGTATATTATTAGTACATTGAACAGTGATTAATATTATTAGACAGTGAAAGGCGCCGCGAACTCCTTCTGCTGCGGGCGGCGTTGAAGGCGGAAAGCGCCTGTGAACCACAGCAGCCTCGTTGCGCGTCCTGAGGCTGCCGCGGGGCGTGGCCGCGCCTGTCACGTGCCTGTCGGGGCCAATCAGGCCTACCCCGGAAGTAGCTACAGTTGCGGAACAGCTACAGGCGCGCGGCCTAGCTATCTAGTGTTCTATATATATCTATAAGGCTTGTTCAAGATGGGATAGGCGGACGCAGATCTGCGCAGGTTTTACTACGGCCTCGCCAAGCGCGTTGCATGACGGTTAGAATGTTGTCCGATTTGCTCTGAAAATCCGACGAGGCGAGGCGCGGAACTCCCGCGGGAGCGAGCCGCGCGCAGCATTCAGAGCGAGGCTCCACAGTACCTCTCAGCCGGCTGCTCCCGGCTGCTCCCGGCTGCTCCCGGCTGGGAAGCGACTTGCTACGGTCGCGCAAAGCGCCTATTGGCTCAGAAAAGTTGTCAGTCACCAGCCATGTGACAGCCAGGGAGTTATGAGACGTTTGATTGATTGAAAACGTTATTATGCGTTATCAACTTATCATCATATCATCATGATAAACTTCAAGCTGTCAGACACACACACACACACACATACAGCAGTGTGTTGTGTGTGCGTGCGGCCAGGAGCGCGCAACAAGATGGTATACATTATGGTATATGAATAGTATATTCCACTATAGCAGTATATGGTGTGCTGTACATTTGAATCTGATCTAATTTTGCACACGGCCATCGCATTATAATGAGCTGGACAGGTGTGTAATGTGTGTGTGGTGACGTGAAAGCGTATCTGCTGTCAGACAAGCTGGATGTAGCCAATTACTTAAACACTTTCTTCACAAACATAGCCACAACACTGGTAAACAAACTACCCTCCCACTCAGGGCAGTATGGGGTAGAACACATAGTAGCATACTACATGAACCTAGGCGTCCACAAAGACGACTTCAAACTGGAAATAGTAACTACAGATGAGGTACTCAAAAAACTGAGCGCCCTCCAACCAAACAAGGCCACTGGCCATGACAACATCCCCTCCAAATTCCTCAGAGACTCAGCAGCAGCCATCACCCCAGTCATCACACACATAATAAACCTCTCCATAAAACAGGGACACGTCCCCAAGGACTTCAAAATTGCGAGAGTAACACCCCTGCACAAAAAGGGCAGCAAATTAGACCCGGGTAACTACCGCCCTGTTTCTATCCTTACATCCATCTCGAAAGTCATGGAAAAAATAGTATACGAACAGATCGAAAAGTACCTCGCGGAAAAAAATCTAATCTACGAATTCCAATCTGGCTTCAGAACATCCCACTCCACTGACACATGCCTTCTCTACTTGAACGACCACATCAAACAAGAGGTGGACGCGGGCAAATACTGCGGCATGGTCATGCTGGACCTACAAAAGGCCTTCGACACTGTCAATCACACCATTCTGATTGACAAGCTAAAAGCAATTGGTTTTGATAGTTTATCAGTGAGCTGGATACAATCCTACCTGGAGGGGAGGGAACAGATGGTGGAAGTAAACGGTACCCTATCCCCCCCCCTCACAGTGAGCTGTGGTGTTCCACAAGGAAGCATACTAGGACCGCTACTATTCCTAATTTATGCAAATGACATGTCGTCAGCTTGTGACTGCAACTTGTTCCTGTTTGCGGACGACTCAGCCCTGCTGGTCTCTGACAAGAACAAGTTACAGGTTGAAAAAGCCCTCAGCTCGGAACTAGGCAAAATCTGCATATGGCTCGCCGACAACAAACTATCATTACACATGGGCAAAACAGAGTCCATTCTCTTCGGTTCAAATAACAAACTCAGCAAGACCGACGGCTTCTCGGTTACAGTGGGTGACAATATTATCACAAGGAAAGATGAAATTACCTACCTGGGTTCCATCCTAGAGGCTAATCTTTCCTGTGACAAAATGGCATCCAATGTAATAAAAAAAGTCAACCAACGAACGCGATTCTTGTACCGGATCTCCTCTCTGGTAAACAAGAATACCCTGAAGACTCTAGCAGGAGCACTCATTCAAGGGTACTACGACTATGCTTGCACCTCATGGTACCAAAGCACCTCAAAGGCACTAAAAAACAAATTACAAACATCTCAAAACAAGCTAGTCAGACTACTACTTGACCTGACTCCTAGAACCCACCTCACCCCTGCCCACTTTGACAACCTAGGATGGCTTAGAGTAGACGACAGAGTACAGCAACTTGCAATGGGCCTGGTCTACAAGATACACTACGCGACCAAGGTACCCATGTACATGTCAAAATACTTCCCAAAGGTCAGTGAATACCACGATCACAACACCAGAGGGAGCTCCACAAATCATGTAAAACCCAGATTCGGCTCAAACAAGGGACTAAACACGTTTCGCAATTATGCCACATCAATGTGGAACGCCCTGCCTAAAGCTGTAAAGGAATGTGAATCACTACCCACCTTCAAAAACACTCTCAAAAAACACCTACGTGAGACTGCAATTCGAAACTGGCCCCTACAAATGTCCTAACCTAGTTGTACAGTAAATGACCAAGTAAGGCTTTGTCAATATTCCAATGTACAGTGTAAAATGTGTGTGTGTCCCCTACCCAACCCCCCCCCCCCCCCACCTCCATGTACAGCCCTCACCCAACCCCACCCCACCAACCTCCTCCAATGTACAGTTTCTACGCCAAATGTATATACACTCCTTTTCTGGACACTTTTGTATCACAAACAGTACTGTATTTGCAAATCTGATATGTCATAAATGTATAGATGTAGCAGTACTGTCTATCTGTATGTCATGTATGTCATATATGTTATGATGAATTGAAAATGGGGGACCCTGGTGGAAACAAGACGAAAGTCTTTCTCTGGTCTGCATCCCCTTAACAATTGTATGTATTGAGATGTACTGTACTGTACCCATTCTGCAATCTGTTAATAAACTTTTCAATCAATCAATCAATCTGCCGCGCGAGACTAGGCGAGGGGCTCTCGTGAAATCGGCAGTGTCCGCCCTCTTAACTCCAATCTCCCCCGGCTTCACTCGGCTACTCTCGTCTACTAGTCGAGGCAAACCGAAATCCATCTTGAACAAGCCTGACGTCTGAACCAGTCTGAACCAGTCTGACCGCACCCGCCGTGACGTCATTATGTACGTTTGCTCGCGGCTCCACCGGCACAGTATTTCCGGATTTCTACGAGCTACGAGGTGAGCTGAATCTCCGCCTGATAAACGCTTATAAAAGTTGCAATTCGTGTTTTAAACGTTATCTACTTGTTGCTACATGTTCCGTAAAACATTCCACTCATCCTGTGTACATTGTGTTCGGATCCAAGACCACTGACCCACTTTGTATTAGTTTAGTCTGGGAGAAAGTAGGCTAACGCTAGCTCCTGTACAGCTAGCTACTAGCTCCTGTTAGCTCTCTCTCCTCTCAGCTCCAGAGCTCCAGCTGACTGCAGTCAAGTTCTGTTCTGTTGATCAGCTGGAACCAAGCTGCTTCACACCAAACCCAGTGATGTGCATCTGATGTGTGGAACACAGGTATGGAGATGTTTGTGTCTGTTTCTTTTCAACACGTTGTTCTATGTGGAATGAAAGGCTGTAGGCCTAGTAGCCTTCTAGCTAATCCACACCAGTTCAGCTATATAAGGTGAGTCTGGCTACTGCGGTCAAGTGAGCCGTCTTTTACTTTTGCGTGGTTTGATTGATTGATTGAAAAGTTTATTAACAGATTGCAGAATGGGTACAGTACAGTACAGCTCAATACATACAATTGTTAAGGGGATGCAGACCAGAGAAAGACTTTCGTCTTGTTTACATCAGGGTCCCCCATTTTCAATTCATCATAACATATATGACATACAGATAGACAGTACTGCTACATCTATACATTTATGACATATCAGATTTGCAAATACAGTACTGTTTGTGATACAAAAAGTGTCCAGAAAAAGAGTGTATATACATTTGACGTAGAAACTGTACATTGGAGGAGGTTGGGTGGGGTTGGGTGGATGGGGGCTGTACATTGGAGGGGGGGGGACACTGTACACTGTACATTGGAATACTGACAAAGCCATACTTGGTAATTTACTGTACAACTGGGTTAAGACATTTACAGGGGCCAGTTTCGAATTGCAGTCTCCCGTAGGTGTTCTTTGAGTGTTTTTTAAAGTGGGTAGTGATTCACATTCCTTTACAGCTTTGGGTAGGGCGTTCCACATTGATGTGGCATAATTGCAAAACGTGTAATGAGTAGGGGTGGGACAATACATCGATCCAGATCGATATATCGATCTATTATCAATAATCAAATAGGATCGATGCAACGTAAAAAGATCGATTCATATTGCGATACTCTTATTTTGAAAATCCGGCGACGTCATCGCCCCGCGCCCAGTGTTGTGAAACTCCGTTTAACATCAACAGCACACAGCAGTAGCGTCTAGAGCGTCACTAGAGCAAGACTAGTGTGCCTATTCTGTGACCCAAAACATGTCCCTGCTGTTTTATTCTGCAACAGGTCCAATGCATCTAACCTGCTTTGCAATCCTCGCCACTCCATTATGCCCACGTCGCGTTAAAGATCGAAGATAACGTTACGTTAGCGTAAGCTAACAAGCTAACCCAGAGCCATAGGCAGAGAGAAGTGGGGATTGGGAAGGAGGGTGCATTCTCGGGATAGCCCCACTAACAGGATCTGGCCGGTACTGCACCTTAATACAGCTCTGACAGTGAATAGGATATTAACACTTTAATCGCAGATTACGTGTTTAGACGTCATTCCTAGCCATGCTCATTCTGCCGAAGACGCCGTAACTCGTCTTTGATATCAATATTTCAAAAATCTGTGATCGAAATCATATTTCCCCTCCGGGGCCCTGAGATGTACTGCAAAGCTCCACTCAACTCTCTAGCGGTTCAAGAGCGCCATCTGGTGGCCGATCGGCAGATCGCCAACAGGAAGCGACTCGTCAGACCGGAAGTGCTCATCCATATGTCGTCCGGGCACTCGCTATCGTTAGAGAGACTCCGTCTTGACACAGTGAACATCAATCGGTGTAAATAACTCGAAAAAAACATGATTTGGACGTAGGCCTCGATTAATTGCCGCGATAATTAAAATGAATGCAATGATTTTGACGGGCGCGATTAATTGCTATTTGCGCGTTTGTTTTAATGAGGCGGAACCAGTGCCCCTTGCAGTCTCTCTCCGTGTGGGTTGGCCGCTGGCGTTACTACAGAGCACAGCACGGGAGCTCCGTGGGGCAGTAGCAACGCCACATATAGCTTAATACATTTCTCAATAGTGTTGCTCCTTTTAACCAAGTAGCGTTATTTGTAGTGTAACGTTAGAATAACACAGAATAACGTTAATACGATTACATGCATCATTGTTTACAATGAACGGGTGGGGCTAGTCAAAGCACTGGAGACGGGGACAAGTTAAACATGAATTAATTTATTATAACGGGTCGTTTTCGAGTCGTGCTGCAGTGCCTACGCACCACAGCTATTCTATTATATACTGCTTTGACGCTTCCTCCTCATCGTTGATTGCCTGTAGTAGCTGCATCTAACGTTAGTAGCTAACGTTAAAACTAAAAAACACAACCGGACGAGACAAGTTGTCGGCTAGGATAATCACAACAATACTTCCGGTCCGGTCGGTGGGCTTCAAAATAAAAGTCTTAAACCGGAAAAGACGGAGCGGTGGGCTTCAAAATAAAAGTTTTGGGAAATAAATTTCTCAAAAAAATTCTCTAACCGGTCGCAATAATATCGCTTATCGCGATATTTTCGGGGCAATTAATCGCCCAGCAAAATGTGTTATCGTGGCAGGCCTATTTGGACGTATATACTATTATACAACCTGGAAATGGATCGGGCATTTCTCCATCCCATAATAGAACAAATTCTGTTCCACGCTCATCTGCCAGCGGCGCGAGGAAGCCACGGTGAGTTGCAGCGTTATATTCTAACGTGTTCCATATAAACTTCTATGATGATCATATGACCCACACTGGATGAATCATCTAACGCTGCCCACGGAATTATAAACGACCCCCCGCCCATCCGGTCATCATCAGATGATACGTAGTAACTTATAGAACCACCTCCAGTTGAAATTTTTTATCTCGCACAGATTCTTACCAAACTGTATTTCATCATGCATAATGCATTTGGGGCCATAAATCACGTTCTGAAGAAAGCTGCAGAAAACGATAAAAACGTACTTATACTTTAGACCGTATTTTAGTATGAATATGTGAATGAAAAAGTATAACATTGATACACCCTGAACAATACATATAGGACCTTGAATGGGCCATGATAATGTCAATTTAGCAATACAATTTAAAAAGTTATAGCCCTGCAAAGAAGGGGAACTTCTCCATAGACAAATAGAGATGGCGAGGGATGGTAAATTATGAATTTTAACCATGGCGATCAAAGTGTTAATATCGAAAAAAGAAAAAAAAACGAACCAAAAACAGTGAACAGGAGGTCTATTTGTATTAAAAACAATATTATTTTTCATTTAAATGTCTGGAAGAGCTCAAAAATAAAAATGTCAAATGATATTTCCATTGCCTTTTTTTTGTTTTTAAATGTTACTGATTGTGTTAAATGGGCATATAATATCGTCTCATATCGATCGCAGGCACCTGAATCGAATCGTATCGTATCGTGGCAGACTGTGTGATATCGGATAATATCGTATCGTTGTGCAAAGAATCGATATCGTATCGTGATGAAACTGGTGATTCCCACCCCTAGTAATGAGACTCAATGAGGTAATTGTAGATGTCGCCACAAGACTCATCTGGCCATTTAGTGGGATCATTTTTTCATTATCCTGTTCGGCTGAAAGGACACTGGCCACCGAAGCTCCCCCCTCTGATGGAACAGTCCACATTCATTCGTGAGTCATCTCGCGTCGTCCAGACTCCATGGGTACTCTGCGCATGTGCATGCGGAATAGGTGCTTTAAAATGGGCTTTTTCTCTGCCGATTTAGTTCTGATCGATTAGGTATGGGTCGTGCCGTGTTCAGGAGACTGAGGCGCATAAACGTCTATTGGATCATGTCTCTAGCACCCCCACAGCCGTATCTGCAACCACTTACATCACGGCTCTCATCCACATTCATTATTATGCTCCCCCCGCAATCTCCTCCCCGATTTTAGAATCCCGGAAGTGTTGCGGTGGTCTAGGACGTGCAGTATATTCGACCACTAAGGCAGAGGTTACACCTTTCGTATCATCTTCGTATTGTTTTCTTATGCGTATCGCCGCGACGTCGTGCGCCTGAGTCACACTTTCGTTTTTTTTCCGTTTTTGTCAGCCGAGCACACTGATGTAGTACACTGCCAAAGCAGTAGGTGGCAGTAGGTGGCAAACATGAAGGCAATTTCAACCAATCAGAACGAATGTGCCAATACACTTCCTGGTGGAAGCTCCAGCAAAGAAAATGTCAATAAGGCAGGCGCCTATGCCGCGCCACCATCTTGCTTGCTCACTCAATGCAGCAATTCTTTTTTCAGCAAAGCCTAATAAAAGTGCAATAAACAAAACGGATACATTCACTGTGTTCTGCCTGTCATTTGTTGATGAAACAAAACTAACATCAACACAAGTGACCACCAAGAGCGGATAGTTTAGTCTAAAAAACGATCGGTAGCATTGTTAGCTGCATGCTAACGTCAATGGAGTATGCCATTATAACAATATAGCATTGTGGCTAGAAGCTAACGTTAGCTCACGCTACTTAGCCAGCATGAAACTGATGATATCGCGAGCTATCAGTAGTTAGATAACATTAGAGACAACGCTGTGTGTATTAAACAAAGGTGAATAGATGACTGGGCCATTTTGTTTAATGCTTGTTAAGTTGAAAGAGGAACTCTGAGCTAACAGGGTCTGAATCCTGATAGCTCACGTTAGCCAGCTGCTCATGCAATCGGTAATGCTAGCAGAATGAATGGATGTAAACTTTATTTAACATATTGCATATGGGTACAATACAATACGGCTCAATACAAACAATTGTTAAGGGAATGCAGACTGTTGTAGCTTGGACTGGGGTCCTTATAACAATAACTTGACAACACATGGTAGCTGAAGCTATTTGGGACACGGAGCTCTGTCCCAAACACACACACTGTTGTCACCGGAAAGGCACGCAGATGGTATCTACTGCGCATGGGCGTTTTCGCAACAACTGCTCCGTGCTGACTACACGCTGTTGTCGACTCGTTTTTTTGCGTATCTCCAAACGCAAACACAATTTTGCGTTTCAGCCGTATCCACAAAAAAACGCCAAAAAACGCATTTCTGTGTAGATAGGACATGAAACGTCGTCAAAAACGTATAAAAAAACGCCAGGAATACACTAGTCTAACCATAGCCTAAAGCTACAGACAATTCCACAGAGGAACACTTCCGGTGAGGATTTCAAAGTAAAGGATGGCATGTGGTTAATTTCTATTATTTCATAAGTAGTTTATGACACTGCCATGTTTGTACTTAATACTTCTCAAGACTACTTGCACAAATAATATGAAATATTTTTACTGTGTACTTTTTGAGTAATTTCAGTTTCAAAGTCCTCAGAATCAGCATTTTCGACTAACTTTGATGTGGGATAAAAACCATTTCTCACATAAGCAGTTTATGAAACTGCCACGGTTGTACTTAGTACTTCTTAGACTACTTGTACAAATTATATGAAATATTTTTACTGTGTACTTTTTGAGTAATTTCAGTTTCAAAGTCCTCAGAATCAGCATTTTCGACTAACTTTGATGTGGGATAAAAACCATTTCTCCCATAAGCAGTTTATGAAACTGCCATGGTTGTACTTAGTACTTCTTAGACTACTTGTAAAAATTATATGAATTTTTTTTACTGTGTACTTTTTGAGTAATTTCAGTTTCAAAGTCCTCAAGAATGAGCATTTTCGACTAACTTTGATGTGGGATAAAAACCATTTCTCCCATAAGCAGTTTATGAAACTGCCATGGTTGTACTTAGTACTTCTTAGACTACTTGTACAAATTATATGAAATATTTTTACTGTGTACTTTTTGAGTAATTTGAGTTTCAAAGTCCTCAGAATCAGCATTTTCGACTAACTTTGATGTGGGATAAAAACCATTTCTCCCTTAAGCAGTTTATGAAACTGCCATGGTTGTACTTAGTACTTCTTAGACTACTTGTACAAATTATATGAAATATTTTTACTGTGTACTTTTTGAGTAATTTGAGTTTCAAAGTCCTCAGAATCAGCATTTTTGACTAACTTTGGTGTGGGATAAAAACCATTTCTCCCATAAGCAGTTTATGAAACTGCCATGGTTGTACTTAGTACTTCTTAGACTACTTGTACAAATTATATGATTTTTTTTACTGTGTACTTTTTGAGTAATTTCAAGAATGAGCATTTTCGACTAACTTTGATGTGGGATAAAAACCATTTCTCCCATAAGCAGTTTATGAAACTGCCATGGTTGTACTTAGTACTTCTTAGACTAATTGTACAAATTATATGATTTTTTTTACTGTGTACTTTTTGAGTAATTTCAAGAATGAGCATTTTCGACTAACTTTGATGTGGGATAAAAACCATTTCTCCAATAAGCAGTTTATGAAACTGCCATGGTTGTACTTAGTACTTCTTAGACTACTTGTACAAATTATATGAAATATTTTTACTGTGTACTTTTTGAGTAATTTCAGTTTCAAAGTCCTCAGAATCAGCATTTGACAATTTGACGTGGGATAAAAACCATTTCTCCCATAAGCAGTTTATGAAACTGCCATGGTTGTACTTAGTACTTCTTAGACTACTTGTACAAATTATATGAAATATTTTTACTGTGTACTTTTTGAGTAATTTGAGTTTCAAAGTCCTCAGAATCAGCATTTTCGACTAACTTTGATGTGGGATAAAAACCATTTCTCCCATAAGCAGTTTATGAAACTGCCATGGTTGTACTTAGTACTTCTTAGACTAATTGTACAAATTATATGATTTTTTTACTGTGTACTTTTTGAGTAATTTCAAGAATGAGCATTTTCGACTAACTTTGATGTGGGATAAAAACCATTTCTCCAATAAGCAGTTTATGAAACTGCCATGGTTGTACTTAGTACTTCTTAGACTACTTGTACAAATTATATGAAATATTTTTACTGTGTACTTTTTGAGTAATTTCAGTTTCAAAGTCCTCAGAATCAGCATTTGACAAAATTTGACGTGGGATAAAAACCATTTCTCCCATAAGCAGTTTATGAAACTGCCATGGTTGTACTTAGTACTTCTTAGACTACTTGTACAAATTATATGAAATATTTTTACTGTGTACTTTTTGAGTAATTTGAGTTTCAAAGTCCTCAGAATCAGCATTTTCGACTAACTTTGGTGTGGGATAAAAACCATTTCTCCCATAAGCAGTTTATGAAACTGCCATGGTTGTACTTAGTACTTCTTAGACTACTTGTACAAATTATATGATTTTTTTTTACTGTGTACTTTTTGAGTAATTTCAGTTTCAAAGTCCTCAAGAATGAGCATTTTCGACTAACTTTGATGTGGGATAAAAACCATTTCTCCCTTAAGCAGTTTATGAAACTGCCATGGTTGTACTTAGTACTTCTTAGACTACTTGTACAAATTATATGAAATATTTTTACTGTGTACTTTTTGAGTAATTTGAGTTTCAAAGTCCTCAGAATCAGCATTTTTGACTAACTTTGGTGTGGGATAAAAACCATTTCTCCCATAAGCAGTTTATGAAACTGCCATGGTTGTACTTAGTACTTCTTAGACTACTTGTACAAATTATATGATTTTTTTTTACTGTGTACTTTTTGAGTAATTTCAGTTTCAAAGTCCTCAAGAATGAGCATTTTCGACTAACTTTGATGTGGGATAAAAACCATTTCTCCCATAAGCAGTTTATGAAACTGCCATGGTTGTACTTAGTACTTCTTAGACTAATTGTACAAATTATATGATTTTTTTTACTGTGTACTTTTTGAGTAATTTCAAGAATGAGCATTTTCGACTAACTTTGATGTGGGATAAAAACCATTTCTCCCTTAAGCAGTTTATGAAACTGCCATGGTTGTACTTAGTACTTCTTAGACTACTTGTACAAATTATATGAAATATTTTTACTGTGTACTTTTTGAGTAATTTGAGTTTCAAAGTCCTCAGAATCAGCATTTTTGACTAACTTTGGTGTGGGATAAAAACCATTTCTCCCATAAGCAGTTTATGAAACTGCCATGGTTGTACTTAGTACTTCTTAGACTACTTGTACAAATTATATGATTTTTTTTTACTGTGTACTTTTTGAGTAATTTCAGTTTCAAAGTCCTCAAGAATGAGCATTTTCGACTAACTTTGATGTGGGATAAAAACCATTTCTCCCATAAGCAGTTTATGAAACTGCCATGGTTGTACTTAGTACTTCTTAGACTAATTGTACAAATTATATGATTTTTTTTACTGTGTACTTTTTGAGTAATTTCAAGAATGAGCATTTTCGACTAACTTTGATGTGGGATAAAAACCATTTCTCCAATAAGCAGTTTATGAAACTGCCATGGTTGTACTTAGTACTTCTTAGACTACTTGTACAAATTATATGAAATATTTTTACTGTGTACTTTTTGAGTAATTTCAGTTTCAAAGTCCTCAGAATCAGCATTTTCGACTAACTTTGATGTGGGATAAAAACCATTTCTCCCATAAGCAGTTTATGAAACTGCCACGGTTGTACTTAGTACTTCTTAGACTACTTGTACAAATTATATGAAATATTTTTACTGTGTACTTTTTGAGTAATTTCAGTTTCAAAGTCCTCAGAATCAGCATTTGACAAAATTTGACGTGGGATAAAAACCATTTCTCCCATAAGCAGTTTATGAAACTGCCATGGTTGTACTTAGTACTTCTTAGACTACTTGTACAAATTATATGAAATATTTTTACTGTGTACTTTTTGAGTAATTTGAGTTTCAAAGTCCTCAGAATCAGCATTTTCGACTAACTTTGATGTGGGATAAAAACCATTTCTCCCATAAGCAGTTTATGAAACTGCCATGGTTGTACTTAGTACTTCTTAGACTACTTGTACAAATTATATGATTTTTTTTTACTGTGTACTTTTTGAGTAATTTCAGTTTCAAAGTCCTCAAGAATGAGCA
This sequence comes from Notolepis coatsorum, assembly GCF_963971535.1. Taxonomy (NCBI): domain Eukaryota; kingdom Metazoa; phylum Chordata; class Actinopteri; order Aulopiformes; family Paralepididae; genus Notolepis; species Notolepis coatsorum. The sequence continues at coordinate 186,983,650 of NC_140170.1, forward strand.
TTTTCGACTAACTTTGATGTGGGATAAAAACCATTTCTCCCATAAGCAGTTTATGAAACTGCCATGGTTGTACTTAGTACTTCTTAGACTACTTGTACAAATTATATAATTTTTTTTACTGTGTACTTTTTGAGTAATTTGAGTTTCAAAGTCCTCAGAATCAGCATTTTCGACTAACTTTGATGTGGGATAAAAACCATTTCTCCCATAAGCAGTTTATGAAACTGCCATGGTTGTACTTAGTACTTCTTAGACTAATTGTACAAATTATATGATTTTTTTTTACTGTGTACTTTTTGAGTAATTTGAGTTTCAAAGTCCTCAGAATCAGCATTTTCGACTAACTTTGATGTGGGATAAAAACCATTTCTCCCATAAGCAGTTTATGAAACTGCCATGGTTGTACTTAGTACTTCTTAGACTACTTGTACAAATTATATGAAATATTTTTACTGTGTACTTTTTGAGTAATTTGAGTTTCAAAGTCCTCAGAATCAGCATTTTCGACTAACTTTGATGTGGGATAAAAACCATTTCTCCCATAAGCAGTTTATGAAACTGCCATGGTTGTACTTAGTACTTCTTAGACTACTTGTACAAATTATATGATTTTTTTTTACTGTGTACTTTGAGTAATTTCAGTTTCAAAGTCCTCAAGAATGAGCATTTTCGACTAACTTTGATGTGGGATAAAAACCATTTCTCCCATAAGCAGTTTATGAAACTGCCATGGTTGTACTTAGTACTTCTTAGACTAATTGTACAAATTATATGATTTTTTTTACTGTGTACTTTTTGAGTAATTTCAAGAATGAGCATTTTCGACTAACTTTGATGTGGGATAAAAACCATTTCTCCAATAAGCAGTTTATGAAACTGCCATGGTTGTACTTAGTACTTCTTAGACTACTTGTACAAATTATATGAAATATTTTTACTGTGTACTTTGAGTAATTTCAGTTTCAAAGTCCTCAAAATCAGCATTTTCGACTAACTTTGATGTGGGATAAAAACCATTTCTCCCATAAGCATTTTATGAAACTGCCACGGTTGTACTTAGTACTTCTTAGACTACTTGTACAAATTATATGAAATATTTTTACTGTGTACTTTTTGAGTAATTTCAGTTTCAAAGTCCTCAGAATCAGCATTTGACAAAATTTGACGTGGGATAAAAACCATTTCTCCCATAAGCAGTTTATGAAACTGCCATGGTTGTACTTAGTACTTCTTAGACTACTTGTACAAATTATATGAAATATTTTTACTGTGTACTTTTTGAGTAATTTGAGTTTCAAAGTCCTCAGAATCAGCATTTTCGACTAACTTTGATGTGGGATAAAAACCATTTCTCCCATAAGCAGTTTATGAAACTGCCATGGTTGTACTTAGTACTTCTTAGACTACTTGTACAAATTATATGATTTTTTTTTACTGTGTACTTTTTGAGTAATTTCAGTTTCAAAGTCCTCAAGAATGAGCATTTTCGACTAACTTTGATGTGGGATAAAAACCATTTCTCCCATAAGCAGTTTATGAAACTGCCATGGTTGTACTTAGTACTTCTTAGACTACTTGTACAAATTATATAATTTTTTTTACTGTGTACTTTTTGAGTAATTTGAGTTTCAAAGTCCTCAGAATCAGCATTTTCGACTAACTTTGATGTGGGATAAAAACCATTTCTCCCATAAGCAGTTTATGAAACTGCCATGGTTGTACTTAGTACTTCTTAGACTAATTGTACAAATTATATGATTTTTTTTACTGTGTACTTTTTGAGTAATTTGAGTTTCAAAGTCCTCAGAATCAGCATTTTCGACTAACTTTGATGTGGGATAAAAACCATTTCTCCCATAAGCAGTTTATGAAACTGCCATGGTTGTACTTAGTACTTCTTAGACTACTTGTACAAATTATATGAAATATTTTTACGGTGTACTTTTTGAGTAATTTGAGTTTCAAAGTCCTCAGAATCAGCATTTTCGACTAACTTTGATGTGGGATAAAAACCATTTCTCCCATAAGCAGTTTATGAAACTGCCATGGTTGTACTTAGTACTTCTTAGACTACTTGTACAAATTATATGATTTTTTTTTTACTGTGTACTTTTTGAGTAATTTCAGTTTCAAAGTCCTCAAGAATGAGCATTTTCGACTAACTTTGATGTGGGATAAAAACCATTTCTCCCATAAGCAGTTTATGAAACTGCCATGGTTGTACTTAGTACTTCTTAGACTACTTGTACAAATTATATAATTTTTTTTACTGTGTACTTTTTGAGTAATTTGAGTTTCAAAGTCCTCAGAATCAGCATTTTCGACTAACTTTGATGTGGGATAAAAACCATTTCTCCCATAAGCAGTTTATGAAACTGCCATGGTTGTACTTAGTACTTCTTAGACTAATTGTACAAATTATATGATTTTTTTTTACTGTGTACTTTTTGAGTAATTTCAGTTTCAAAGTCCTCAAGAATGAGCATTTTCGACTAACTTTGATGTGGGATAAAAACCATTTCTCCCATAAGCAGTTTATGAAACTGCCATGGTTGTACTTAGTACTTCTTAGACTACTTGTACAAATTATATGAAATATTTTTACTGTGTACTTTTTGAGTAATTTGAGTTTCAAAGTCCTCAGAATCAGCATTTTCGACTAACTTTGATGTGGGATAAAAACCATTTCTCCCATAAGCAGTTTATGAAACTGCCATGGTTGTACTTAGTACTTCTTAGACTACTTGTACAAATTATATGATTTTTTTTTACTGTGTACTTTTTGAGTAATTTCAGTTTCAAAGTCCTCAAGAATGAGCATTTTCGACTAACTTTGATGTGGGATAAAAACCATTTCTCCCATAAGCAGTTTATGAAACTGCCATGGTTGTACTTAGTACTTCTTAGACTACTTGTACAAATTATATAATTTTTTTTACTGTGTACTTTTTGAGTAATTTGAGTTTCAAAGTCCTCAGAATCAGCATTTTCGACTAACTTTGATGTGGGATAAAAACCATTTCTCCCATAAGCAGTTTATGAAACTGCCATGGTTGTACTTAGTACTTCTTAGACTAATTGTACAAATTATATGATTTTTTTTTACTGTGTACTTTTTGAGTAATTTCAGTTTCAAAGTCCTCAGAATCAGCATTTTCGACTAACTTTGATGTGGGATAAAAACCATTTCTCCCATAAGCAGTTTATGAAACTGCCATGGTTGTACTTAGTACTTCTTAGACTACTTGTAAAAATTATATGATTTTTTTTTACTGTGTACTTTTTGAGTAATTTCAGTTTCAAAGTCCTCAAGAATGAGCATTTTCGACTAACTTTGATGTGGGATAAAAACCATTTCTCCCATAAGCAGTTTATGAAACTGCCATGGTTGTACTTAGTACTTCTTAGACTACTTGTACAAATTATATGAAATATTTTTACTGTGTACTTTTTGAGTAATTTGAGTTTCAAAGTCCTCAGAATCAGCATTTTCGACTAACTTTGATGTGGGATAAAAACCATTTCTCCCTTAAGCAGTTTATGAAACTGCCATGGTTGTACTTAGTACTTCTTAGACTACTTGTACAAATTATATGAAATATTTTTACTGTGTACTTTTTGAGTAATTTGAGTTTCAAAGTCCTCAGAATCAGCATTTTTGACTAACTTTGGTGTGGGATAAAAACCATTTCTCCCATAAGCAGTTTATGAAACTGCCATGGTTGTACTTAGTACTTCTTAGACTACTTGTACAAATTATATGATTTTTTTTACTGTGTACTTTTTGAGTAATTTCAGTTTCAAAGTCCTCAAGAATGAGCATTTTCGACTAACTTTGATGTGGGATAAAAACCATTTCTCCCATAAGCAGTTTATGAAACTGCCATGGTTGTACTTAGTACTTCTTAGACTAATTGTACAAATTATATGATTTTTTTTACTGTGTACTTTTTGAGTAATTTCAAGAATGAGCATTTTCGACTAACTTTGATGTGGGATAAAAACCATTTCTCCAATAAGCAGTTTATGAAACTGCCATGGTTGTACTTAGTACTTCTTAGACTACTTGTACAAATTATATGAAATATTTTTACTGTGTACTTTTTGAGTAATTTCAGTTTCAAAGTCCTCAGAATCAGCATTTTCGACTAACTTTGATGTGGGATAAAAACCATTTCTCCCATAAGCAGTTTATGAAACTGCCACGGTTGTACTTAGTACTTCTTAGACTACTTGTACAAATTATATGAAATATTTTTACTGTGTACTTTTTGAGTAATTTCAGTTTCAAAGTCCTCAGAATCAGCATTTGACAAAATTTGACGTGGGATAAAAACCATTTCTCCCATAAGCAGTTTATGAAACTGCCATGGTTGTACTTAGTACTTCTTAGACTACTTGTACAAATTATATGAAATATTTTTACTGTGTACTTTTTGAGTAATTTGAGTTTCAAAGTCCTCAGAATCAGCATTTTCGACTAACTTTGATGTGGGATAAAAACCATTTCTCCCATAAGCAGTTTATGAAACTGCCATGGTTGTACTTAGTACTTCTTAGACTACTTGTACAAATTATATGATTTTTTTTTACTGTGTACTTTTTGAGTAATTTCAGTTTCAAAGTCCTCAAGAATGAGCATTTTCGACTAACTTTGATGTGGGATAAAAACCATTTCTCCCATAAGCAGTTTATGAAACTGCCATGGTTGTACTTAGTACTTCTTAGACTACTTGTACAAATTATATAATTTTTTTTACTGTGTACTTTTTGAGTAATTTGAGTTTCAAAGTCCTCAGAATCAGCATTTTCGACTAACTTTGATGTGGGATAAAAACCATTTCTCCCATAAGCAGTTTATGAAACTGCCATGGTTGTACTTAGTACTTCTTAGACTAATTGTACAAATTATATGATTTTTTTTACTGTGTACTTTTTGAGTAATTTGAGTTTCAAAGTCCTCAGAATCAGCATTTTCGACTAACTTTGATGTGGGATAAAAACCATTTCTCCCATAAGCAGTTTATGAAACTGCCATGGTTGTACTTAGTACTTCTTAGACTAATTGTACAAATTATATGATTTTTTTTACTGTGTACTTTTTGAGTAATTTCAAGAATGAGCATTTTCGACTAACTTTGATGTGGGATAAAAACCATTTCTCCAATAAGCAGTTTATGAAACTGCCATGGTTGTACTTAGTACTTCTTAGACTACTTGTACAAATTATATGAAATATTTTTACTGTGTACTTTTTGAGTAATTTCAGTTTCAAAGTCCTCAAAATCAGCATTTTCGACTAACTTTGATGTGGGATAAAAACCATTTCTCCCATAAGCAGTTTATGAAACTGCCACGGTTGTACTTAGTACTTCTTAGACTACTTGTACAAATTATATGAAATATTTTTACTGTGTACTTTTTGAGTAATTTCAGTTTCAAAGTCCTCAGAATCAGCATTTGACAAAATTTGACGTGGGATAAAAACCATTTCTCCCATAAGCAGTTTATGAAACTGCCATGGTTGTACTTAGTACTTCTTAGACTACTTGTACAAATTATATGAAATATTTTTACTGTGTACTTTTTGAGTAATTTGAGTTTCAAAGTCCTCAGAATCAGCATTTTCGACTAACTTTGATGTGGGATAAAAACCATTTCTCCCATAAGCAGTTTATGAAACTGCCATGGTTGTACTTAGTACTTCTTAGACTACTTGTACAAATTATATGATTTTTTTTTACTGTGTACTTTTTGAGTAATTTCAGTTTCAAAGTCCTCAAGAATGAGCATTTTCGACTAACTTTGATGTGGGATAAAAACCATTTCTCCCATAAGCAGTTTATGAAACTGCCATGGTTGTACTTAGTACTTCTTAGACTACTTGTACAAATTATATAATTTTTTTTACTGTGTACTTTTTGAGTAATTTGAGTTTCAAAGTCCTCAGAATCAGCATTTTCGACTAACTTTGATGTGGGATAAAAACCATTTCTCCCATAAGCAGTTTATGAAACTGCCATGGTTGTACTTAGTACTTCTTAGACTAATTGTACAAATTATATGATTTTTTTTTACTGTGTACTTTTTGAGTAATTTCAGTTTCAAAGTCCTCAAGAATGAGCATTTTCGACTAACTTTGATGTGGGATAAAAACCATTTCTCCAATAAGCAGTTTATGAAACTGCCATGGTTGTACTTAGTACTTCTTAGACTACTTGTACAAATTATATGAAATATTTTTACTGTGTACTTTTTGAGTAATTTGAGTTTCAAAGTCCTCAGAATCAGCATTTTCGACTAACTTTGATGTGGGATAAAAACCATTTCTCCCATAAGCAGTTTATGAAACTGCCATGGTTGTACTTAGTACTTCTTAGACTACTTGTACAAATTATATGAAATATTTTTACTGTGTACTTTTTGAGTAATTTGAGTTTCAAAGTCCTCAGAAACAGCATTTTCGACTAACTTTGATGTGGGATAAAAACCATTTCTCCCATAAGCAGTTTATGAAACTGCCATGGTTGTACTTAGTACTTCTTAGACTAATTGTACAAATTATATGATTTTTTTTACTGTGTACTTTTTGAGTAATTTCAAGAATGAGCATTTTCGACTAACTTTGATGTGGGATAAAAACCATTTCTCCCATAAGCAGTTTATGAAACTGCCATGGTTGTACTTAGTACTTCTTAGACTAATTGTACAAATTATATGATTTTTTTTTACTGTGTACTTTTTGAGTAATTTCAGTTTCAAAGTCCTCAAGAATGAGCATTTTCGACTAACTTTGATGTGGGATAAAAACCATTTCTCCCATAAGCAGTTTATGAAACTGCCATGGTTGTACTTAGTACTTCTTAGACTACTTGTACAAATTATATGAAATATTTTTACTGTGTACTTTTTGAGTAATTTGAGTTTCAAAGTCCTCAGAATCAGCATTTTCGACTAACTTTGATGTGGGATAAAAACCATTTCTCCCATAAGCAGTTTATGAAACTGCCATGGTTGTACTTAGTACTTCTTAGACTACTTGTACAAATTATATGATTTTTTTTTACTGTGTACTTTTTGAGTAATTTCAGTTTCAAAGTCCTCAAGAATGAGCATTTTCGACTAACTTTGATGTGGGATAAAAACCATTTCTCCCATAAGCAGTTTATGAAACTGCCATGGTTGTACTTAGTACTTCTTAGACTACTTGTACAAATTATATAATTTTTTTTACTGTGTACTTTTTGAGTAATTTGAGTTTCAAAGTCCTCAGAATCAGCATTTTCGACTAACTTTGATGTGGGATAAAAACCATTTCTCCCATAAGCAGTTTATGAAACTGCCACGGTTGTACTTAGTACTTCTTAGACTACTTGTACAAATTATATGAAATATTTTTACTGTGTACTTTTTGAGTAATTTCAGTTTCAAAGTCCTCAGAATCAGCATTTGACAAAATTTGACGTGGGATAAAAACCATTTCTCCCATAAGCAGTTTATGAAACTGCCATGGTTGTACTTAGTACTTCTTAGACTACTTGTACAAATTATATGAAATATTTTTACTGTGTACTTTTTGAGTAATTTGAGTTTCAAAGTCCTCAGAATCAGCATTTTCGACTAACTTTGATGTGGGATAAAAACCATTTCTCCCATAAGCAGTTTATGAAACTGCCATGGTTGTACTTAGTACTTCTTAGACTACTTGTACAAATTATATGATTTTTTTTTACTGTGTACTTTTTGAGTAATTTCAGTTTCAAAGTCCTCAAGAATGAGCATTTTCGACTAACTTTGATGTGGGATAAAAACCATTTCTCCCATAAGCAGTTTATGAAACTGCCATGGTTGTACTTAGTACTTCTTAGACTACTTGTACAAATTATATAATTTTTTTTACTGTGTACTTTTTGAGTAATTTGAGTTTCAAAGTCCTCAGAATCAGCATTTTCGACTAACTTTGATGTGGGATAAAAACCATTTCTCCCATAAGCAGTTTATGAAACTGCCATGGTTGTACTTAGTACTTCTTAGACTAATTGTACAAATTATATGATTTTTTTTTACTGTGTACTTTTTGAGTAATTTCAGTTTCAAAGTCCTCAAGAATGAGCATTTTCGACTAACTTTGATGTGGGATAAAAACCATTTCTCCAATAAGCAGTTTATGAAACTGCCATGGTTGTACTTAGTACTTCTTAGACTACTTGTACAAATTATATGAAATATTTTTACTGTGTACTTTTTGAGTAATTTGAGTTTCAAAGTCCTCAGAATCAGCATTTTCGACTAACTTTGATGTGGGATAAAAACCATTTCTCCCATAAGCAGTTTATGAAACTGCCATGGTTGTACTTAGTACTTCTTAGACTACTTGTACAAATTATATGAAATATTTTTACTGTGTACTTTTTGAGTAATTTGAGTTTCAAAGTCCTCAGAAACAGCATTTTCGACTAACTTTGATGTGGGATAAAAACCATTTCTCCCATAAGCAGTTTATGAAACTGCCATGGTTGTACTTAGTACTTCTTAGACTAATTGTACAAATTATATGATTTTTTTTACTGTGTACTTTTTGAGTAATTTCAAGAATGAGCATTTTCGACTAACTTTGATGTGGGATAAAAACCATTTCTCCCATAAGCAGTTTATGAAACTGCCATGGTTGTACTTAGTACTTCTTAGACTAATTGTACAAATTATATGATTTTTTTTTACTGTGTACTTTTTGAGTAATTTCAGTTTCAAAGTCCTCAAGAATGAGCATTTTCGACTAACTTTGATGTGGGATAAAAACCATTTCTCCCATAAGCAGTTTATGAAACTGCCATGGTTGTACTTAGTACTTCTTAGACTACTTGTACAAATTATATGAAATATTTTTACTGTGTACTTTTTGAGTAATTTGAGTTTCAAAGTCCTCAGAATCAGCATTTTCGACTAACTTTGATGTGGGATAAAAACCATTTCTCCCATAAGCAGTTTATGAAACTGCCATGGTTGTACTTAGTACTTCTTAGACTACTTGTACAAATTATATGATTTTTTTTTACTGTGTACTTTTTGAGTAATTTCAGTTTCAAAGTCCTCAAGAATGAGCATTTTCGACTAACTTTGATGTGGGATAAAAACCATTTCTCCCATAAGCAGTTTATGAAACTGCCATGGTTGTACTTAGTACTTCTTAGACTACTTGTACAAATTATATAATTTTTTTTACTGTGTACTTTTTGAGTAATTTGAGTTTCAAAGTCCTCAGAATCAGCATTTTCGACTAACTTTGATGTGGGATAAAAACCATTTCTCCCATAAGCAGTTTATGAAACTGCCATGGTTGTACTTAGTACTTCTTAGACTAATTGTACAAATTATATGATTTTTTTTTACTGTGTACTTTTTGAGTAATTTCAGTTTCAAAGTCCTCAAGAATGAGCATTTTCGACTAACTTTGATGTGGGATAAAAACCATTTCTCCAATAAGCAGTTTATGAAACTGCCATGGTTGTACTTAGTACTTCTTAGACTACTTGTACAAATTATATGAATTTCTTTTACTGTGTACTTTTTGAGTAATTTGAGTTTCAAAGTCCTCAGAATCAGCATTTTCGACTAACTTTGATGTGGGATAAAAACCATTTCTCCCATAAACAGTTTATGAAACTGCCATGGTTGTACTTAGTACTTCTTAGACTACTTGTACAAATTATATGAAATATTTTTACTGTGTACTTTTTGAGTAATTTGAGTTTCAAAGTCCTCAGAATCAGCATTTTCGACTAACTTTGATGTGGGATAAAAACCATTTCTCCCATAAGCAGTTTATGAAACTGCCATGGTTGTACTTAGTACTTCTTAGACTACTTGTACAAATTATATGAAATATTTTTACTGTGTACTTTTTGAGTAATTTGAGTTTCAAAGTCCTCAGAAACAGCATTTTCGACTAACTTTGATGTGGGATAAAAACCATTTCTCCCATAAGCAGTTTATGAAACTGCCATGGTTGTACTTAGTACTTCTTAGACTAATTGTACAAATTATATGATTTTTTTTACTGTGTACTTTTTGAGTAATTTCAGTTTCAAAGTCCTCAAGAATGAGCATTTTCGACTAACTTTGATGTGGGATAAAAACCATTTCTCCAATAAGCAGTTTATGAAACTGCCATGGTTGTACTTAGTACTTCTTAGACTACTTGTACAAATTATATGAATTTCTTTTACTGTGTACTTTTTGAGTAATTTGAGTTTCAAAGTCCTCAGAATCAGCATTTGACAAAATTTGACGTGGGATAAAAACCATTTCTCCCATAAGCAGTTTATGAAACTGCCATGGTTGTACTTAGTACTTCTTAGACTACTTGTACAAATTATATGAAATATTTTTACTGTGTACTTTTTGAGTAATTTGAGTTTCAAAGTCCTCAGAATCAGCATTTTCGACTAACTTTGATGTGGGATAAAAACCATTTCTCCCATAAGCAGTTTATGAAACTGCCATGGTTGTACTTAGTACTTCTTAGACTACTTGTAAAAATTATATGATTTTTTTTTACTGTGTACTTTTTGAGTAATTTCAGTTTCAAAGTCCTCAAGAATGAGCATTTTCGACTAACTTTGATGTGGGATAAAAACCATTTCTCCCATAAGCAGTTTATGAAACTGCCATGGTTGTACTTAGTACTTCTTAGACTACTTGTACAAATTATATGAAATATTTTTACTGTGTACTTTTTGAGTAATTTGAGTTTCAAAGTCCTCAGAATCAGCATTTTCGACTAACTTTGATGTGGGATAAAAACCATTTCTCCCTTAAGCAGTTTATGAAACTGCCATGGTTGTACTTAGTACTTCTTAGACTACTTGTACAAATTATATGAAATATTTTTACTGTGTACTTTTTGAGTAATTTGAGTTTCAAAGTCCTCAGAATCAGCATTTTTGACTAACTTTGGTGTGGGATAAAAACCATTTCTCCCATAAGCAGTTTATGAAACTGCCATGGTTGTACTTAGTACTTCTTAGACTACTTGTACAAATTATATGATTTTTTTTACTGTGTACTTTTTGAGTAATTTCAGTTTCAAAGTCCTCAAGAATGAGCATTTTCGACTAACTTTGATGTGGGATAAAAACCATTTCTCCCATAAGCAGTTTATGAAACTGCCATGGTTGTACTTAGTACTTCTTAGACTAATTGTACAAATTATATGATTTTTTTTACTGTGTACTTTTTGAGTAATTTCAAGAATGAGCATTTTCGACTAACTTTGATGTGGGATAAAAACCATTTCTCCAATAAGCAGTTTATGAAACTGCCATGGTTGTACTTAGTACTTCTTAGACTACTTGTACAAATTATATGAAATATTTTTACTGTGTACTTTTTGAGTAATTTCAAGAATGAGCATTTTCGACTAACTTTGATGTGGGATAAAAACCATTTCTCCCTTAAGCAGTTTATGAAACTGCCATGGTTGTACTTAGTACTTCTTAGACTACTTGTACAAATTATATGAAATATTTTTACTGTGTACTTTTTGAGTAATTTGAGTTTCAAAGTCCTCAGAATCAGCATTTTTGACTAACTTTGGTGTGGGATAAAAACCATTTCTCCCATAAGCAGTTTATGAAACTGCCATGGTTGTACTTAGTACTTCTTAGACTACTTGTACAAATTATATGATTTTTTTTTACTGTGTACTTTTTGAGTAATTTCAGTTTCAAAGTCCTCAAGAATGAGCATTTTCGACTAACTTTGATGTGGGATAAAAACCATTTCTCCCATAAGCAGTTTATGAAACTGCCATGGTTGTACTTAGTACTTCTTAGACTAATTGTACAAATTATATGATTTTTTTTACTGTGTACTTTTTGAGTAATTTCAAGAATGAGCATTTTCGACTAACTTTGATGTGGGATAAAAACCATTTCTCCAATAAGCAGTTTATGAAACTGCCATGGTTGTACTTAGTACTTCTTAGACTACTTGTACAAATTATATGAAATATTTTTACTGTGTACTTTTTGAGTAATTTCAGTTTCAAAGTCCTCAGAATCAGCATTTTCGACTAACTTTGATGTGGGATAAAAACCATTTCTCCCATAAGCAGTTTATGAAACTGCCACGGTTGTACTTAGTACTTCTTAGACTACTTGTACAAATTATATGAAATATTTTTACTGTGTACTTTTTGAGTAATTTCAGTTTCAAAGTCCTCAGAATCAGCATTTGACAAAATTTGACGTGGGATAAAAACCATTTCTCCCATAAGCAGTTTATGAAACTGCCATGGTTGTACTTAGTACTTCTTAGACTACTTGTACAAATTATATGAAATATTTTTACTGTGTACTTTTTGAGTAATTTGAGTTTCAAAGTCCTCAGAATCAGCATTTTCGACTAACTTTGATGTGGGATAAAAACCATTTCTCCCATAAGCAGTTTATGAAACTGCCATGGTTGTACTTAGTACTTCTTAGACTACTTGTACAAATTATATGATTTTTTTTTACTGTGTACTTTTTGAGTAATTTCAGTTTCAAAGTCCTCAAGAATGAGCATTTTCGACTAACTTTGATGTGGGATAAAAACCATTTCTCCCATAAGCAGTTTATGAAACTGCCATGGTTGTACTTAGTACTTCTTAGACTACTTGTACAAATTATATAATTTTTTTTACTGTGTACTTTTTGAGTAATTTGAGTTTCAAAGTCCTCAGAATCAGCATTTTCGACTAACTTTGATGTGGGATAAAAACCATTTCTCCCATAAGCAGTTTATGAAACTGCCATGGTTGTACTTAGTACTTCTTAGACTAATTGTACAAATTATATGATTTTTTTTTACTGTGTACTTTTTGAGTAATTTGAGTTTCAAAGTCCTCAGAATCAGCATTTTCGACTAACTTTGATGTGGGATAAAAACCATTTCTCCCATAAGCAGTTTATGAAACTGCCATGGTTGTACTTAGTACTTCTTAGACTACTTGTACAAATTATATGAAATATTTTTACTGTGTACTTTTTGAGTAATTTGAGTTTCAAAGTCCTCAGAATCAGCATTTTCGACTAACTTTGATGTGGGATAAAAACCATTTCTCCCATAAGCAGTTTATGAAACTGCCATGGTTGTACTTAGTACTTCTTAGACTACTTGTACAAATTATATGATTTTTTTTTACTGTGTACTTTGAGTAATTTCAGTTTCAAAGTCCTCAAGAATGAGCATTTTCGACTAACTTTGATGTGGGATAAAAACCATTTCTCCCATAAGCAGTTTATGAAACTGCCATGGTTGTACTTAGTACTTCTTAGACTAATTGTACAAATTATATGATTTTTTTTACTGTGTACTTTTTGAGTAATTTCAAGAATGAGCATTTTCGACTAACTTTGATGTGGGATAAAAACCATTTCTCCAATAAGCAGTTTATGAAACTGCCATGGTTGTACTTAGTACTTCTTAGACTACTTGTACAAATTATATGAAATATTTTTACTGTGTACTTTGAGTAATTTCAGTTTCAAAGTCCTCAAAATCAGCATTTTCGACTAACTTTGATGTGGGATAAAAACCATTTCTCCCATAAGCATTTTATGAAACTGCCACGGTTGTACTTAGTACTTCTTAGACTACTTGTACAAATTATATGAAATATTTTTACTGTGTACTTTTTGAGTAATTTCAGTTTCAAAGTCCTCAGAATCAGCATTTGACAAAATTTGACGTGGGATAAAAACCATTTCTCCCATAAGCAGTTTATGAAACTGCCATGGTTGTACTTAGTACTTCTTAGACTACTTGTACAAATTATATGAAATATTTTTACTGTGTACTTTTTGAGTAATTTGAGTTTCAAAGTCCTCAGAATCAGCATTTTCGACTAACTTTGATGTGGGATAAAAACCATTTCTCCCATAAGCAGTTTATGAAACTGCCATGGTTGTACTTAGTACTTCTTAGACTACTTGTACAAATTATATGATTTTTTTTTACTGTGTACTTTTTGAGTAATTTCAGTTTCAAAGTCCTCAAGAATGAGCATTTTCGACTAACTTTGATGTGGGATAAAAACCATTTCTCCCATAAGCAGTTTATGAAACTGCCATGGTTGTACTTAGTACTTCTTAGACTACTTGTACAAATTATATAATTTTTTTTACTGTGTACTTTTTGAGTAATTTGAGTTTCAAAGTCCTCAGAATCAGCATTTTCGACTAACTTTGATGTGGGATAAAAACCATTTCTCCCATAAGCAGTTTATGAAACTGCCATGGTTGTACTTAGTACTTCTTAGACTAATTGTACAAATTATATGATTTTTTTTACTGTGTACTTTTTGAGTAATTTGAGTTTCAAAGTCCTCAGAATCAGCATTTTCGACTAACTTTGATGTGGGATAAAAACCATTTCTCCCATAAGCAGTTTATGAAACTGCCATGGTTGTACTTAGTACTTCTTAGACTACTTGTACAAATTATATGAAATATTTTTACGGTGTACTTTTTGAGTAATTTGAGTTTCAAAGTCCTCAGAATCAGCATTTTCGACTAACTTTGATGTGGGATAAAAACCATTTCTCCCATAAGCAGTTTATGAAACTGCCATGGTTGTACTTAGTACTTCTTAGACTACTTGTACAAATTATATGATTTTTTTTTTACTGTGTACTTTTTGAGTAATTTCAGTTTCAAAGTCCTCAAGAATGAGCATTTTCGACTAACTTTGATGTGGGATAAAAACCATTTCTCCCATAAGCAGTTTATGAAACTGCCATGGTTGTACTTAGTACTTCTTAGACTACTTGTACAAATTATATAATTTTTTTTACTGTGTACTTTTTGAGTAATTTGAGTTTCAAAGTCCTCAGAATCAGCATTTTCGACTAACTTTGATGTGGGATAAAAACCATTTCTCCCATAAGCAGTTTATGAAACTGCCATGGTTGTACTTAGTACTTCTTAGACTAATTGTACAAATTATATGATTTTTTTTTACTGTGTACTTTTTGAGTAATTTCAGTTTCAAAGTCCTCAAGAATGAGCATTTTCGACTAACTTTGATGTGGGATAAAAACCATTTCTCCCATAAGCAGTTTATGAAACTGCCATGGTTGTACTTAGTACTTCTTAGACTACTTGTACAAATTATATGAAATATTTTTACTGTGTACTTTTTGAGTAATTTGAGTTTCAAAGTCCTCAGAATCAGCATTTTCGACTAACTTTGATGTGGGATAAAAACCATTTCTCCCATAAGCAGTTTATGAAACTGCCATGGTTGTACTTAGTACTTCTTAGACTACTTGTACAAATTATATGATTTTTTTTTACTGTGTACTTTTTGAGTAATTTCAGTTTCAAAGTCCTCAAGAATGAGCATTTTCGACTAACTTTGATGTGGGATAAAAACCATTTCTCCCATAAGCAGTTTATGAAACTGCCATGGTTGTACTTAGTACTTCTTAGACTACTTGTACAAATTATATAATTTTTTTTACTGTGTACTTTTTGAGTAATTTGAGTTTCAAAGTCCTCAGAATCAGCATTTTCGACTAACTTTGATGTGGGATAAAAACCATTTCTCCCATAAGCAGTTTATGAAACTGCCATGGTTGTACTTAGTACTTCTTAGACTAATTGTACAAATTATATGATTTTTTTTTACTGTGTACTTTTTGAGTAATTTCAGTTTCAAAGTCCTCAGAATCAGCATTTTCGACTAACTTTGATGTGGGATAAAAACCATTTCTCCCATAAGCAGTTTATGAAACTGCCATGGTTGTACTTAGTACTTCTTAGACTACTTGTAAAAATTATATGATTTTTTTTTACTGTGTACTTTTTGAGTAATTTCAGTTTCAAAGTCCTCAAGAATGAGCATTTTCGACTAACTTTGATGTGGGATAAAAACCATTTCTCCCATAAGCAGTTTATGAAACTGCCATGGTTGTACTTAGTACTTCTTAGACTACTTGTACAAATTATATGAAATATTTTTACTGTGTACTTTTTGAGTAATTTGAGTTTCAAAGTCCTCAGAATCAGCATTTTCGACTAACTTTGATGTGGGATAAAAACCATTTCTCCCTTAAGCAGTTTATGAAACTGCCATGGTTGTACTTAGTACTTCTTAGACTACTTGTACAAATTATATGAAATATTTTTACTGTGTACTTTTTGAGTAATTTGAGTTTCAAAGTCCTCAGAATCAGCATTTTTGACTAACTTTGGTGTGGGATAAAAACCATTTCTCCCATAAGCAGTTTATGAAACTGCCATGGTTGTACTTAGTACTTCTTAGACTACTTGTACAAATTATATGATTTTTTTTACTGTGTACTTTTTGAGTAATTTCAGTTTCAAAGTCCTCAAGAATGAGCATTTTCGACTAACTTTGATGTGGGATAAAAACCATTTCTCCCATAAGCAGTTTATGAAACTGCCATGGTTGTACTTAGTACTTCTTAGACTAATTGTACAAATTATATGATTTTTTTTACTGTGTACTTTTTGAGTAATTTCAAGAATGAGCATTTTCGACTAACTTTGATGTGGGATAAAAACCATTTCTCCAATAAGCAGTTTATGAAACTGCCATGGTTGTACTTAGTACTTCTTAGACTACTTGTACAAATTATATGAAATATTTTTACTGTGTACTTTTTGAGTAATTTCAGTTTCAAAGTCCTCAGAATCAGCATTTTCGACTAACTTTGATGTGGGATAAAAACCATTTCTCCCATAAGCAGTTTATGAAACTGCCACGGTTGTACTTAGTACTTCTTAGACTACTTGTACAAATTATATGAAATATTTTTACTGTGTACTTTTTGAGTAATTTCAGTTTCAAAGTCCTCAGAATCAGCATTTGACAAAATTTGACGTGGGATAAAAACCATTTCTCCCATAAGCAGTTTATGAAACTGCCATGGTTGTACTTAGTACTTCTTAGACTACTTGTACAAATTATATGAAATATTTTTACTGTGTACTTTTTGAGTAATTTGAGTTTCAAAGTCCTCAGAATCAGCATTTTCGACTAACTTTGATGTGGGATAAAAACCATTTCTCCCATAAGCAGTTTATGAAACTGCCATGGTTGTACTTAGTACTTCTTAGACTACTTGTACAAATTATATGATTTTTTTTTACTGTGTACTTTTTGAGTAATTTCAGTTTCAAAGTCCTCAAGAATGAGCATTTTCGACTAACTTTGATGTGGGATAAAAACCATTTCTCCCATAAGCAGTTTATGAAACTGCCATGGTTGTACTTAGTACTTCTTAGACTACTTGTACAAATTATATAATTTTTTTTACTGTGTACTTTTTGAGTAATTTGAGTTTCAAAGTCCTCAGAATCAGCATTTTCGACTAACTTTGATGTGGGATAAAAACCATTTCTCCCATAAGCAGTTTATGAAACTGCCATGGTTGTACTTAGTACTTCTTAGACTAATTGTACAAATTATATGATTTTTTTTACTGTGTACTTTTTGAGTAATTTGAGTTTCAAAGTCCTCAGAATCAGCATTTTCGACTAACTTTGATGTGGGATAAAAACCATTTCTCCCATAAGCAGTTTATGAAACTGCCATGGTTGTACTTAGTACTTCTTAGACTAATTGTACAAATTATATGATTTTTTTTACTGTGTACTTTTTGAGTAATTTCAAGAATGAGCATTTTCGACTAACTTTGATGTGGGATAAAAACCATTTCTCCAATAAGCAGTTTATGAAACTGCCATGGTTGTACTTAGTACTTCTTAGACTACTTGTACAAATTATATGAAATATTTTTACTGTGTACTTTTTGAGTAATTTCAGTTTCAAAGTCCTCAAAATCAGCATTTTCGACTAACTTTGATGTGGGATAAAAACCATTTCTCCCATAAGCAGTTTATGAAACTGCCACGGTTGTACTTAGTACTTCTTAGACTACTTGTACAAATTATATGAAATATTTTTACTGTGTACTTTTTGAGTAATTTCAGTTTCAAAGTCCTCAGAATCAGCATTTGACAAAATTTGACGTGGGATAAAAACCATTTCTCCCATAAGCAGTTTATGAAACTGCCATGGTTGTACTTAGTACTTCTTAGACTACTTGTACAAATTATATGAAATATTTTTACTGTGTACTTTTTGAGTAATTTGAGTTTCAAAGTCCTCAGAATCAGCATTTTCGACTAACTTTGATGTGGGATAAAAACCATTTCTCCCATAAGCAGTTTATGAAACTGCCATGGTTGTACTTAGTACTTCTTAGACTACTTGTACAAATTATATGATTTTTTTTTACTGTGTACTTTTTGAGTAATTTCAGTTTCAAAGTCCTCAAGAATGAGCATTTTCGACTAACTTTGATGTGGGATAAAAACCATTTCTCCCATAAGCAGTTTATGAAACTGCCATGGTTGTACTTAGTACTTCTTAGACTACTTGTACAAATTATATAATTTTTTTTACTGTGTACTTTTTGAGTAATTTGAGTTTCAAAGTCCTCAGAATCAGCATTTTCGACTAACTTTGATGTGGGATAAAAACCATTTCTCCCATAAGCAGTTTATGAAACTGCCATGGTTGTACTTAGTACTTCTTAGACTAATTGTACAAATTATATGATTTTTTTTTACTGTGTACTTTTTGAGTAATTTCAGTTTCAAAGTCCTCAAGAATGAGCATTTTCGACTAACTTTGATGTGGGATAAAAACCATTTCTCCAATAAGCAGTTTATGAAACTGCCATGGTTGTACTTAGTACTTCTTAGACTACTTGTACAAATTATATGAAATATTTTTACTGTGTACTTTTTGAGTAATTTGAGTTTCAAAGTCCTCAGAATCAGCATTTTCGACTAACTTTGATGTGGGATAAAAACCATTTCTCCCATAAGCAGTTTATGAAACTGCCATGGTTGTACTTAGTACTTCTTAGACTACTTGTACAAATTATATGAAATATTTTTACTGTGTACTTTTTGAGTAATTTGAGTTTCAAAGTCCTCAGAAACAGCATTTTCGACTAACTTTGATGTGGGATAAAAACCATTTCTCCCATAAGCAGTTTATGAAACTGCCATGGTTGTACTTAGTACTTCTTAGACTAATTGTACAAATTATATGATTTTTTTTACTGTGTACTTTTTGAGTAATTTCAAGAATGAGCATTTTCGACTAACTTTGATGTGGGATAAAAACCATTTCTCCCATAAGCAGTTTATGAAACTGCCATGGTTGTACTTAGTACTTCTTAGACTAATTGTACAAATTATATGATTTTTTTTTACTGTGTACTTTTTGAGTAATTTCAGTTTCAAAGTCCTCAAGAATGAGCATTTTCGACTAACTTTGATGTGGGATAAAAACCATTTCTCCCATAAGCAGTTTATGAAACTGCCATGGTTGTACTTAGTACTTCTTAGACTACTTGTACAAATTATATGAAATATTTTTACTGTGTACTTTTTGAGTAATTTGAGTTTCAAAGTCCTCAGAATCAGCATTTTCGACTAACTTTGATGTGGGATAAAAACCATTTCTCCCATAAGCAGTTTATGAAACTGCCATGGTTGTACTTAGTACTTCTTAGACTACTTGTACAAATTATATGATTTTTTTTTACTGTGTACTTTTTGAGTAATTTCAGTTTCAAAGTCCTCAAGAATGAGCATTTTCGACTAACTTTGATGTGGGATAAAAACCATTTCTCCCATAAGCAGTTTATGAAACTGCCATGGTTGTACTTAGTACTTCTTAGACTACTTGTACAAATTATATAATTTTTTTTACTGTGTACTTTTTGAGTAATTTGAGTTTCAAAGTCCTCAGAATCAGCATTTTCGACTAACTTTGATGTGGGATAAAAACCATTTCTCCCATAAGCAGTTTATGAAACTGCCATGGTTGTACTTAGTACTTCTTAGACTAATTGTACAAATTATATGATTTTTTTTTACTGTGTACTTTTTGAGTAATTTCAGTTTCAAAGTCCTCAAGAATGAGCATTTTCGACTAACTTTGATGTGGGATAAAAACCATTTCTCCAATAAGCAGTTTATGAAACTGCCATGGTTGTACTTAGTACTTCTTAGACTACTTGTACAAATTATATGAATTTCTTTTACTGTGTACTTTTTGAGTAATTTGAGTTTCAAAGTCCTCAGAATCAGCATTTTCGACTAACTTTGATGTGGGATAAAAACCATTTCTCCCATAAACAGTTTATGAAACTGCCATGGTTGTACTTAGTACTTCTTAGACTACTTGTACAAATTATATGAAATATTTTTACTGTGTACTTTTTGAGTAATTTGAGTTTCAAAGTCCTCAGAATCAGCATTTTCGACTAACTTTGATGTGGGATAAAAACCATTTCTCCCATAAGCAGTTTATGAAACTGCCATGGTTGTACTTAGTACTTCTTAGACTACTTGTACAAATTATATGAAATATTTTTACTGTGTACTTTTTGAGTAATTTGAGTTTCAAAGTCCTCAGAAACAGCATTTTCGACTAACTTTGATGTGGGATAAAAACCATTTCTCCCATAAGCAGTTTATGAAACTGCCATGGTTGTACTTAGTACTTCTTAGACTAATTGTACAAATTATATGATTTTTTTTACTGTGTACTTTTTGAGTAATTTCAGTTTCAAAGTCCTCAAGAATGAGCATTTTCGACTAACTTTGATGTGGGATAAAAACCATTTCTCCAATAAGCAGTTTATGAAACTGCCATGGTTGTACTTAGTACTTCTTAGACTACTTGTACAAATTATATGAATTTCTTTTACTGTGTACTTTTTGAGTAATTTGAGTTTCAAAGTCCTCAGAATCAGCATTTGACAAAATTTGACGTGGGATAAAAACCATTTCTCCCATAAGCAGTTTATGAAACTGCCATGGTTGTACTTAGTACTTCTTAGACTACTTGTACAAATTATATGAAATATTTTTACTGTGTACTTTTTGAGTAATTTGAGTTTCAAAGTCCTCAGAATCAGCATTTTCGACTAACTTTGATGTGGGATAAAAACCATTTCTCCCATAAGCAGTTTATGAAACTGCCATGGTTGTACTTAGTACTTCTTAGACTACTTGTAAAAATTATATGATTTTTTTTTACTGTGTACTTTTTGAGTAATTTCAGTTTCAAAGTCCTCAAGAATGAGCATTTTCGACTAACTTTGATGTGGGATAAAAACCATTTCTCCCATAAGCAGTTTATGAAACTGCCATGGTTGTACTTAGTACTTCTTAGACTAATTGTACAAATTATATGATTTTTTTTTACTGTGTACTTTTTGAGTAATTTCAGTTTCAAAGTCCTCAAGAATGAGCATTTTCGACTAACTTTGATGTGGGATAAAAACCATTTCTCCAATAAGCAGTTTATGAAACTGCCATGGTTGTACTTAGTACTTCTTAGACTACTTGTACAAATTATATGAATTTCTTTTACTGTGTACTTTTTGAGTAATTTGAGTTTCAAAGTCCTCAGAATCAGCATTTTCGACTAACTTTGATGTGGGATAAAAACCATTTCTCCCATAAACAGTTTATGAAACTGCCATGGTTGTACTTAGTACTTCTTAGACTACTTGTACAAATTATATGAAATATTTTTACTGTGTACTTTTTGAGTAATTTGAGTTTCAAAGTCCTCAGAATCAGCATTTTCGACTAACTTTGATGTGGGATAAAAACCATTTCTCCCATAAGCAGTTTATGAAACTGCCATGGTTGTACTTAGTACTTCTTAGACTACTTGTACAAATTATATGAAATATTTTTACTGTGTACTTTTTGAGTAATTTGAGTTTCAAAGTCCTCAGAAACAGCATTTTCGACTAACTTTGATGTGGGATAAAAACCATTTCTCCCATAAGCAGTTTATGAAACTGCCATGGTTGTACTTAGTACTTCTTAGACTAATTGTACAAATTATATGATTTTTTTTACTGTGTACTTTTTGAGTAATTTCAGTTTCAAAGTCCTCAAGAATGAGCATTTTCGACTAACTTTGATGTGGGATAAAAACCATTTCTCCAATAAGCAGTTTATGAAACTGCCATGGTTGTACTTAGTACTTCTTAGACTACTTGTACAAATTATATGAATTTCTTTTACTGTGTACTTTTTGAGTAATTTGAGTTTCAAAGTCCTCAGAATCAGCATTTGACAAAATTTGACGTGGGATAAAAACCATTTCTCCCATAAGCAGTTTATGAAACTGCCATGGTTGTACTTAGTACTTCTTAGACTACTTGTACAAATTATATGAAATATTTTTACTGTGTACTTTTTGAGTAATTTGAGTTTCAAAGTCCTCAGAATCAGCATTTTCGACTAACTTTGATGTGGGATAAAAACCATTTCTCCCATAAGCAGTTTATGAAACTGCCATGGTTGTACTTAGTACTTCTTAGACTACTTGTAAAAATTATATGATTTTTTTTTACTGTGTACTTTTTGAGTAATTTCAGTTTCAAAGTCCTCAAGAATGAGCATTTTCGACTAACTTTGATGTGGGATAAAAACCATTTCTCCCATAAGCAGTTTATGAAACTGCCATGGTTGTACTTAGTACTTCTTAGACTACTTGTACAAATTATATGAAATATTTTTACTGTGTACTTTTTGAGTAATTTGAGTTTCAAAGTCCTCAGAATCAGCATTTTCGACTAACTTTGATGTGGGATAAAAACCATTTCTCCCTTAAGCAGTTTATGAAACTGCCATGGTTGTACTTAGTACTTCTTAGACTACTTGTACAAATTATATGAAATATTTTTACTGTGTACTTTTTGAGTAATTTGAGTTTCAAAGTCCTCAGAATCAGCATTTTTGACTAACTTTGGTGTGGGATAAAAACCATTTCTCCCATAAGCAGTTTATGAAACTGCCATGGTTGTACTTAGTACTTCTTAGACTACTTGTACAAATTATATGATTTTTTTTACTGTGTACTTTTTGAGTAATTTCAGTTTCAAAGTCCTCAAGAATGAGCATTTTCGACTAACTTTGATGTGGGATAAAAACCATTTCTCCCATAAGCAGTTTATGAAACTGCCATGGTTGTACTTAGTACTTCTTAGACTAATTGTACAAATTATATGATTTTTTTTACTGTGTACTTTTTGAGTAATTTCAGTTTCAAAGTCCTCAAGAATGAGCATTTTCGACTAACTTTGATGTGGGATAAAAACCATTTCTCCAATAAGCAGTTTATGAAACTGCCATGGTTGTACTTAGTACTTCTTAGACTACTTGTACAAATTATATGAATTTCTTTTACTGTGTACTTTTTGAGTAATTTGAGTTTCAAAGTCCTCAGAATCAGCATTTTCGACTAACTTTGATGTGGGATAAAAACCATTTCTCCCATAAGCAGTTTATGAAACTGCCATGGTTGTACTTAGTACTTCTTAGACTACTTGTACAAATTATATGAAATATTTTTACTGTGTACTTTTTGAGTAATTTGAGTTTCAAAGTCCTCAGAATCAGCATTTTCGACTAACTTTGATGTGGGATAAAAACCATTTCTCCCATAAGCAGTTTATGAAACTGCCATGGTTGTACTTAGTACTTCTTAGACTACTTGTACAAATTATATGAATTTCTTTTACTGTGTACTTTTTGAATAAACTGCTTATGGGAGAAATGGTTTTTATCCCACATCAAAGTTAGTCGAAAATGCTCATTGTTCTATAAAAAGGACGTTGAAACTCAAATTACTCAAAGTACACAGTAAAAGTAGTTCATATTATTTGTGCAAGTAGTCTTGAGAAGTATTAAGTACAAACATGGCAGTGTCATAAACTACTTATGAAATAATAGAAATTAACCACATGCCATCCTTTACTTTGAAATCCTCACCGGAAGTGTTCCTCTGTGGAATTGTCTGTAGCTTTAGTGGTCGAATATACTGCACGTCCTATTGATTCGATGTTCAATAATACTGCACATACGAAACGTCCTATTGATTCGACTAAACGTCCTATTGATTCGATGCGCATTCAATGTCATATTAAGTATTTCTGTAAGATCTACTTGTGAGACTGTGTTCAAAAGTCACGTCGGTTCATTAAAACAGCGTCCCAGGGTTGTTTGAATGCATTACCGTAAACCTGGAACTAATCGCGCACTTGAAAAACAGGAGCGGCTGGTTTGACCACGCAAAAGTAAAAGACGGCTCACTTGACCACAGTGTCTGACTGGTGTGATTGTTATTATAATAACACAACAGAGTTACATGTTGTTCTAAGGTCACTAAAGCCCTATTTGAATGTTAAGAATGATACTGTGTGATTATAATGCGTTTTATTTTCATATTTGTTATAGAAGTGAATATGGGTCATTTAATATTTTTGTTAGATTGTTTATGGAATTTTATTTCGTTTTTTGCCAAACAGAATATATAGTATAATAGTGTAATTTGTAACACAGTATTTTCGGATGCCTATGAGGTGAAACCAAGCAACTGCACACCAAACCTAATTGTGCATCTGATGTGTGTCACACAGAGACCTCCAGTAAATGAGCCTGATACCCAGTACTGCCTCCTGCCTGATTCATGGTCTGGTTTTATTATTAATCCCAGAGGGGAAACATGGGCCCCGTTCCCCCTACCTGGCTAACTGAGTTAGCCGGATAATTTTCAGCATAGCTTGACTTAAGCCAGACCTTTCTGTTCCCCGAAGTCGGATTTTCTAAATCACCATGGTAACAGATCAGAAAGTTTGAACCTGGTCCGGAGCAGGGTTAAGTTCAGTTAGTTGTAGGGAGGGGTTTTAGATTGTGTGTTGTGAAGTTTAGTCTTCAGAGAGAGAGAGAGAGTAAAGTACAGAAAAAAGGTACTGTTGGGTACCGGTATCGATTCCCAGGTAAAAAGACACATTTTGGGCTGCTTTACATTTTTATTTTTTTTATCGCAAATTTAATCTTTCAGAAAAATCGCAATTAGATTATTTCCCAAAATCGTGCAGCCCTAATCCTCAGTGGACCGGTTCTGACGGTATGCAAACTGCAGAGGGTCCAGTGTGTCTGGGATGGTCTCCTTGATGTGCGACATGACTATCCTCTCGAAACACTTCATCACTATTGGGGTGAGTGCAACGGGACGATAGTCATTCAGACAGGTTACAGTGTTTTTCTTTAGTGACAAGTTGTAAATGTCAGCAAGTACGTCAGCCAGCTCTGAGGAACAGACCCTGAGGGCACGGCCGGGGATGTTGTCTGGGCCGGCTGCCTTCCGTGGGTTTGTTCTGCTCAGAACCGTACGTACCTCTGCCGTTGTCACAGTGAGTGGTGAGTCCTGCGTGCGCTCTGTGGTCAGAACCCCTCTCTGTTGGTTGGTGTTGGGGACTTCAAAGTGGGCGTTGAGTCTAGAACTGTAGACGACTCTGGACTACACTGTGTTCTTAAACTATAAAACCCAGCTACATACCATGATAAACCTCTTACATGGAAATTAAGCTGAATAAAATCACCAAATCTCCTTCCTCTGACACTCTTCTCCATCACTATCTCCATCCAGATAGCCATCCTGTCAGGCCTGGGACGAAACCAAGAGGCTTGGATGGAAGAAAAGGTCTCTGCTGTGACCAGTGTGGAGAAAACTTCAGTTCAAAGATGAATCTCAATAAACACCAGCGCATTCACACAGGAAAGAAGCCCTACTCCTGTGACCAGTGTGGGAAGAGCTTTAGTAAACTGAGTAATCTGAAAACACACCAGATGATTCACACAGGAGAGAAGCCCTACTCCTGTGACCAGTGTGAGAAGAGCTTTAGTCGTCAACATCATCTGAAAGCACACCAGATGATTCACACAGGAGAGAAGCCCTACTCCTGTGACCAGTGTGAGAAGAGCTTTAGTCATCTGTCTAATCTGAAAACACACCAGATGATTCACACAGGACAAAAGCCCTACTTCTGTGACCAGTGTGAGAAGAGCTTTAGGCAACTGTCTAGTCTGAAAACACACCAGAGAATTCACACAGGAGAGAAGCCCTACTCCTGTGACCAGTGTGAGAAGAGCTTTAGTCGACTGTCTGATCTGAAAACACACCAGAGAATTCACACAGGAGAGAAGCCCTACTCCTGTGACCAGTGTGAGAAGAGCTTTAGTGATCGGTCTAATCTGAAAACACACCAGATGATTCACACAGGAGAGAAGCCCTATTCCTGTGACCAGTGTGGGACTAGCTTTAGTCGACTGGATCATCTGAAATCACACCAGATAATTCACACAGGAGAGAAGCCCTATTCCTGTGACCAGTGTGGGAAGAGCTTTAGTGGACTGTCTAATCTGAAATCACACCAGATAATTCACACAGGACAAAAGCCCTACTTCTGTCATCAGTGTGAGACTAGCTTTAGTCGACTGGATAGTCTGAAAACACACCAGATGATTCACACAGGAGAGAAGCCCTACTTCTGTGACCAGTGTGAGAAGAGCTTTAGTCTACTGTCTAGTCTGAAATCACACCAGTTGATTCACACAGGAGAGAAGCCCTACTCCTGTGACCAGTGTGAGAAGAGCTTTAGTCGACTGTCTGATCTGAAAACACACCAGAGAATTCACACAGGAGAGAAGCCCTACTCCTGTGACCAGTGTGAGAAGAGCTTTAGTCATCTGTCTAATCTGAAAACACACCAGATGATTCACACAGGAGAGAAGCCACATCATTGTGGTTTGTGTGATAAGAGATTCAGAACATTAGCATATTTCAGAAAACATGAGAAAATTCACTTGGGAGAGAAGATTCAGGGAAATGTCAAACCTGTCAATTCACCTGCACATTCCTAGGAGATAACCCCTACTGCTGTGACCAATATTAGAAGAGTTACACTCATAATGATGCTCCTGAAATGATGGGGGGCGGGAGGGGGAGAGGGGGGCCAAGGGAGTTCAGGGTCCGAATGGCGGTGGGGAAGAAGCTGTCTTTGAAGCGGGTGGTTTTGGAAAGGATGGACTTAAAGCGCCTGCCCTGGGGGCAGGGGCTGAAACAGGGGGTGTGCTGGGTGTGACGGGTCCTTAGCTATTTTCCTGGTGCGGGTGGTTGTGCGGGAGGTGAAGACTGAGTCCAGGGAGGGAAGGTCACATCCTGTGATTTTGGAGGCCTTGATGATGATGCGCTGAAGTTTTTGTATGGATAGTTTTTGTGCTGAACCGTACCAGACTGTTATTGAAGGGGTGAGTATGCTTTGTATGATGGCGGTGTAGAATTGGACCAGCAGGTGGCGTTTGACCCTGTACTTCCTCAGTTGTACAGGCGCTGCTGGTCCTTTTTTGTAATGTAGGTGATGTTGGTGTCCCATTTTAGGTTATTGTTGATGTGGGTGCCTAGGAATTTGAGTGAGTCCGTCAGGCTTATGGATTGGTCAGTGATTGATAGTGGGAGTTTGTGTGTTTTGTTGGCAGATCTGAAGTCGGTGGCTATTTCTGTAGTTTTGGAGGTTGTTGAGCAGGAGGTTGTTGATGGAGCACCATCTCGCTGCTCTGTCCACCTCTCGCCGGTATGAGGTCTCGTCGTTGTCTGTGATCAGGCAGAGGATGGTGGTGTCGTCTGCGTATTTGAACATGTTTACTGAGCTGTCCAGGGACATGAGTTGGTTGGTGTAGATGGAGAAGAGCCAGGGGGAGAGGATGCAGCCCTGTGGGGCACCAGTGCTGAGTGTCAGGGAGTGGGATGTGAGGTTGTTCACCTTGACTTTTTGGGTTCTCTTGTTGAAGAAGTCAAGGATCCAGTAGTTCATGGCCGGGTTGATGTTCATGTCCTGAAGTTTGGAGAATAGTTTGTTGGGGGAGATGATGTTGAAGGCTGAGCTAAAATCGATAAACAGGATGCGTGCGTATGTGTTGGGGGTTTCTAGGTGTAGGAGTGTGTAGAGCTGCCGCGATAACCGCATTACCGCGGTATCGCTGTTGCATCACGCTCACCGCAGAGTTAGGCTGAATACCGCGTCACAGCTGTTTTTTATCATAATAATAAAGTTGGCTTGCGGCTTTGCAGATATACCCTACTCGGTTCCAAGCGACCCTATTGGGTAGAAGTGGTACCAGAAAAGTCATGTGAAACATTGCAGACCACTGACTGGTCAGAAGAGAGACGCGTCACAGTTTGGAGCCTCTGAACAAAAACAGAACGCCGCCATCTTTACTGCCTCGCTAAGGATGCATTTCATTCAGGATTTGTTTGCGACAGAACCAAGTGCAATAAACAAAAAAGAATGGATTCACTGTGTATTCTGCCTTATTTATTGATGAAACAAAACCGACATCAACCCAATTTACCACCGAGCGGAGAGTTTAGTGTCACAACAAGATCACTGATGTGTTAAGTTTGTTGTTGTTATTAGCCTAATACTACCGTCAGCCGATATACACGAGAGGTAACGTTAAACCCGGGTTGCTTGGTAGAATACACAATGAGAGGTAACGTTAGCTTTGGCAGAATAGACGCAACGAGAGTATGGTTAATGTTGTTATTGATTGATATAAACTGTGTTAAACTCTGGCTTGCTGCAAGCCCTCGGACATGGCTAATTGGCTATGCCCACGGAGCTTTCAGTGTACACCCGCCTGCATCCCCACACGGAGACAAACGGAGTAGTACCTGGCTGCAGTGGAAAAGGAACGAAGTACCAGGTGCCTAAAGCGGGTCGAGTCGAGTAGATACTATGCAGTGGAAAAGCGCCATTAGACTAGAGGCAGGCTATAAGAGTAGACTACTAAAAAAAAAAAAAATGCATTAAAATTATTTATTTTTTTGTGCGCACTGTGCTGTAATAACCGCGGCGGTAGTAAATATTTCGCAAATTTGTGCGGTAAGGAAAATAGCAATACCGCGGCAGCTCTAGGAGTGTGTGGTGGAGTACTAGACTAATGGCGTCCTCTACTGACCTGTTGGCACGGTAGGCGAATTTATATGGATCTAGTTGAGGTGATATGACGGTTTTTAGGTAGTCTAGGACCAGGTGCTCAAATGATTTCATTGCTGTAGATGTGAGTGCTATGGGTCTGTAGTCGTTGAGGCAGGTTATTTTGGAGGATTTTGGGACTGGGATGATGGTTGACTGTTTAAAACACTGGGGGACTGAACATTGGCTTAGTGATGTGTTGTAGATGTCGGTGAATACAGGGGCTAGCTGGTCAGCACAGTAGCTGAGTACTGCAGGGGAGAGATGGTCGGGCCCAGCTGCTTTTTTTTTTTCTTTTTTAAACTTTGACCAGTCAGCTGGTTCTTTTCGCGTTTATCGCTTTTTCCTGGTCAAGTATGACCGACAGAAACAGGTTGAATGGGGGTATAGATGGGGGGAAGACACTCTGAGAAAGTACGGCTTGTCCGGGAGTCGAACTCGCTACCCCAGATCCGTGACGCGCACGGTTGTCCCCGACGCCGAAATAGCGTTCGAGGTACGCGGTGAGCTACTGGAGCTCCCCAGCTGCTTTTCTTTTATTGCTTTTTTTGAAGACTGCCCTCACTTTGTCCTCCTGGATGGAGAAAGGGGGAGGGAGGAGGGGGGGCCGAGGAGGGGGGCAGGGGGATGTGCTGTGAGTGACATTATCGAACCTTGCATAGAATTGATTGAGTTTATCACGGAGGTCAGGGTCTTCATCTGCTGCTGGGGGGGGGGGGGGGGGGGGGCTCTGGGGTTATTGTCATTGAATAGATTTTCTAGTTTTGTTGAGTGGTTTGATTTGGCCTTCCCGATAGCAGACCGGAGTTCATATTTGGCTGATTTGTATGCTTCCTTGTCACCACTGTGAAATGCAGTGTTTTTCTTTTTGCAGAGTGCTGCTAAATCCTTGTTGAACCAAGGTTTGCTGTTGCCGAATGACCTAACGGTTTTGGTAGCGATACACAGCTCCACACACAACCGGATGCATGACGTCACTGTTGTTGTGAATCCGTCCAGTGAGCTCCACGTGGATCTGAAGGTGTCTCACAGAGTGCACTGGAAACAGCCTCTCAGGGTTTCAACAGGTAGAAAGAGGAGGGACGGTGAGGCTACTACTACCCTAACCCTAACCCTAACCAAGATTGAATGGGATTGGGGGAGATTGGAGGGTAAACAGGTAGAAAGAGGAGGGACGGTTTGCAGGAGGTTGCTGGGGAGAGAAGGTCAAGTTAATACATATAAAATATAACACCACATTGTTCTGGTGTTTTAAATACTGGGATCATAGGAACTTTCTGACCTCAGTATGGGGTGACCAGCCAAAAGCCAAGATGGTTAACAAACACTTTGTACACACTGGAGGGGGAAACTGCTTCTCGTATGGATTTTTATATTTTAATGTGGATACTAGTGATTTTCTTTTTATCTAATGTCACACATATTGTCAACATTCCTAGTACTACACAAGAAGAAGTGTTTATTTTAGAGTAATGTTCCATGTATTGTCTTCATTGGTATTCTTTTAAGGGAATGTGTGTTTTATTTATCTTTAGTGGTTTTTCTATTAAAACGGTATAGGGTTGGAATCAATTCACTTTAAATTCAATCAATTAAAAATCAAAACAAGTTCTTTACTTATGATGATAGAACATCCATTCACATTTACTTGTCATTAGGTTGGATAGCAAAACCCTTTCATGATGGAACTTGTACAATATTTGAAATAAAATCTACATCTTGAATTAAAAAGTGAATTGATCCAAACTGAAACATTCTCATTAGAATGTATGATATGCTAATAATATTGGCTCGGGAGGTAGAGCAGTCGTCTGGTAATTCTAATCCGGAGGTTCCAGGTTCGATTCCCGGGCAGCGTGTCGAAATGTCCTTGAGCAAGACACTTAACCCCTAATTGCTCCCGATGAGCAGGTTGGCACCTTGCATGGTTGCCTCCGCCATCGGTGTGTGAATGTGAGTGAATGGGTAAAATGTGAGGAACAAATTGTAAAGCAATTTGGATAAAAGCGCTATATAAATGTAACCATTTACCATTGACCATTTAATAATATGGATGAATTGTAAGCGTCAAGATAAGTGGGATGGTGTGAATTGATCTCTTAGAAGTAACTGTACCTCGGAAGTATGAAAATTAAATATTACCTTTTAACCTACTTTGTATGAAAGGCTTCATCTAAGTGCTATTTTTAGAAAATCTGTTGCAGCGTATCTTGGAACTGTTCAACTGTACAAGCACACTCTTCCCATTATGTCTTTTTTTCTTCTTTTATTTTTGAAACGCACATGTGAATGCATTTTCTAAATTCTTTTTATGTTCTGGCACCATATTTTGGCTAAATAGGCCTCGTTTTATAAATGTGTATACAGAAACAATTCTGTTGCTTTTGTTGATATTCATTAATTTCATTGATAAAATAGTGCTGTAATTTCATTTTCTAATAAATATGCATGATCAAGTTCAACAACGTGTGCTTTTATTTTGATATTCCACGTTGAAATTATACGATACATTAAGTGTGGGGTCGCCAAAAAGAATCCTAAATAAAATGGGATTGTGGTATTATTTTTTTTAGAACCCCTGGATTACATTCATTCCTGGGCGGAGGGGATCTCTAACTTGTGATTGGTGGAGACAGGCCTCTGTTGGCTCCCACCAACTCGGTTCCCTTTGTCCGTACCAAAGAGCCGCTCAAAAGAACCGGTTCCTCCAGTGAGTCTTGGCTGCTGCTGCTGCAGTCCTCTGTCCTGCTCATGTCCTCTAGTGGGACTGACATCTGAGCCCTGTCCTCCTGGTGATGGAGGCTCGTCAGGTAGTGACTGACATGTGTTTTCTAGCTCTCCTGAGGATTGTTGAGGTGGAATCAGGAAAATGCACCATTTCTTGGGAAATATGTAGTTTGTAATGAACTACCCAAACATAATGTAGTTAAACGACCATTCATTCTAATGTTCTATTATGCGAAACTATCTGTGTGCTGCCTTCTTGGCCAGGGCCCACTTGAAAATGAGATGGGACGTCTCAATATGATTATCCTGATTAAATGAAGGATACATTAAATAAATACAGTAGGTTTATGGATCAAATTGCTTATTTCCAATTTGACAGAAAACCTAAACGATTAAAAAACATCCTACGAGGTGTTTCAACCCAACAACTGGTTTCATGACTGAGATTATGACTTTGATATTATGACAGAAAATGATGACTGAGATTATGACTTTGATATTATGACGGATTATGATTTTGATATTATGACTGAGATTATGACTGTAAAATGATGGTCTGAGATTATGACTTTGATATCATGACTGAGATTATGACTTTGATATTATGACTGAGATGACTTTGATATTATGACTGAGATGACTGAGATTATGACTTTGAGATTATGACTGATTTTATTTTTTTTAATCCTCTATTATTCCGATTTGTCTCTGTTTTTCTCCCCCTCCCAATTTTTTTGTCGTTGTGCCAATTCCCCCCCTCCCCTGCGTGGTTGTTGTGCGCATGTTCTCCTACCGGTCGGTACAAGGGAACCCTGAAGTCATCCGCACGCTTCCTCCGACACACGCGGCGACAGCCAGTGACTTTTTTTCACCTGGCAGCGAGGACTCTCATTGGTGAAGCGTAACGCGTGGGAGGTCACGCTGCCTTCATCAATTCCTGCCTCCGCTGAGCAAGCGCGATGTATACAGATATTATACAATGGCATGCAAATTTCTTGATTCTGATTGGCTGAAACAGTTCTTTCAGACGTTGTTATTTCTCATAACACACTCCACGTGATCCCAGAACTCGCCCACAACCGAATAACTTTTTTTCCGAATCACTCTGCCGTTCGTGTTTGTATGAATGAAACCAAGATGGCGGACAATAATCTTTATGAATGGATGTATTGGTATCGTCATAACGACTCATTCAAAAACGATAAAGTCACGTGGAATGTGTTAGTTACTTACACAATGTTGGATTATGAAATTGGTGGGTCATGACTCATTGTGAAACAAAATATAAATCGCGGGAAGTGTGTTGTTAGATGGCATTCGTTGTAGAACCTCCCCCTCCTGTTAATAAAATGTTCAATCAATCAAATAACAACCGCTAACTTCACTGTTAGATGGCATGCTTTGTAGCAACCTACCTATGTATAGATGTAGCACTGTCTATCTGTATGTCATATGTTATGATGCATTGAAAATGGGGGACCCTGATGTAAACAAGATGAAAGTCTTTCTCTGGTCTGCATCACCTTAACAATTGTGTGTATTGAGCCGTACTGTATTGTACCCATTCTGCAATCTGGTAATAAAATGTTCAATCAATCAATCAATCAAATAACAACCGGTAACTTAAAAAATGTAAATAAAAAATGTGTATTGTGGATCCCCATTAGTCTACACACCAAAGTGAAACTACTATTCCTGGGGTAGCAACCTGCTACCTGACCGTTTACTGCAGAGCAGAGGGACTGGGAGACCTATGTTACTGACCAGACACTCTATATCAGTGATGTTTGTTTACTGCAGAGCAGAGGGACTGGGAGACCTATGTTACTGACCAGACACTCTATATCAGTGATGTTTGTTTACTGCAGAGCAGAGGGACTGGGAGACCCATGTTACTGACCAGACACTCTATATTACATTTACATTTTACATTTAGTCATTTAGCTGACTCTTTTATCCAAAGCGATTTACAAGTTCTGTACGACAAGACAGCAAGAAGGGTACAACTCTATCAGCTGAGTAACAATGTTCATCAAAGTGTTGCGTGTTACAGTGTAGGTTAGTTTATTAGGACAAGTTTCAAGTTTCTTTAATAGTTGTCATACAGAAGTACAGAATACTTTTATACAAAATGCTTCTTTCTGTTACGCTCCAGAGACTGTGCTAGACAAAAGCTAAGTATGAAATAAAATAGTATAGCATGTAAAAATAGAAGTAATAGAAGTCACGTACGTAGATGTGATGCCCACTAGAAGTGGTATCACGTTAATATCTTTAGATTATGTGTCAAAACAGTGTGAACATATTGGTACAGGATTACCTCCATCAGAAACAAGGTAGAACAGTCATTTATATGTAATGGGAGACATTAACATAATTTGGTCAATAGGTGGCAGTATAGGACTTGTGTTTAGTGGCTTCGCCTTCCAGGGAGCGTGTAGCTTTATGCCAAGCAAGCAGTGCAAAAATTTACCATAGTGGCATGCAGTAATGCGCCTTTCATTTTCGCGGAAATAGGCTGTCTATTGCCATTCTCTTTGACAAACTCTAACCTTAACCAGCTCCTTAACAGCGCCTAAACTTAACCGTTCTAACCTTAACCAACTCCGAAACAATGCCTAACCTTAACCTTAACCATAGAAATTATATTGCCATTCTCTTTGACAAACTCTAACCTTAACCAGCTCCTTAACAGCGCCTAAACTTAACCGTTCTAACCTTAACCAACTCCGAAACAATGCCTAACCTTAATCGGCGAAAGAATACACGTTAAAAAAAAATCACGTTAAAAAATATTTTCGATGGGATTCGAACTCACCAGCAAACAAGCCATAGGATCCACAGCCATGTGTCCTAGCCAATTGAGCTATTTGTTGGATACTGAATAAGGGGCGGTGACTTATATATATTGAGCTCCGCTCGTGTCGCATGCGCGGGCACCTCGCGCGAGCACGCCGGCGCACGCACGCACCTGAGCGAGCACGCCGCCGCCGGTGCACGCACGGTAGCATTTGTCTGAAAAGAAGGGCGCTTTACCGCACTAGCGTGCGGTGACGAATGCGGAAGCATTTTTGCACTGCTTGCTTGGCATTAACGTACAGGCTTCCAGGGAACCGTACCTTGTGTTTAGGGACACACGAGGCGAGCTCAGTCTCACAACCGGGAGGACCCAGAACCAATAACACCATGTCTGCACCTTCCTTTGTCAAATGACTAACTACAACCTGTTTTATAGGTGGGTAATATACTACAAAACACACATAAAGGTTAACAAGGATACATGCAATGTTGAGGGTCCAATGAAGTGACTATTGTCGATGTTTGAGTCAAGTTTAAGAAGTTTAAGACGACAAGTAACGTGGTTTAGAAGTTGACCGTCTATTGATGGCGCCGTGTCTCGTGGTACATTGAAATATAGTGTTGAAATACAATTGCCCATTTAATCACTAACGTGTCGGAGTTAAGTATCTCCAAGGGGATTATAAAGGTTTATGTTTTGAAGTACATACTGTTTGGGTTGAACTGCTGTTTAGTAAATGTGTATATTGTGTACAAGTATTGAAGACGGTTAGAGGGAAATTACTTTAGCTCAACACCGGAGCTGTCCCACATGCTCTCTCTCTCTATCTCTATCGCGCTCTCCGTTAAATGTAAATATAAATCTATTCCCTTGAGTTACACCATGGTCACAGTTTAGCAAATTCCTAGTAAGGTTGAGAACGACCAGATACATATATATATATAAATGCACTTTCATTGCACATTTGAGTTAGACAGATAGACGGTACTGCTACAGCTATACATTTATGACATACCAGATTTGCAAATACAGTACTGTTTGTGATATAAAAAGAGTCCAGAAAAGGGAGTATATACATTTGACGTAAAAACATTGGAGGAGGTTGGGTGGGGTTGAGTGGGGGGGGGGGTTGGGTAGGGAGGGGTTGGGGGGGGAAACACTGTACACCTGTACAAGCAAAACTGTACATTGGGATATTGACAATCATACTAGGTAATTTACATTGGAGGGGGTTGGGGGGGGGGGAAACATTGTACAAATAAGCAAAACTGTACATTGGAATATTGACAACCATACTAGGTAAATTACTGTACATTGGAGGGGGTTGGGTTAGGACATTTACAGGGGCCAGTTTCGAATTGCAGTCTCCCGTAGGTGCTCCTTGAGAGTGGTTTTAAAAGTGGGTAGTGATTCACATTCCTTTACAGCTGTGGGTAGGGCGTTCCACATTGATGTGGCATAATTGCTAAACGTTGTTGTGAAGGATCAGATTAAACCGAATATATATATTTATTTATGGATATATATTTAATAGTATTTGTATATCGTTTGATATCCCCTGTATATTCCTTGTACAATATGCACTGAATATCCCTTTAGTCTACTAAACAGCCCATAATAGTTTCATTCTACCATTGGACGAGAACCTGGCGCCAGCAGCCATACCCCTAGGTTCAAGTTCAATCGTGCCGACCAACATGTCGTGGCAAGCCTGGTTCCGCGTAGGAATACGTCTGGCGAAATAAGAATGGTACTATTTGTTCACAGCGCATATATATATGGCGCAAGTAAAGTAGAACTTTCTTTTAGTCCATTAGTTCTTTACCCTCCAACTAAGTAACAGACGCGAAGCCTCACCCACGACGCACGTGTGGTGCAGTAAGGCCTACTTGGCCTCAGAATAGGCATTGAGACATCGTGTGGATTAATAGTTGAATTGTCATAGTTTGGCACTATACCGTCGAGTTGGACGTATTTCTATTAAGCTAATAATAGTCTATTATGTATGGTGCATCGTTCGGTTAGAGTTATAAAGTGAGCAGTACCCCCATCGTTCCTGACGTTATGTTGGGTTTTCAACATTTACACAATTATTTGATTCAATGGTGGGTTCTGTTTTGTTTTATGCTGCTGGAGTTTGGGGTTTTGATGATGCACCTGAATGTAATGCGATCCAGAACCGGGCCATAAGATATTTTTTAGGAGTCCATAAATACACACCAAAAGGGGCTATAGAAGGGGACATGGGGTGGGATTCTTGCTTGGTCAAGCAAAAAGGTGAAATGGTGAGGTTATGGAACCGCCTGGTCCAGCTGCCAAATGGCAGGGTGACTAAAAAGATTTTTAATTGGGACAGAGCACACGGTCATCCCTGGTCAAGAGAGATATCTATGATTTTTTCTTCTACTGACTTGAGTATGATTTTTATGAACAATTTGCAGTGTAAGGTTCACATAATTAAAACAAAATTATCAACAATCCATCAGGATAAGTGGAAGGTGGAGATTTTGAAAAAACCTAAACTTAGAAAATATATTGCAATTAAAAATGAGTATTTTACTGAACCTTATGTAATGTTAAACTTAAAGAGAAGACGGAGGTCTCTGTGTGCCCAGTTGAGGTCTGGCACCCTGCCATTGGCTGTGGAAGTGGGTAGATTCCAGGGTAAACCTGAGGAGGAGCGGTTGTGTGTTCTGTGTGATCTGGGAGTGGTGGAGGATGAATATCATTTTGTTTTTTATTGCCCTTTGTACACTACTTTGAGGAGAGCTTTATTTGCAAAAATTCAAATTATAAACCCAGATTTGTTTTGGCAGTCTGAGAGCTGTATGTTGAGTTGTTTTTTTGTGGAGGACATCTTTGGTTTTGCAGGATTTTTGGAGAAGGCATGGCACCTGAGACAAAACACACTGTATCCTATATAATTGTATTTGAATTCACCTTGTTTTTCTGTTTATTTACATTGAGTACAGCTTGTGTTATATTACGTTTTATTGTATTTTCTTGTATTTTTTTTTATGGCCATCTTGGTCTGTGACATTTGTTAAGTAATGGGTAAAGTATATTGTTATATACTTATTGTTATGTGTCTTGTAAGCCCATATGGGCTGGGCATACATCTGTATGTAAGACACGAAAATAAAAATATCAAATCAAAAAAATCAAATCTGGAGTCTTAACCAGGCTGGGCAGACCACGTGTGGTGCTTGCATCCGAGGAGCTCCGGGCCAGGACGAGTGGACCTGTACATTGGATTACTTTACCCGGACGACGGCGAGCCTTCCACGGCTTGGATTATCTACATGCTTTGGGTGCTTTGATTATTCCATGGATAACGGCCAACACTGCTGAGTGTTGGAACTACCCCCCGGAGATGAGTCCAGGTGAGACGGCGCTCTACACCAAGTGAGGTCGCCTCACGTCTCTCCGTTGTGGACCGGCAGCTACCGTCCACCAGAGGGTCCAGCTGTATTCATCTGCGGACCGAGGTTCTGTGGGCATCGTGTTCAGGACTCTGAATTCTCCCAAGAAATCGTCGGCCAGATGGGATACCGCCAGCGGCTCTTCTAACCCCCCCCTACTGTCTTACAACCAGCGGGACCCCCCCCCCCTTAGTGTATCCAGCTATAATCATTTAAGTACCATCGCTATAGTTCCCTAAAGAACCAGGTTGTATATTTGCTCCCTGCGTAACCAGAGATTGGACATTCAATGTTGATTTACCTACGAATACTCATTTGCCATACAAGTGCCTTTCAAATCATAAATGTCATTAAGTGAACGTTGTATATACCCTTTGCTATATAAAATATTCGATTTATACATTTGTGTGGACTTCGTTTCATCAGGTGGGAAAGTGTTCATCATATCTATATCATGTACTGGATGGCCAGAAGTTAAAGTACAAGAGGTAGTGGTTTAATAATACCATACTTATCAATACAGTCAGGGAATTGTACCCCTCAGTTCCAACGCGTTTAGTCCTTTGTTTGAGCCGAATCTGGGTTTAACATGATTTGTGGAGCTCCCTCTGGTGTTGTGATCGTGGCATTCACTGACCTTTGGGAAGTATTTTGACATGTACATGGGTACCTTGGTCGTGTAGTGTATCTTGTAGACCAGGCCCATTGCAAGTTGCTGTACTCTGTTGTCTACTCTAAGCCATCCTAGGTTGTTAAAGTGGGCAGGGGTGAGGTGGGTTCTAGGAGTAAGGTCAAGCAGTAGTCTGACCAGTTTGTTTTGAGATGTTTGTAATTTTGTTTTTAGCGCCTTTGAGGTTCTTTGGTACCATGAGGTGCAAGCATAGTCGTAGTACCCTTGAGTGAGTGCTCCTGCCAGAGTCTTCAGGGTATTCTTGTTTACCAGAGAGGAGATCCGGTACAAGAAACGAGTTCGTTGGTTGACTTTTTTTATTACATTGGATGCCATTTTGTCACAGGAGAGATTAGCCTCTAGGATGGAACCTAGGTATGTAATTTCATCTTTCCTTGTGACAATATTGTCACCCACTGTAACTGAGAAGCCGTCAGTCTTGCTGAGTTTGTTTTTTGAACCGAAGAGAATGGACTCTGTTTTGCCCATGTGTAATGATAGTTTGTTATCAGCAAGCCATATGCAGATTCTGCCTAGTTCCGAGCTGAGGGTTTTTTCAACCTGTAACTTGTTCTTGTCAGAGACCAGCAGGGCTGAGTCATCCGCAAACAGGAACAAGTTGCAGTCACAAGCTGACGACATGTCATTTGCATAAATTAGGAACAGTAGCGGTCCTAGTATGCTTCCTTGTGGAACACCACAGCTCACTGTGAGGGAGGGGGATAGGCTGTCTTGTATGTCTCGGAGGAAGCATCTGCTAGACTTCAGGGCTCCCTAGACTGACCAGTGGGGGGCACATGCGAGCAACGACCAGGAAGGGGAGGGGGGAATTGGCATAACGACTAAATTGGGATGGGAAAAAATCACAGAAAAACAGGAGAAGAAAAAGCGGATAAAAAAAAAATCAATCAATACTCTGTTCATTCCTTTGGCCCCCCCGCGTCTATATTAATCCCAGCCGAAGAGCGCTTCCGCATTCTTCCCCATTCGCCGGTAAGCATTGCGCATTTCCTTTTCCTTCGCCCAGGTGCTCGCCGCACATGAGGTCCTCGCTTGGTTCAGACGCCCCATTCAACACGGTTAATCACAGATGCCAGAACGCGCCGCATTAAAGCTTTTGGTTCATATTAGCAACGCTGGTCGCAACGCTGGTCAATCACATTAACGCTGGTCAATCACATTAATCACAGAACACGCCATATTAAAGCGCTAATACGGTATATATATTATAATATATTTATATACGCGATGGACGCAGCAGGCGATGTTTGCATACTTCATATATGTGTCTACCTCTTCTTGCTGTCATTACATCCATGTATGTGATTGATTGATTGATTGAAAAGTTTATTAACAGATTGCAGAATGGGTACAGTACAGTACAGCTCAATGTGCATCTTCTGTGTTTGTTTCCTTATTTGATCAATTGCAGGTATGAAAAGTACCTGCGGTACATTGAGCGCCTCTACAGTCGCAGAGAGTGCTGGGCACTCAGTTACCGGGGCGCGCGCGGTCTCCTCACCCGGGGAAATAACACAAACAATTATGCTGAAGCAGCGATGTGGTTATGTGATCCTGGTTTGGAGAATATGTAACGTTACAATGTACAGGGAAATAACGTTATGGTGTTATGTGGTCCTCGTTTGGATAATATGTAACGTTACAATGTACAGTGAAATAACGTTATGGCGTTATGTGGTCCTCGTTTGGATAATATGTAAAGTACAGTTGACAGCTGCTTTGTGTTAACGTTGCAATGTACAGGGAAATAACGTTATGGCGTTGCGAGTGAATCTGGTCCGCGTCGCGATAATATACATGTATTCCATTTCGGCGTCTGAGCGGGGAAAAAGAAAATGCGCATTTGGAGGGCGTTACCGGGGCCAATCAGGGCAAAATGCGGAAGCGCTCTTGCACTCTTCGGCTGGGATTAATATAGACGCCCCCCCCCTGGTTGTGTGCCTCCAGAACCCACCATTTCCATTGTTTTTTTTAATCTACTTTTTCTCCCCATTTTCTATTTTTATCTCCCTTCCCCAATTTTGTATTGTCCAATTCTACCCTCCCCTGTCTCGAACGCTGTTAGGCCATGCCTCCCACTGGTCGGCTGCAATGTGGACTAAGCCTTGCATCACGTGTCCCCTCCGGTACTCGAGGAGGCAGCCGTCGCATCTTTTCACCTGAACAGCACGATCTCTCAGCGGCGAGGGTCTGTGTGGGAGGGACACGCCGCCCCTGTCGCTTCCTGATTCTACTGTGCACGCGCACCAACCGACCTGTAGGAGTCGCTGTCCACAACGTCCGATCCCCACCCACCAGCTTCCCACCCCCTAATACTGCCAATTGTATTAGTATGAACGACCAGCCAAGCTGGTAGCAACGCAGAGAGCTGGGCTCGAACCCAGCATCTCCTACGTTGGTGGTGAGCGCCTTGCCCACTGCGCCACCTAGCCGCCCTCCACCATTTCCATTGTTGTGCATTTAGTCCGTCTTTGGTTTATTGTAAACACTAAATATCAATTGCACAATATCACTTTCTTTCACCTCATTTGTTGTTGGCATTGGTTTATTTTTCCTTTGGCTAATTTATCCCAGGTTACAACACAATCATCTTTTATGCTAGTTACCCCTTCCCCTTGACTTACTGGGGTTGTAACACAGACTAAAGCGAATGTTAAAATGATTGTTGATCCATGAAAGACAGTAGCAGTATGCCGTAACTGAAACTACACTACAGCAAAATGCTGACAACTGAACCATTACTTCAGTCATACAACGGGGCCATCTTGTGGCCTAATGATGTAACTGCGTACTTCAGTTATGAGAGAATAATTTAGGGCAATATTGCACCATATCCACCGGCATTACACCCGAACAATGTGGTGGCCGATTTACTTGATTGATTGATTGATTGAAAATTGTATTAACAGATTGCAGAATGGGTACAGTACAGTACAGCTCAATACATACAATTGTTAAGGGGATGCAGACCAGAGAAAGACTTTCGTCTTGTTTACATCAGGGTCCCCCATTTTCAATTAATCGTAACATATATGACATACAGATAGACAGTACTGCTACATCTATACATTTATGACACCAGTTTTACAAATACAGTCCTGTTTGTGATACAAAAAGAGTTTAAAAAAGAGAGTAAATACATTTGACGAAGAAACTGTACATTGGATCAGGTGGGGTGGGGGGGGGGTTGGTAGGTGGGATGCGGTGTGGGGGGGACTGTACATAGGAGGTGGTAGGGTGGGTGGGGGTGGTGAGTAGGCGGGTGGGGGGGTAACTGTACATTGGATTATCGACGAAACCTTACTTGGTCCCAAGAAGAGGGTCACGTGTATTATTGGGTTAGGACATTTACTGTACATTGGAGGGGGTTGGGTTAGGACATTTACAGGAGCCAGTTTCGAATTGCAGTCTCCCGTAGGTGCTCTTTGAGAGTGGTTTTAAAAGTGGGTAGTGATTCACATTCCTTTATAGCTGTGGGTATGGCGTTCCACATTGATGTGGCATAATTGCGAAACGTGTTTAGTCCCTTGTTTGAGCCGAATCTGGGTTTAACATGATTTGTGGAGCTCCCTCTGGTGTTGTGGTCGTGGTATTCACTGACCTTTGGGAAGTATTTTGACATGTATATGGGTACCTTAGTCGTGTAGTGTATCTTGTAGACCAGGCCCATTGCAAGTTGCTGTACTGTCGTCTACTCTAAGCCATCCTAGGTTGTCAAAGTGGGCAGGGGTGAGGTGGGTTCTAGGAGTAAGGTCAAGCAGTAGTCTGACCAGTTTGTTTTGTGATGTTTGTAATTTTGTTTTTAGCGCCCTTGAGGTGCTTTGGTACCATGAGGTGCAAGCATAGTCGTAGTACCCTTGAATGAGTGCGCCTGCCAGACTCTTCAGGGTATTCTTGTTTACCAGAGAAGAGACCTGGTACAAGAATCGAGTTCGTTGGTTGACTTTTTTTATTACATTGGATGCCATTTTGTCACAGGAAAGATTACCTCTAGGATGGAACCTAGGTATGT
Organism: Notolepis coatsorum; assembly: GCF_963971535.1. Lineage (NCBI taxonomy): Eukaryota > Metazoa > Chordata > Actinopteri > Aulopiformes > Paralepididae > Notolepis > Notolepis coatsorum. The sequence continues at coordinate 187,026,241 of NC_140170.1, forward strand.
AATTTCATCTTTCCTTGTGACAATATTGTCACCCACTGTAACTGAGAAGCCGTCGGCCTTGCTGAGTTTGTTATTTGAACCGAAGAGAATGGACTCTGTTTTACCCAGGTGTAATGATAGTTTGTTGTCAGCGAGCCAGGTGCAGATTTTGCCTAGTTCCGAGCTGAAGGTTTTTTCAACCTGTAACTTGTTCTTGTAAGAGACCAGCAGGGCTGAGTCGTCCGCGAACAGGAACAAGTTGCAGTCACAAGCTGACGACATGTCATTTGCATAAATTAGGAACAGTAGCGGTCCTAGTATGCTTCCTTGTGGAACACCACAGCTCACTGGGAGGGGGGGGGGGGATAGGGTACCGTTTACCTCCATCATCTGTTCCCTCCCCTCCAGGTAGGATTGCATCCAGCTCACTGATAGACTATCAAAACCAATTGCTTTTAGCTTGTCAATCAGAATGGAGGGATTGACAGTGTCGAAGGCCTTTTGTAGGTCCAGCATGACCATGCCGCAGTATTTGCCCGCGTCCACCTCTTGTTAGATGTGGTCGTTCAAATAGAGAAGGCATGTGTCAGTGGAGTGGGATGTTCTGAAGCCAGATTGGAATTCGAAGATTCGATTTTTTTCCGCGAGTTACTTTTCGACCTGTTCGTATACTATTTTTTCCATGACTTTCGAGATGGACTCTGTTACTCTGTTGTGTATTACAAGCCTTATCTCTATTACTTCTCTCTAGTTCAGAATAATGGTGTCTAAGGCTTTTTAAGCTGCCTGCACGTGATTTGAAACCTGCCTGCTCTGCACAAGGCAGGTCATCTCGTCGATACGTCATGGTGGAGGTGTGCCAGCTAGCAGGGAGAGGCTACCATGTGACACGATGACCTCTGACCTCCTCTCACCACCCAGCACATCACCTGTTTGACCTGCTGCCCTCTGCCAGGCGCTTACAGGTCCATCACTATGAATTGAAAATGGGGGACCCTGATGTACTGTATTTGCAAATCTGGTATGTCATAAATGTATAGATGTAGCAGTACTGTCTATCTGTATGTCATGTATGTCATATATGTCCTGATGAATTGAAAATGGGGGAACCTGATGTAAACAAGACGAAAGTCTTTCTCTGGTCTGCATCCCCTTAACAATTGTGTGTATTGAGCTGTACTGTATTGTACCCATTCTGCAATCTGTTAATAAAGTTTTCAATCAATCAATCAATCAATCAATCAATCAATCAATCAAAACTCTTGGGTTTGGTGGGCATTCTTTTTTTTCGTACCGCAGTTTGCGGAGACGCTCTCTGATTGGCTACTGACGTTTCTGGTCATGTGACATGTGCGCCCAATCGCGTGACGCCTGTGTCTTTGCCCATTTCCGCCTCGAACAGCTGCAAACTACCTAACGCCTAGTTTATCACTGGTTAAGCTCAGGCGACTCTTTCGAAGTTGGTTATGGTTAGAGTTTGGAATCAGGGCTGGTGTTCTATCGCCCTCAGTGGTGCGTTATTGAAATCATCTGGGGTGACACGCACCACGTGCACGCGCGCTCCCGCGAATGCGCATTTAATGTCCCCTCGCTTGGGCACAGACTAAAGACAGTGCCTAATTGCCTCTACGAATGGAATGTAACACGTCTTCACAACAAGTTAGGTGTGAATGTGTCTGAGAACGTATTTAACACACCTGACGACCGGCGCTATTGATATGCAAATAGCGAGTGAGCTTGCACACCGTGCTACCCCGTCCCATGAACAACGCATGCCTGATCGCCCTGCTCTGAGACAAACTCTAACCTTAACCAACTTCGAAAGAGTGCCTAAGCTTAACCGGTGAAAGACACAGGCGTCACACCATAGATATATATAGAACACTAGATAGCTTAAGGCGGAGTCACCAGCGTCACTGAACCGCCGCCATCTTGCGGGGGTCAGCCTTTTAGTGAGAGTGAGTGAGCTGCACAGACAAAAATACTCATAACTCGCTGAAATATTGACGGATTTACAAACGGGTTGGTTTGCTATAAACATCAAAGATGTAGTTATGATACTGCATACTTATAAAAAAAATTAAAGATGTTTCTTTTTACAAACCGCTTGAATCATAGCCACGTTAATAATGCTTGTAATAAACCAAACCGTTTGTAAATCCGTCAATATTTCAGCGAGTTATGAGTATTTTTGTCTGTGCAGCTCACTCACTCTCACTCAAGGCTGACCCCCGCAAGATGGCGGCGGTTCAGTGACGTCGCTCTCCATTGGCCGGCAGCGCCATATGGGCAGCGCGGGCAAGCTATCTAGTGTTCTATATATATCTATGCGTCACACGATTGGGCGCACATGTCACATGACCAGAAACGTCAGTGGCCAATCAGAGAGCGTCTCCGCAAACTGCGGCTACGAAAAGAAATAACGCGTCTGAACGCACCCACCGTTGCGCGCGGCTCCGGCAGTCCGGCACAGTATTTCCGGTTGCCTACGAGGTGAGCTGAATCTCCGCTTATAGAAGCTGTAATTCGTGTTTTAAACGTTATCTACTTGTTGCTACATGTTCCGTAAAACATTCCACTCATCCTGTGTACATTGTGTTCGGATCCAAGATCACTGACCCACTTTGTATTAGTTTAGTCTGGGAGAAAGTAGGCTAACGCTAGCTCCTGTACAGCTAGCTACTAGCTCCTGTTAGCTCTCTCTCCTCTCAGCTCCAGAGCTCCAGCTGACTGCAGTCAAGTTCTGTTCTGTTGATCAGCTGGAACCAAGCTGCTTCACACCAAACCCAGTGATGTGCATCTGATGTGTGGAACACAGGTATGGAGATGTTTGTGTCTGTTTCTTTTCAACACGTTGTTCTATGTGGAATGAAAGGCTGTAGGCCTAGTAGCCTTCTAGCTAATCCACACCAGTTCAGCTATATAAGGTGAGTCTGGCTACTGCGGTCAAGTGAGCCGTCTTTTACTTTTGCGTGGTTTGATTGATTGAAAAGTTTATTAACAGATTGCAGAATGGGTACAGTACAGCTCAATACATACAATTGTTAAGGGGATGCAGACCAGAGAAATACTTTCGTCTTGTTTACATCAGGGTCCCCCATTTTTCAATTAATCATAACATATATGACATACATGACATACAGATAGACAGTACTGCTACATCTATACATTTATGACATATCAGATTTGCAAATACAATACTGTTTGTGATACGAAAAGAGTCCAGAAAAGAGAGTATATACATTTGACATAGAAACTGTACATTGGAGGAGGGGGGGGGGGGGGGGTTGGGTAGGAGGGGTGGGTGGGTGGGGGACACTGTACAACTGAACAAGCAAAACTGTACATTGGAATATTGCCAAGACCATACTTGGTAATTTGCTGTACATTGGGGGGGGGGGGGGGGGTTGTGTTAGGACATTTACAGGGGCCAGTTTAGAATTGCAGTCTCCCGTAGGTGTTTTTTGAGTGTTTTTGAAAGTGGGTAGTGATTCACATTCCTTTACAGCTTTGGGTAGGGCGTTCCACATTGATGTGGCATAATTGCGAAACGTGTTTAGTCCCTTGTTTGAGCCGAATCTGGGTTTAACATGATTTGTGGAGCTCCCTCTGGTGTTGTGAACTCCATGATCAAAACAGCAAAAAAAATTCATCAATGACAAAACCGAGGAAAACAAAAACAAACCACGTGAACTTTGGAAATTACTCAATAACCAACTAGGCTGCAGTAAAAAACTTAAAACCAGATTCTCAAACATAAACATAAAGACGGACAACACGCTCATCACAGACGAGCTGGATGTAGCCAATTACTTAAACATTTTCTTCACAAACATAGCCACAACACTGGTAAACAAACTACCCTCCCACTCAGGGCAGTATGGGGTAGAACACATAGTAGCATACTACAAGAACCTAGGGGTCCACAAAGACGACTTCAAACTGGAAATGGTAACAACAGATGAGGTACTCAAAAAAACTGAGCGCCCTCCAACCTAACAAGGCCACTGGCCATGACAACATCCCCTCCAAATTCCTCAGAGACTCAGCAGCCGCCATCACCCCAGTCATCACACACATAATAAACCTCTCCATAAAACAGGGACACGTCCCCAAGGACTTCAAAATTGCGAGAGTAACACCCCTGCACAAAAAAGGCAGTAAATTAGACCCAAGCAACTACTGCCCTGTTTCTATCCTTACCTCCATCTCGAAAGTCATGGAAAAGATTGTATACGAACAGGTCGAAAAATACCTCGCGGAAAAAAATCTAATCTACGAATTCCAATCTGGCTTCAGAACATCCCACTCCACTGACGCATGCCTTCTCTATTTAAACGACCACATCAAACAAGAGGTGGACGCGGGCAAATATTGCGGCATGGTCATGCTGGACCTACAAAAGGCCTTCGACACTGTCAATCCCTCCATTCTGATTGACAAGCTAAAAGCAATTGGAATTGCTTTTAGCTTGTCAATCAGTGAGCTGGATGCAATCCTACCTGGAGGGGAGAGAGCAGATGGTGGAGGTAAACGGTACCCTATCCCCCCCCCCCTCACAGTAAGCTGTGGTGTTCCACAAGGAAGCATACTAGGTCTGCTACTGTTCCTAATTTATGCAAATGACATGTCATCAGCTTGTGACTGCAACTTGTTCCTGTTTGCGGATGACTCAGCCCTGCTGGTCTCTGACAAGAACAAGTTACAGGTTGAAAAAAAACCCTCAGCTCAGAACTAGGCAAAATCTGCATATGGCTCGCTGATAACAAACTATCATTACACATGGGCAAAACAGAGTCCATTCTCTTCGGTTCAAATAACAAACTCAGCAAGACCGACGGCTTCTCAGTTACAGTGGGTGACAATATTGTCACAAGGAAAGAAGATATTACCTACCTGGGTTCCATCCTAGAGGCAAATCTTTCCTGTGACAAAATGGCATCCAATTTAATAAAAAAAGTCAACCAACAAACTCGATTCTTGTACCGGATCTCCTCACTGGTAAACAAGAATACCCTGAAGACTCTGGCAGGAGCACTCATTCAAGGGTACTATGACTATGCTTGCACCTCATGGTACCAAAGCACCTCAAAGGCGCTAAAAACAAAATTACAAACATCTCAAAACAAACTGGTCAGACTACTGCTTGACCTAACTCCTAGAACCCACCTCACCCCTGCCCACTTTGACAACCTAGGATGGCTTAGAGTAGACGACAGAGTACAGCAACTTGCAATGGGCCTGGTCTACAAGATACTCTACACGACCAAGGTACCCATGTACATGTCAAAATACTTCCCAAAGGTCAGTGAATACCACGATCACAACACCAGATGGAGCTCCACAAATCATGTTAAACCCAGATTCGGCTCAAACAAGGGACTAAACACGTTTCGCAATTATGCCACATCAATGTGGAACACCCTACCCAAAGCTGTAAAGGAATGTGAATCACTACCCACATTCAAAAACACTCTCAAAAAACACCTACGGGAGATTGCAATTCGAAACTGGCCCCTGTAAATGTCCTAACACAACCCCCTCCAATGTACAGTAAATCACCAAGTATGGTCTTGTCAATATTCCAATGTACAGTTTTGCTTGTATAGTTGTACAGTGTCCCCCACCCACCCCTCCTACCGAACCTCCCCCCCGCCCCCCCACCCACCCAACCACCTCCAATGTACAGTCCCCCACCTACCCAACCTCCTCCAATGTACAGTTTCTACGTCAAATGTATATACTCTTTTTTTCTGGACTCTTTTCGTATCACAAACAGTACTGTATTTGCAAATCTGGTATGTCATAAATGTATAGATGTAGCAGTACTGTCTATCAAGTTTCAAGTTCAAGTTTCTTTAATAGTTGTCATACAGAAGTACAGAATACTTTCATACAAAATGCTTCTTACTGTTACGCTCCAGAGACTGTGCTAGACAAGATAGTATCAAATAACATAGTATAGCATGTAATTTAGAAGAAGAAAATGAGGTCACAGTAAGAAGAAATCTGTATGTCAAGTATGTCATATATGTTACGATGAATTGAAAATGGGGGACCCTGATGTAAACAAGACCAAAGTCTTTCTCTGGTCTGCATCCCCTTAACAATTGTATGTATTGAGCTGTACTGTACTGTACCCATTCTGCAATCTGTTAATAAAGTTTTCAATCAATCAATCAATTGTGATCGTGGTATTCACTGACCTTTGGGAAGTATTTTGACATGTACATGGGTACCTTGGTCGTGTAGTGTATCTTGTAGACCAGGCCCATTGCAAGTTTCTGTACTCTGTCGTCTACTCTAAGCCATCCTAGGTTGTATATAAGGTGAGTCTGGCTGGTGTGATTGTTATTATAATAACACAACAGAGTTACATGTTGTTCTAAGGTGACTAAAGCCCTATTTGAATGTTAAGAATGATACTGTGTGATTATAATGTGTTTTATTTTCATATTTGTTATAGAAGTGAATATGGGTAATTTAATATTTTTGTTAAGATTGTTTATGGAATTTAATTTAGTTTTTTGCCAAACAGAATATATACAGTATAATAGTGTAATTTGTAACACAGTATTTTCGGATGCCTATGAGGTGAAACCAAGCAACTGCACACCAAACCTAATGATTGTGGATCTGATGTGTGTCACACAGAGACCTCCAGTCAATGAGCCTGATACCCAGTACTGCCTCCTGCCTGATTCATGGTCTGGTTTTATTCTTAATCCCAGAGGGGAAACATGGTTTGCCACCAGAGCGAATACAAATACACAAACAAGAAACAATTACATACAGTACAAATTACACAACACAATAAATAGAAGATAAGAAGAGAGCCTCTCAACACAGAGCTAGCGGTGTTCGTTAAAGAATTTAACCGCAGCAGGAACAAAGGACCTTCTCAATCGCTCAATAGAGCATAGAGGCATCGAATAATCGCTAAATGAGCTTCGCAGAGCATCAAATATATTGTACCTATAGTGATTGGCCTTCAAAAAATTGGTGTTCAATTTAGTCCTAGTTCGCTTGGCAATAATGATCTCCAAGGAATCAGGAGGGAGGCCAATCACTGAGCCAGCATTTTTAATGATTTAATTTATACGTTTTTTGTCCGTGATGCTGCCCCCCCCCCCCCCAGCAGAGCACAGCATAAAACAGGACACTAGCAAGGATACCTTGGTAGAACACATGAAGAAGTGATCTGCTGATATCAAAGGATCTAAGCTTCCTCAAATCCTCCAAAAATTGGCATCACACCAGTGGACAAATCAATCAAGTCAATCTCCTTTTTATAGGCTTGGTCATCGCCTTTGTTGATGAGACGGATCAGAGCCGTATCATCTGAGAATTTCTGTATAAGGCACATGGCCTCGCTGTGTCTGCAGTCCGCAGTAGGGCTGTCACCATTCATCGACCTGGTCGACGAGTAAATGTAGTCGATTGGCATATTCATGATCGACGCGTCGTATTGTTAATTGTATGTACCTTTTGCGTTGGAAATGGCAGACGTTCAAAGTCATAACATGCGAAACGTGTAATCTAACTAATGCACAGTGAATCACGTTCAAATAGAATTAACTTCTCTTAGACCACTATTCGTGATTCTGCCTAGAGCCAGGACTCGACAGTCACATAGCTTCCGTGTTTCGCTCCAGCTGGAAGCGAGGGTCTGAGCCGGATACCCACACTTTACAGTTTAGAAGCAGCTTGGCAGCTCTTAACACTTTCAATGCCAACAACGAGATTACTCGTTTGTTCATGCCGACCATTCAATGCCAACGACGAGATATCTTGCTTTTTTTTTAATTAGCGATTTGAATTTATATTTCATCAATCTAGTCTCACGTTAGTGCTGCAAACTCTCTCTGAGCTCCATTGGGAAAATACCACCCCCTATCGTCTATCCCTGTTGTACTGCACCCCTTTGGAATGGATTGAATGAAACACATGGTAAAAAAAAAATCCTGCTTCCTCATTTTACTTCTCGGGCAAGTCACCCGAGAGGATCGGATTCATTGTGGACTATCAGAACAGCATGGAATACATATTTCCAGTACCCAGCGTTGGATCAATAAACACGATCGATATTCGGAATGGCGATCAGGAATTGGAATAATCTGTTTGGAGAACATCTGATCTGAGGTAAGGAATCTATTTGACCAGTCTTAGGATAATCAGACCTTTTTTCACAGAGATATCAACGTGTGCCCTATGTGTGTGTGTGTGTGTGCTGATCAGGAAATGAGAGAATCGATTTTTCAGCTCGCTTCTATAGCGTGCATACGTACACATATTATTATTATACTTTATATCGATTATACTATACTATCGATAATCTAGCGTTTATTTGAAAACTATTCATAAATAGGCCGAAAAATTACAAAGTTTTTTGTGTATTTCAGTAAAGGGCGATTATCACAGAATCTTTATATTTTCCTGAAACTTAAAATAAACTAGCGTTTTTCAAAATGCTATAAAACGGAAATTAACAGATTTAAAAAAATAAAATAAAATAATCCGTTTCGACAATGTTGACTGCAAACAAGTCATTGATAAGCGACGGCCAGATTAGACACACAGCCATAATTTAAGACATAGTTTATGCCTTTGCAAATATGAGAGCTCTATCATTGAAGTGGGTGGTGGCATTCAAGGGGGGTAAGGCGCACCGCATGGCTGGCAATGAAAGTGTTAAGCCCTGCGTTCTACAGCCTGTGATAACTCCTCTTGGGAGTCGCGCTGTTTTTATGTAAACTCCACGAGCAACGGGTCCAATAATTGCATCTTTAACATACTTTATATCCTCGCCATTACTATATGCCAGTCGAGGTTAAAAACCTTTTTAACTAACGTTAGCTGCTAACTTAGCTAAGCTAGCTCACAGGCACAGGAGAAATCAGTTTCATGGAGTTCTAATAGTGAGGAAAGGGGAGGTCTCCCTCTCTCTTTCTCTCTGTACGTTCAATGATGATGATCAATGAAGTAGCAAAAATATACACTATAAAAACGAACTTCATAGTTGATGATAATAAATATTCCACTTCATTAGCAAAAATATTGTAACATCAAACATTAAGTCTCCCATAAGCTATTCTCCCTCTTGTGTGTGTGTGCATACATTTACTATATGCTACTCTTTTTCACATGGATTAGGCTAATTAGCTTTAACAATCCTGATTCCTGAGCCTATTTGATTCAAAAGGAAGATATTGATTTAAATATCTATATATATATATATAGTCTATATATATAAAAAATAATTTTTATCGTATCTCCTGTGCTGGCACAAGCACTACCATAGCATGGAGTGGAGAGATGACACACAATACATATAATAATTCATGGAAATATACTGAAAAGCTATTTATGGCCGGTAATAATCTCTGGCTGGTCTTTTTGAAATCTAAAGCTAAAAAGGAGGATACACATTAAACATTTTGAAATATTCAATTGAAATCGATGTTTTGGGTCAGTGTTAATTTTGGCAGCTATTTTCATTTTAGTTTTAGTCTTAGTCATGTGTCAAGTGCTCCTTTTTCGTTTTCATCATATTTATTTTTAGTCTTAGTCAGTGTTAGTCTTGATTTTGTCTTTTTTGTTTTTGTCTAGATTTAGTCGCAGAAAACTGATGATTTTTGTCTAGTTTTCGCTAATGAAAAAAAGGCATTTTATATTTTTATATTGTAAATAATGCAATTCTATTTATTAAGTATAGTATAGCCTAGCCCAAACCCTATCAGCTGATTCACAATAAGTTCAGTAGAAGGCTATAAGCCCAATACAATAGTAACCAAACATTCCTTGAAATGGTCAATAGATTCAGAAATAGTCAGACATGGAATGGAACATATTCTGATTTAAATTGCTTTTTTTTTTTAACCAACAATTGCAATTCTTACTGGGACCTACTGTACAAATTTCACACACGTCACACACTCATTCCCTTTTGTCCCTCGAGTCGTACCGTAGATCGCTGACGTCACTTAAAATGGCGGCCCCCATCAGAGCATTTGTCTAACAACATTAGCTTAGCGAACCTGCCACCGCACTTCTATGTGCATAAAGTGTGGTAACAAAATATCACAGCCCCTAAGACTGGGAGCGTTCTAACTCTACTGAGCATGTACCCAACATTATATGAAAAATAAAGTCATTACGATGTTTTAGTGCACTTAAAGTGCTAAAGGGATTCATAACTTATAGCAGGGTCAATCTCAGTGTTAGTACTCGTCTGTTTATTTTCTTTTCATACTAACATTACCTTTTTAAGTGAACGTGGTCTTGTCCTTGTTGTATCCATGTGTAATGTTGATAGTAGTGGGTGTACACAGATGAAAGAGAGCAAGTCTGTCTGGGATATAGGTCCCGACTCCCAGGCTATTAGCCTAGCCATCCTCTCAGCCTCTGTGGTCTTAAATGCTATGTTCTTTTGGTAGAACTGTTCGGCTGCCGCAGGAGTGTTGAGAGAGCAGATTCCGTTCATGGTTATTGGTATAAGCTGTAGTCACGAGAGACCTGGGACACGGTTTTTAGCCTCACGTATGTTATGTAGCTTGCAACATCGATCCCAGAGCCCGACCAACTGGAATTGTTGGTCCAATCAGTGATCGATTGAAAGCCTTTCCAAAGGCCCCTGGTATTGGTTTTGGACATTTGTCTTTCTACCCTATCTCAGGGATTAAATCGCTCCGTCTTGAGACGGATTTCGGAGTTGTGGCGGATTTTCCGTCAATTGGCTACCTGGTATAATATGATTTGTAGACTGCGAACAACATAAGCACCCGCCAAGCGCGGGTAACCAAATAGTAATGTAAAATAATTAAAACTGCGGTGTGTTTTGGTCTTACGACAGTCGCCTTTTTTGCAGCCCTCGAGCGTCAATCTCTCCTTGTTTACCGACGTCGCATCCACCACCTGCTTGCACTGTAACGTTACGCGCGCCTGCTATACGGATTAGCTAACGTTAGCTTAAAACCTATTCTACCCCACGGGGTTGGTACTGACCCAAAAATGGCATATGGTCATAAATCGTCCAATCTTTCGCCGTCGACTAAAGACGCACTTCTTCAACCATTATCTGAATAAAAAAAATAATAAAAAAAATAAAAAATAAAAATATCTAACCCTAACTAACCTTACTGTCATGCACTTGTCCTAATAAACTAACCTACACTGTAGCACTCAACACTTGGATGAACATTGTTACTCAGCTGATAGAGTTGTGCCCTTCCTGATGACTTGTCGTACAGAACTTGTAAGTCGGTTTGGATAAAAGCGTCCACTAAATGACTAAATGTAAATGTAAATCAATATTTTTCAGTGTTGCATATTTTTTGCGATTTTTTTAATCAAACGTTTTCAAGTATTAACATCACTAACATGTCACAAAAGCATGTAGAATGTATATTATCATCAATACGTTAGTTTAGCAATAGGTTAAAAGTGCCATTAGATAGTTTTAACTTCTCGATTTGAGGAAGTCTATTACAAGACGGTGACCATTTTGGAATTTTTTTATCATGGGAATTGTAGTTTTTTGCTGCAATTTTGTCGAGGGGATGCATAGCTGTGGATCAGCGTTGGAATTATTCCGAACTACACTTCCTGTCAGATACTGTGGGGGTTCAAAGTTCAGCGTTCTGAATGAATTATTTCAATAACTGTTATTATTCGGGATAATAAGCCACAAAAGGTAACGTTTTTGACAAATATTGAAACGCAGTTAGTTTCTCCTCCCTATTGTTAGCATGTAGCAACAATTAGATCTGAAATTAGTTTCAAAATGGTTGCACTGTGGTGAAAATAAAAAAGTACAGTAAATTACAGTAGATATCATTATCTGTTCTTATGCACACTGTTCTTATCCAAATTGAACTTGGGCATTTGAAAGATAATATATGTATATATGTATATATATATATAAATGTGTGAATTGGCTATAATAAGGTAATTTATAAGCATCATATTCTATATTCTATAATAATATTTCAAATTGCATTGGTCTGGATGGGAGAATTCTTTACTGTATCTACAGAACCTTCTGTTTAGATTTTTTTGTACACTTGATCTCAAGAAGGTACTGAACAAGATCAGTGGCAGTTTTTTAAGTTTGGTCATTATTATCATGGTGTTATTCACTGTCAAAGATTCTCCTTTTGTTTCATCACAATTTAAGCAAGCCTAGTAATGGACACAATATTTCTGACACTGTGAATACATTCCCTGAGGTCCATAGATGCACCTAGATACCAAGAATATGCAAATGGACCTTGTAGAAGTGGAGCAATATTCCATTTACCTAGGTATATATTTTAGGCGAAAATATTCCACGGGTGGAACAGGTTAATAACGTTAAATGGAAGGAGTAAGCCGGCCGCTAAAAAGAAACCCCACAGCGGTTTTCTCAGACGAAAAGGATTAGCGGGACCACCTAACAAAAGAACGTTTCTAGTGGAAGTTTGAAGAGACTGGCTAGGCTACTGGCGGCTGTAGTGGTGAGTTGTTAACTTGTTCTGTGTGCTGCAAGCAACTATGTCAAAAAGAAACAGAAACAACACCAGTGTTTCCCATTAATTACCTAGACCAGTGGTTCCCAAACTGTGGTGCGTGACATGAAAAGGCTAATGGTGGTAAAAAAAAATAAAAAATGTACAATACAATTTCATAAAAATCTTAGTCAAACCTTTAGTATTATGGATATTAAACATGCTGGCAGAGTACATGCATCCATGTTGTCGTGAACATTTTAATTAAATAAAGAAATTCCCTATCCATAGTCGCCGTGGCAAGAGATAAAATAAAATAAAATAAATTCCAGAGGTCTCGTAGTGGTGACCGAGTGCCGGACGTCCCGCGATGATGTCGGGGAGTTCGCGACCCTCTCTGCGCCGCCCCCTATCTCCCTGTCTCCGGCTGTCCCTGAGCAATGACCGGAGTGTTGAATGTCCCGTGATTAAGACGGGGAGGATGCGACCCTCTTTGCGCCGCCCCTGTGCCTCAAATAGATTCGCTATCAGCTCTATCTTCAATCTTTCAAAATGTTCAGTTGCTATCGCTATCAGCTCTATCTTTAATCTTTCAAAATGTTCAGTTGCTATTGCATGCACTCATCTGTGTTTCACTACACACATGAGTGCATGCTTACCAACTGTTAGTCTGCAATACTACTATCACCGACATCTAAGAAGGGAGATCCCCCCTTGAATGGCCCTTCTAAGGTTTCTCTCCTCCACACTGCCTGTGGAGCATTTCCCCTATTGTTAGGTTTTAGTGAGTTTTTCCTTACCTTCGCGTGGGGTATGTCTGGGAGTGCTTGCATTCTTTCATTTATTTTAAATTTGTTGCACCTTATGGTGTTCTTGTTCTGTTCTTGACTTATTGTTATGTTTTCTTGACTTTTTTAAAGAAGACTTGTACGGCCCATGGGGACATTAACGTGTGTTGTCGGGCCTTATAAATAAATTTTATTTGATTTGATTTACTCATGGCCTTAACTGACAACCAACAGGAACCAAACAATATATTTTTTTATGCCTAATAAATATAACTAATATACATTATTTCAAATGGGGATTTTCACTGTGTAAATCATGAAATTCAAGAAACGTTTTAATAAAAAACGTACGTTTTAATAATAATAATAAACAATAATGTCTCTGGCGTGTCTGACACAGGTGTGCTTCATCTGTGCACGGAGACCAGCAACAATTTTTTCTAACAAACCCATTGGGGGGTGCGTCAGCTAGGTCGGGAGGTGACAGGGGGTGCACGGCCAAAAAAGTTTGGGAACCGCTAGACTGTGCGGCCCGCCACAGTCTAATTAGTCCCACCACAGTTTTATAATTAACCAAAAAAATAAATAATAAAATAAATAAAAAATATTGTATTTCTTTGTAATTTTTTTTTAAATATAAAGTTTGCCAATAGGGATGTATCGGTAGTATTGGTAGTAGTCGTAATAGTAATCCAGTATATTTTTTTATTTTCTAAAAAATAAACCAGTTCAACACGGGTAACTTTTAACACTTTTGCTTCATTTATTTGATGGCTCAAATGTCTGCTCTAGTCCAGTGGTTCCCAAACCTCTCCTCGAGACACCCCAGCCATTCCATATATTTGTTCAATTCCACCACCAGCACGCCTGATTCAACTAATAAAGGGCTAGTTAAGTTGAAGTTGTGCTGGTGGTGGAATTTAACAAATACATTAACACATTGGCGACCACGGTTTGCAGTGTAATATGGTTCTGGACGACCAGGGTTTGTCAACAAACCGATGTACTTTCTAATAGTTATATATATACTTTATAGTATTGCTATCTGTCCATTCTCATTGTCACTTGAGTGCATAAACCGTGCCTTCATAATGGCTTAAAGAAATAAAAATCCATCGGTTGGTTGTCATTTTATAGCGTCGTGAATATAAGCTTTATCGCAGTTTTCGTCTCGTCTTTTTTCTGGGAAGCTAGATATGAGTCACGTTATATCAAACACCATTTCTGTTGTATATATACGAATGAAATAAAACAAACTGCTTAGCATCCGGACTATTACAGAGCATCTATGGATGAAATGGGGGCGGCGGGGACGCCGATCAGTATTATTGATTAGCAATACAGTGTGCGTTCAAGTAGCCATATTCACTGATCGATCGCTTGCGTGTTACAACAATGTCCAATCCGGCTGTAATTTGGGTGAATAGTATCCTACCGTCAGCCCATGTGATCGCCGGCAGCATTTCGTCGTCATTCATCGGCATCTGGTAGATCGATATGTCCATTGGCTGATCATAAATCCCATTATTCCAGGCTGAAATCTGCGTTCCGTAACGTGATCAAAGATGGAGGATGTTCGGCTGGGATCCAGGCTCATATGAAACGCCCCAGACAGTAAAAAAAAAAATTTCCCATTCGGCCTCAATGATACTGCAGTGGAGCGATGGCGCCCCTAAGAGGATCTGGCCGGTATTGCATGTCGCCGATTTAAATCTGGCGGGTAAATCTGCAGAGTCGATCCGGGATCTTGATCCGTTTATTAATATGGAATAAAACAATAACAACTTGCCACGAGTTAACTCGTGGCTCTGGTCCTCAACGGGTGGAATCGAAACACAAGTTAACTCGTGGCTGGTCCTTAAAGTGTTAAACGGCTGGGGTGCTTCGAGGAGAGGATTGGGAACCGCTAGTCTAGTCGATTTTGTGTTTTGAGCACAAAGTTCATCAGAGATCTAGCCTCTTTATTTTGCTCTCAAAGTGCACCAGATTGATGCATTTAACTTTAAAATGTACCAAAAAAAAGAGGGACAGAGGTTCACCCACCAGTCTCACAAAATCCTGTCGGAAACACTGTACTTGTTCTGAAGGATCAGATTAAACCGAATATATATATTTATTTATATATATATATTTAATTGTATTTGTATATCCCCTGATATCCCTTGTATATTCCTTGTACAATATGCATTGAATATCCCTTCTAGTCTACTGAACATCCCATAATAGTCTCCATTCTACCATTGGACGAGACCTTGGTGCCAGGTCGCCATACCCCTCAGACCAGGTTCAATCGTACCGCTCAACATGTATGGACAAGTCCTAGTTCCGCGTAGGAATATGTCTACCGCACCACTAATGGTACTATTTGTTCATAGTGCGTATATATACTGCGCTATTAAAGTAGAGCTTTCCTTTTAGTCCAGTTCCTTACCCTCCAACAGAGTGACAGACGCAAAAGCCTCCCCGCGAACCACGTGTGGGCAGTAAGGCCAATTCGGCCCAGTATCGGCATTGAGACATCGTGTATATTAATATTTGAATAGTCATATTTGGCACTATATCGTCGAGTTGGACGTATTCTATTAAGCTAATAATAGTCTATTCATATGTAGTGCCTCGTGCGGTAGGAGTTCTATAGTGATCAGCACCCCCATCGTTTCGGGCATCAGCTGGACGCTTATCCAGGGTGGTTGACCCCACGTGAAGCTGCACCCGAGGAGCTCCAGGCCAAAGTGCGAGTGGACCTGTATATTGGATTATTCTACCGACGACGGCTAGCCTTCCCCGGCTTGGATTATGCTTTGAGTACTTTGATTATTCTATGGATAAAGGCCAACACTGCGGTGTGTTGGAAATACCCCCCCCCGGAGAGGACGACAGGTGAGAAGACGCTCTACACGACGAGGTCGCCTCACGTCTCTCCATCATGGACCGGAGGACGCCGGCCACAGAGAGTCCAACTGCTTTCATCTGTGGATCGAGGATCGCTGGGCACCGGGTTGCACGACTGTGGGCTCTCCCAGGATACCCTCGGCCAGACGGGATACAGCCAGACTCTACCCCCCCCCCTCCAGCTGTCCTACAAGCAGTCGGAACCTTCCCCTAGTGTATCCAGCTATATAATCATTCAAGTATCATTGCTATTGTTCCCTAAATATTCCAGGTTGTATATTTGCTTCCTGCGCAATCAGAGATTGGACATTCGATATTGATCTATCTACGAATACTCATTTGCCATAAAAGTGCATACTATTTCAAATCATAAATGTAATTAAGTGATCGTTGTACATACCTTTTGCTATGTATTATTATTAAACGCAGACTTTCGACTTGGTACATTTGTGTTGGATCCGTTTCATCAGGTGGGAGTGTTTATCATAATTATTCATACCTAGTACTGGGTGGCCAGAGTCTAAAGTACAAGAGGTAGTGGTAGTAAGTATCATATCTAACCATACAGTCAGGGAATTGTACCCCTCAGTTACAATTGGTCCTTCGAGCCGGATGGTAATCAGTGTAATATTAATATAGTGTTATTAATATTAAAATGGCCTATGATGAACACTCCACGAAACGATCCTCCTAACCAACAACGCCCGCGGCGCAAACGACAGCTCCCTCAGTACCTAGAGGCTTACGCTGTCAGTCAACAACCTAGTCTTCTACCAACAGTAAACGCGGTAAAACTAGAAAGTAAAATTATGTCTAACCCTAACGACCAGGCTACCCCGACCATAGAGGCCCCTATGGGTTCTAACGTAACTGACCCAGCTCACGGTGGGGACCAGGGGGAACCAGACATGACTTTACACCCCGCCAATACCGAAGAAGTAGTCCCCGACGAGTTCCGGGAGGAAGACAACACTACCGAGAGAGAACTCGGCACGGAAGAAGATGAGGAGAGCACCGTGGAGATAGAGCTCCAAGACTCCGCACGGAGTACCCCAAGGGACGGCTCCCCTATACAACCGTCTTCTCCCAGCGAGGCAGAGAGGACACTACAGCAGGCATTCCTCGTCAGCCTGAAAGCCTCTACTGAACGCGATAGACTCCAGGGTGAACGCGATCGATTGCAGATACAGCAACGGAGCGAAGAAGAGCACATACGCCTGGAAATAAGACGCATTCAGATGGAAGAGAATATGGCAAGAGACCGGGCCGACGCCCAGCGCGCCGCCACCGGTGCCCAGAGAGAATCGGATCTCACCAAGCGCGAAGCCGAGCGCGACAGAGCACAAGCGCAACTAATAGAACAGCTGATCAGAAGGACAACACCCCCTCCCTCCACCAGAGGCTCCAGGAACTCGTCTAGACATCACTCCAGGGCGGCATCCCCTAGCCGAGTAAGCGACCCTGAACTTGACCAACAGACGAGGTTTATACCCCCCGCAGACCCCCTTCCCCAACCGGTCCAAGCGAGACCCAGCCACCGGGAAGGAGCAGCATACACTGCGGAGAGGCTAAATCAGAGACTACAAGCCCTGGATGACCTAACGGAAGACGAAGAGGAAGAGGAGGAGAACCACGCCCGACGACAGCACAGTACTCTACCGGACCAGGAGGTCCAGTACAGCCCAGGCTATACCCCCGCGGAGCTGCGCTACAGACCCCCGACGCTATTCACGGGTGAGCACGACGCACGACCCGCACCGAGGAACAGCACCTGGACCAGCGGGCCATGGTACACAGCCGGTACCAGCCCACGCCAAGGAGCAGGAGGAGACTCGCCTAGGAGGCCTCTCCCCCAACGCTCGCCGATGTATCAACAATCCGCGTCATACATTGGCACACCTATGGTACCAGACTTCACCCAGGAGAACCGGGCCCAGTATACGGAGCTCCGCATGTGTCTGGAGACAATGTTGGTGGATGTCATTGATGAACACCATAAATACGCGATACTACTGAAGCATTTAAAGGTACCCCGCGCGCACAACATAGCGCTCGCCTACGCCACTTCCACGACCCCATACACCGCAGCGCTGGTAGCGTTGGACCAAAGATATGGACGTATATGGGATTACGTGATCCAGGAGATCAGGCACATCGACCGCCTACCCCCAGCAACAGACAATCGAGCACTGGACGACCTGTCCATCAGAGTGCAGTCCCTAGTAGGGATGCTGGGAGCGCAGAGGGAAAAGGGTAGGCATGAACTATACGCCAACTCAAATGTAGAGAGGATCTTGGAGAAGCTACCGCCCGCCCGACGGGCGCTTTAGGCGGCAGAGAGACCACCGAGACCCTAATGGCCCTGAACCGAACCTCCTCGATCTAGCCGACTTCCTGGCGAGAGAAGTCAGCAACTTACGGCTAGATACATTCGGACGGAGCACCCCTGGCTCCAGAGAAGGAACCAGGAGACTAAATGATGGAAGAAGATCGGTGACTGTCATGCACCAATCGGAGTCAGTGCCAAGCAGTAGGAGCCACAGTACCCCCTCAAGAAAGGAGAAGTGGAAGATAGTGTGCCCCTACTGTGAGAAAGAACACTGGCTGTCACAATGTGACTCATTCCCCAAGATGAATGCGGAGGAAGCGAGTCAATGGATAAAGTCCAACAGACGCTGTTTTCGCTGTGCGCAATCACACATGGCAGCCGAATGCCGCTTAAAGAAAAGGTGCAGTCGGTGCGATGGAGCCCATCTGGACATACTCCACGACAGTAACAGACGGCGGCCTCCACCCGCACCATCAAGCAGCAAAGTAAGCGTCATGTACATCGACCCCGCCAGCAGCAGCGGAGCCAGAGTGCTCTTAAAGGTAGTCCGTGTGACATTGAGCTACCAGAATAAAGTCATGGACACTTACGCCGTCCTTGATGACGGGTCAGAGAAGACCCTTCTGCTCGCGTCCGCTGCGGCCCAGCTAGGGCTGCGGGGGAGCGAAAACCAAATGACAATTCGGACAATAAGAAGAGATTTGAAAACGATAAAGGGCGAGAATGTCTCATTCTCTATCGCAGCAAGCGGCCAGCCCGAGCGACGGTACAGGATTACAGACGCTTTCACCAGCCAAGAAATAGGACTCTCGCGGTACACATACCCCGTAGCCAAGCTGATGGAGAAATATGTACATCTACGCAAGCTACCGATCCCACTCATAGACGGTGCTACCCCGACACTGTTGATAGGCTCCGACCATGCAGACCTCATTGTCCCGATAGACCGGGTTCATACCGGACCCAGAGGCTGTCCTGCAGCAGTCGAGACCCGCCTAGGATGGAGTCTCCAAGGCCCACTCGCCAAATCTCTCAACCGAACCACAGCCACTAGCTGTCTCCACTCCCGAGTCACAGAGGGAGACACCGCACTCCTGCAGCATGTAGAGAGGCTATGGACCTTAGAACAAATGCCCTTTAAGAACGAAAAGAAAGACATTCGCTCTAAAGACGACATCTACGCCATTAACCTCCTCGAGACGGGAACAAAGAGAGTCCCAGTCAGCGGCGTGTTGAGATACGCCACGCCACTCCTGTGGCGGGAAGGGATGCCTACCTTTCACGCAAAGAAAGACGCCACAGAGCGGTACCTACTAAACACAGAGCGGCGCTTAGCCAAGGACCCCGCCCAAGAAAGTGTATACCGCGCTGAGATTGAGAAGCTCATCACAGCGGGACACGTCACAAAGATTGACATTAAAGAGGCCGACCAGACGACTGAATCGTGGTACGTGCCCCACCACAAGGTTCATCACAACGGCAAAGACCGCATCGTGTTTAACTGCAGCTACCAGATCGGATCCCAAAATCTGAATAAAGAGCTATTGCCCGGTCCTACACTCGGCCCCTCCCTACTAGGCGTACTACTCCGCTTCCGCCAGGACAAGGTGGCTATCAGCGGGGATATCAAAGGGATGTTCCTGCAGGTGAGATTAGTAGAGGAGGACAAGCCCCTGTTGCGGTTCCTATGGAGAGAGAGGCCAGGAGATGAGCACCCAGCCATCTACCAATGGGAAGTCCTCCCTTTCGGAACTACATGCAGCCCATGCTGTGCTACATTTGCACTACAGAGACATGTCGCAGAGGACCCAGCAGCGGACGAAGAGGTCCGACACAGTGTGAAGAACAGCTTCTACGTAGATAACTGTCTACAAAGCGTTTCGACCCAGGAAGAAGCCGAGGCTCTCCTACATAAACTCCGCGCCTCTCTGATCAAAGGCGGCTTTGATCTCAGGCAGTGGGCCAGCAGCGATCCGCACGTACTGCGCAGCCTCTCCTCCGAGGACAAGGCAGCGAGCAGCGAGACCTGGATGGCCACAATCCCAGGAGAAGCCCAAGAGATGACACTAGGACTAGTGTGGCGCTTCAAAACAGATTCGCTCCACTATAGACACAAACCCCTGACCACGGAGCAGGGAAGGTCGACGGCAATACCGACCACCAGACGGAGTGTGTACAGAACACTCGCCCGACAATATGACCCGTTAGGATGTATACTACCGTACACCACCAGGGCAAAGATGATTGTACGAGCATTGTGGGACAAGGACCAGGGCTGGAACGACCCCATTCCCGCACACCTTGCATCCACCTGGAGAGAGTGGGAGATGGAACTCCACTCACTCCCAGGCGTTAATATACGCCGAAGCTACTTCCCACCCACGGTGAGGCCAGAGACATGTAAAATGGATTTACACGTCTTCAGTGACGCCTCCGAGGTCGCCTACGGATCAGTAGCCTACTTGCAGGCCCAAGAAGAGGGGGGAGAGATCTACACAGCATTCATCCTCGCCCGCTCGAGAATAGCCCCACGCAAGCAACAGTCTATCCCACGTCTAGAGCTCTGCGCAGCCCTCGCAGGAGCGCATCTAGCCACGCTCATCCAACGTGAGCTCACCATTCCGGTGCATAGAACAATCCTGTGGTCAGATTCCACGACAGTACTCGCCTGGATCAAATCGGATTCATGCAAATACAAAGTCTTCGTGGGAGTCAGAGTCACTGAGATTCAAGAGTTAACCGGAGAGTTAACCGGAGAAGCAAACTGGCGCTATGTTGATACAAAACACAACCCAGCTGACGTCATCACCCGGGGAATGTCCCTAGATGACTTAACCCGTCATAACATCTACAGTGACGGACCAGCATTCCTCAAGCTCCCGGAAGGAGATTGGCCCACGCCCACCCCGAGGGAAGCAAGTGACGAGGAGGCTGAGAATAAGAAACCCATGTTCTGTGGATTGAGCACTGTTGTCTCCGCAGACCCCAACATAGACGATTGCATTACCATAGAGAGTGCGCAGCAACGGACATTCCTGCGGCACCACCCAGAGATTAAGTCCCCCGCTGATATGTCAGCAGCTGACTACGAGGAAGCAGAACTGCTTCTACTGCAACGAGCCCAGAGAGACTCGTTCCCCGATGAACTAGACTGTCTACAGGGAGGAAAGCCCGTCCCATCAGACAGCAGATTGATTCATCTGGCCCCCGAGAGTGACACACATACCCTCATCAGAGTGGGTGGTCGCCTGCGGAGAGCCCCCAATTTACCGGATGACATTAAGTACCCGATCGTATTGAACAGCCGACACAAGGTCACAGAGCTGATTATAAAGAAATACGACGAGGATGTACACCACGCAGGAGCAGAGAGTCTTCGCGGAAATCAGACGTCGTTACTGGATACTTCAAGGAAGAGAGGCGGTGCGACGCTTCCAGCGAACCTGTCTAGACTGCCGAAAGTGGCGCGCGCAGCCCAGCATACCACGGATGGCTGACCTACCTCCATGTCGCCTCCGACTCGGCGACAAGCCATTCCACTCAACAGGCATGGACTGTTTTGGCCCGCTGCACATAAAGAAAGGAAGAGGCACCGAGAAGCGGTGGGGTATTGTATTCAAATGCATGACCACCAGAGCGATACATATCGAGCTCCTTCCGACCATGAGCGCAGACTCATTCCTTATGGCCTTCCGAAGATTCACATCACGGAAAGGAAAACCGTCTACATTATTGTCCGATCACGGGACAAACTTCAAAGGCGGAGAAAGAGAGCTGAGGGAGAGCTTCCAAGCTATGGGCCCAGAACTTAAGACCCACCTCGCTCCAGCCCAGATTGACTTCCAATTCAACCCCCCAAACGCACCCCACTTCGGTGGAACTTGGGAACGAGAAGTACGTTCTATAAAGACAGCCCTGTACGCAGTACTTGGGGCCCAGACTGTGGCGGAAGAAGTCCTAATGACAGTCCTCACGGAGATTGAGGGAGTATTGAACTCAAAGCCCCTCGGTTACGTCTCCAGTGATGTAGCAGATGTCGACCCAGTCACCCCCAACACCCTCCTGATGGGGCGGCTAGATCCCGCGTTACCCCAGACAATGTACCGGCCTGAAGAAGCGAACGGCCGACGAATGTGGAGGTACAGCCAAGTATTAGCCGACAAGTTTTGGAGCAGTTTCCTACTGCACTACCTACCGTCTCTACAGACCCGCCAGAAGTGGGTAAAAGAGAGAGACCAATTTGACGGAAGGAACAGTCGTCATGATTATTGACCAGTCACTACCCAGAGCTATGTGGCCGGCTGGCCGCGTAAGCAAAGTGATCACCGGTGCCGATGGCAAGGTCCGAGCAGCTGAAGTACTCGTCCAGGGGCGCATTTACACCCGTCCTGTGGCGAGGCTCATAGAACTGCCCCGACTCCCAGACACAATTGATGATGACCATGACCCTATGACTTTGTGAGTTGACTGACCCTTACAGCGAACCCTTGAGTGGTAGACAGTGCGGTTAATCTGTCTCTGCTTAACTAATTGGGTTGGGACCAATTAGGGGGCGGCTGTTCTGAAGGATCAGATTAAACCGAATATATATATTTATTTATATATATATATTTAATTGTATTTGTATATCCCCTGATATCCCTTGTATATTCCTTGTACAATATGCATTGAATATCCCTTCTAGTCTACTGAACATCCCATAATAGTCTCCATTCTACCATTGGACGAGACCTTGGTGCCAGGTCGCCATACCCCTCAGACCAGGTTCAATCGTACCGCTCAACATGTATGGACAAGTCCTAGTTCCGCGTAGGAATATGTCTACCGCACCACTAATGGTACTATTTGTTCATAGTGCGTATATATACTGCGCTATTAAAGTAGAGCTTTCCTTTTAGTCCAGTTCCTTACCCTCCAACAGAGTGACAGACGCAAAAGCCTCCCCGCGAACCACGTGTGGGCAGTAAGGCCAATTCGGCCCAGTATCGGCATTGAGACATCGTGTATATTAATATTTGAATAGTCATATTTGGCACTATATCGTCGAGTTGGACGTATTCTATTAAGCTAATAATAGTCTATTCATATGTAGTGCCTCGTGCGGTAGGAGTTCTATAGTGATCAGCACCCCCATCGTTTCGGGCATCAGCTGGACGCTTATCCAGGGTGGTTGACCCCACGTGAAGCTGCACCCGAGGAGCTCCAGGCCAAAGAGCGAGTGGACCTGTATATTGGATTATTCTACCGACGACGGCTAGCCTTCCCCGGCTTGGATTATGCTTTGAGTACTTTGATTATTCTATGGATAAAGGCCAACACTGCGGTGTGTTGGAAATACCCCCCCCGGAGAGGACGACAGGTGAGAAGACGCTCTACACGACGAGGTCGCCTCACGTCTCTCCATCGTGGACCGGAGGACGCCGGCCACAGAGAGTCCAACTGCTTTCATCTGTGGATCGAGGATCGCTGGGCACCGGGTCGCACGACTGTGGGCTCTCCCAGGATACCCTCGGCCAGACGGGATACAGCCAGACTCTACCCCCCCCCCCCTCCAGCTGTCCTACAAGCAGTCGGAACCTTCCCCTAGTGTATCCAGCTATATAATCATTCAAGTATCATTGCTATTGTTCCCTAAATATTCCAGGTTGTATATTTGCTTCCTGCACAATCAGAGATTGGACATTCGATATTGATCTATCTACGAATACTAATTTGCCATAAAAGTGCATACTATTTCAAATCATAAATGTAATTAAGTGATCGTTGTACATACCTTTTGCTATGTATTATTATTAAACGCAGACTTTCGACTTGGTACATTTGTGTTGGATCCGTTTCATCAGGTGGGAGTGTTTATCATAATTATTCATACCTAGTACTGGGTGGCCAGAGTCTAAAGTACAAGAGGTAGTGGTAGTAAGTATCATATCTAACCATACAGTCAGGGAATTGTACCCCTCAGTTACAGTACTCTTCATAAACACTGATCTGAGTCTATATACTCTTCATAAACACTGATGATCTCAGTTTATACTCTTCATAAACACTGATCTGGGTCTATACTCTTCATAAAGACTGATGATCTGAGTCTATATACTCTTCATAAACACTGATCTCAGTTTATACTCTTCATAAAGACTGATCTGAGTCTCTATACTCTTCATAAACACTGATGATCTCAGTATATACTCTTCATAAAGACTGATGATCTCAGTTTATACTCTTCATAAAGACTGATGATCTGAGTATATACTCTTCATAAAGACTGATGATCTGAGTATATACTCTTCATAAAGACTGATGATCTGAGTATATACTCTTCATAAAGACTGATGATCTGAGTATATACTCTTCATAAAAAGTAGAAGCTCAGACTCTTCCTCGATTGAAAGTGTTTAAAAGTGATGGCGAGATGAAGCTTCATGAAGCATTGCGGCTTTCCATCCAATAGTGCCACACGTGTTGAAGCTTCATGGTGGTTCATTTGCTCTACTGTGCCATCAAGTGGACAATAAATGTAGAACAGGCAGCGTGATTATAATGATACCATGGCTTTGGTGTGTGAAGCTTTGATGTGTTGATGTGATGATGATGCCAATAAACAAATAATATGTGTCTGTTTTTCTAACGGAATGATGGCAGGGACAGAGGAGAAAGTGCTTGTGTTACTACAACATTCTATTATTTAATCTAGTGTGTTTTTCTGACAGCATGATGGCAGGGACAGAGGAGAGAGTGCTTGCTTCATAAATTTTTATTCAGAAAAAGCAACTCAAAATCGACATGCCATCCTGGATCATAGAGATGTGATCAGATTAGGCACAGCAAGTTAGACATTACACAGCAAGTTAGACATTACACAGCAAGTTAGACATTACACAGCAAGTTAGACATTACACAGCAAGTTAGACATTACACAGCAAGTTTATATGTAACGGAGCTGATATCGTCACCTTTTTGCGTTGTGTTTAACTTCGATGCCCCGAGGGAGTTTAGAACCCGGGTCTGCCGCGACACGTTATACCAAGCGGTGAATTCACTCTTAATGATCGTGTCTGTCTTTTTAAGTGGAGTGAGTTTAACTCGCAGTAGCGCTACTCGCCAGTCACTTCACAACGCTTGAAGTCCATCGTGACTGACAGTGCCACCTGTTACATATATACGTTAGGATTGTTAGGATACACATTTATTTGTCTTTCCCAGTACTCCAGGGGATTCTCCAACGCAAAGAAACTCGTAATGAATTCCTATGTCGACACAAATGTGAAGGGATAGGATAGAAAAATATGGATGTTGCCGAATTACTATCAGCACGTGACCTGTCCCACCAGAGGCGAGAACATATTAGACCATGTATACTCGCAATTTAAGAACGGGTACAAGGCACAGGCTCTTAGTGCTTTCGGCAAGTCGGACCACGCGGCCGTCTTTCTTTTGCCAAAGTATAAACAAAGTCTCAAGCGTGCCCCGGTAGTAACGCGAGATGTGCAGCGCTGGTCTGTAGAATCAGAGGGCACACTCCAAGCTGCACTAGAATGGACAGACTGGAGTGTGTTCCGTGATAACACAGCCAATATTAATGACTACACTGAAACGGTGCTTGACTTTGTCTGTACTCTGGTAGAAGAAACAATCCCCTCTACCACAATTAGAGTTTACCCAAATGAAAAGCCCTGGGTAGATAAATCCGTCCGTGAGGCTCTGAAAGTACGCACCTCAGCCTACAATGCCGGACTTGTGACAGGCAACATGAATGACCACAAGGCGGCGAGATACAACGTAAGGAGGACAGTAATAGAGGCAAAACGGCGTTACAGGGATAAAATTGAACTTCAGTTTGAACAGGCTGTACGCTAACCTTTTTCACTAGGGGCACACTTGCCCCTAAATGAGAAATTTAGGGGCAAAGAATATTTTTTAGGGGCACATTTTTAAATAACTATTTTACCATTATAGTAGGGCTGGGCGATATGGCCTCTATCACGATGGCCATATCACGATATTCTTTATATTTATATTTCCTCTAAAGCACTTAAAAATGCTTGATTTAACCCTTTGATGCATACAGTCACGCCAATATGATGATTATAATAAGTCCCTGCAACATATGTTTGCATTATTAAACCATGAAGATGCTTTAAAAAATAATTAAATTAAAATGTACTAAGAGTAGTCTACTGACACACTAATAAAAATTTCTATTTACATCTAAATAAAAATTTATATAAAAACTCTTGGGTGCCTTTTTTTTGCACAGTACTGTGTTTTCTATCCACTTTAGCCAAACACACACACATATATATATATATATATACACGCACTACTGTGAGAAAATAATAATCACACACAAAGGGATAATGGCTTATAGCAGACTTAATGTCCTAATAAACTAACCTACACTGTAACACGCAACACTTTGATGAACATTGTTACTCAGCTGATAGAGTTATACCCTTCTTGCTGTCTTGTCGCACAGAACTTGTAAGTCGCTTTGGATAAAAGCGTCAGCTAAATGACTAAATGTAAAATGTAAAATGTTAATGATTTTAGAATATTTCAGATAATGAAATTAAACAACTATCCAGTTAGTATTTATACTGTCTGTAACGTTTGGCTACTTTAAATCATTGAATGTAGACATTGTAGAGAGTGCGAGAGAGAGGGGGCGAGAACGAACGAGAGAGCCAGCCCCCCGCGTCTATATTAATCCCAGCCGAAGAGTGCAGGAGCGCTTCCGCATTCTTCGCGAGGTCCTCGGTTGGTTCAGACGCCCCATTCAACACGGTTAATCACAGATGCCAGAACGCGCCGCATTAAAGCCTTTGGTTCATATTAGCAACGCTGGTTCATATTAGCAACGCTGGTCGCAACGCTGGTCAATCACATTAATCACAGAACACGCCATATTAAAGCGCTAATACGGTATATATATTATAATATATATACGCGATGGACGCAGCAGGCGATGTTTGCATACTTCATATATGTGTGCACCTCTTCTTGCTGTCATTACATCCATGTATGTGATTGATTGATTGATTGATTGAAAAGTTTATTAACAGATTGCAGAATGGGTACAGTACAGCTCAATGTGCATCTTCTGTGTTTGTTTCCTTATTTGATCAATTGCAGGTATGAAAATTACCTGCGGTACATTGCCGCGGCAGCATTATGCAGCAGTAATTCCCCCTGTTTTAACATCGACGACTAGCTCAACTGGTAGCGCCGCCTTGCTGTGGATCCGGCGGTGCGGTTGGTGACAAGTTCGATTCCCTGCAATTTTTTATTTATTTTTTTAACATGCATTTTTTCGCCGGTTAAGTTTAGGCATGTTAAGTTTAGGCATTGTTTCGGAGTTGGTTAAGGTTAGAGTTGCTACCGGGGCGCGCGCGGTCTCCTCACCCGGGGAAATAACACAAACAATTATGCTGAAGCAGCGATGCGGTTATGTGATCCTCGTTTGGAGAATATGTAAAGTACAGTTGACAGCTGCGTTGTGTTAACGTTACAATGTACAGGGAAATAACGTTATGGCGTGTTATAACTTTTCAATCAATCAATCAATCACATACATGGATGTCATGACAGCAAGAAGAGGTGCACACATATATGAAGTATGCAAACATCGCCTGCTGCGTCCATCGCGTATATATATTATTATTATATTATTATATATACCGTATTAGCGCTTTAATATGGCGTGTTCTGTGATTAATGTGATTGACCAGCGTTAATGTGATTGACCAGCGTTGCGACCAGCGTTGCTAATATGAACCAAAGACTTTAATGCAGCGCGTTCTGGCATCTGTGATTAACCGTGTTGAATGGGGCGTCTGAACCAAGCGAGGACCTCATGCGCGGCGAAGAATGCGGAAGCGCTCCTGCACTCTTCGGCTGGGATTAATATAGACTCAGCCCCCCCCCCCCTCGGGTTTTGTTCTAGGTTCACGCTTTGATCGTCTAAGCTGCCGTAGGTGATGACGTCACACTCTAATGTAAACAGGAAGAGTTTAACACACGGAGATGGAAACTGGATGATATACAGAAACGAATAACCAATAAATATGAAGTTATGTTTAAACTTCTGTTGTCAAGCGTTGTCAATATAACCCACCCCCTTTCCTCACGAATGGAACTAGTGTTGTGGAGTCCGCTTTGACCGTTTTCCAGGGTTAGCAGCTAAACGCTAGTTAGCTTAGCATAGTCCTAATGGATACCTTGGTTAGCAGCTAACGTTAGCCCATTGCTTGTGTCAATTAAATTGCATGTTATTAAAGGTCCGCGCTGGTCTGTCTAATGAAATTACAACCGCAACATTATGTCTCACTGTACAGCCCTGGTTGTAGGCTAATGTTTTACTATTTTTTTTATCCAATTTGTATGGATTCATTTAGGAGTGAAATGCGAATGAAGGGTTGAAATCACTACTCGCAAGCTTGCCCCCAAATATTATTTTCCACTCGCACGGGCCAAATTAAGGGGCAATTTGCGATCATCTCGTTGCAGTGTACAGCCCTGTAGAGGTATGTGGCAGGGCCTCAGAACGATGACAGATTACAAAGGCACCTCCCTCAAGCTGAACAGTGACATCTCCTTAGCAAATGATCTCAATACCTTCTATGCAAGGTTTGAGGCTGTGAATAACAACACCAGCTTACAAACCACTGCAATGGAGGGGGGGGGGGGGCACTGCTGATGGAGACTCAATGTTCAGGTTAACAGAACATGAGGTGAGGGGGACCTTTAAGAAAGTGAATATCAGGAAGGCAGCAGGACCGGACGGCATCCCCGGCCGCGTCCTAAAAGTCTGTGCCGACCAACTGGCCCCGGTATTCACTGACATCTTTAACCTGTCCTTAGAACAGGCTGTCATCCCCACCTGTCTGAAGAAGTCCACCATTATCCCTGTACCCAAAAAATCTACGCCCACTTGCCTCAACGACTACCGCCCTGTAGCCCTCACCTCCATAGCCATGAAGTGCTTTGAGAAGCTAGTAAAGGGCTACATCTGTTCCTCCCTCCCCATCAACCTGGACCCCCTGCAATTTGCATATCGCCCCAACAGGTCCATGGAGGACGCCATAGCCCATGTGCTGCACACAGCAGCATCACACCTGGACAAGAGGCAGGGAAACTATGTGAGAATGCTGTTTATTGACTACAGCTCAGCATTCAATACCATAGTCTCCAAACTCATAGCCAAGCTCAGGGACCTGGGCTTGAACTATGACCTCTGCCAGTGGGTCTTGGACTTCCTGACGGGTAGACCCCAGGTGGTGAGAGCAGGCAACTGCACCTCCTCATCCATCACGCTCAACATAGGGGCCCCCCAGGGCTGTGTTCTGAGCCCCCTCCTCTACTCCCTGTACACACACGACTGTGTGGCACAGTGGAACAACAACACAATCATCAAATTGGCTGATGACACAGTAGTGGTGGGCCTGATCTCTGCCAACGATGAGAGGGCCTACCTGGAAGAGGTAAAGAATCTGTCGCAGTGGTGTCAGGAGAACTGCCTCTCCCTGAACGTCAGCAAAACAAAATAGATGATTGTGGACTTCAGGAGGTTGGGGGTCAGGGACTACAGCCCCCTCAGCATCGACGGGGCACCGGTTGAGAGAGTGAACAGTTTCAAGTACCTCGGAGTCCACATATCCGAGGACTTGACATGGACCACACACATTGACAGTGTTGTGAAGAAGGCACAGCAACGCCTCTACTTCCTCAGGCGCCTAAGGAAGTTCTAAGTCAGTCAGAAGATCCTTAACACTTTCCGTGCCAGCCATGCAGTGCCCCGGAACCCTGTGCCACCACCCACTTCAATAACAGAGCTTTCATATTTGCGAACGCATAAACTATATCTTAAATTATGGCTATGTGTCTAATATGGCCGTCGCTTATCAATGACTTGTTTGCAGTCAACATTGTCGAAACAGATTGTTTTTTAAATCGGTGGTGGACAGTAACAATCCTGTTATTATTAATAATTATATATTATTACCATCATTAGTATGAATACATACACCAGCCACCCAAACAACTGCCTCTTTGAACTGCTGCGGTCAGGCAAGCGATACCGGAGTCTCATGGCAAGCACAGAGAGACTCAGAAGAAGCTTCTATCCCCAGGCCACCAGGATGCTCAACAAACAATAACACTATGTAACAACCATCAAATGCACTCACAGCACACATCCACACGCACTCACTCACTTTAAACAAACAACTCACTGCAGCACCCACTTTACACACTTTAGAACACCTAAACACACTTTATATTTATTGGCAAATAATTTGCACTACAACCCATACCTCTTACTGTAAATTGTACCTAAATTGTACCTCATCCCATTTCTGCATTGTACTGTATTGTATATAGTATATTGTATTGTAACTCAGTTACTTTTCTACTCTGCATTGTACATTGTATATGTATATATTGAACACTTTTGTCTACGTACTTGACTTCTATTTTATACATACTTACTATACTTATTTTATACTTATCTATTTATCTAGCACAATCTCTGGAGCAAAAAAGAGACTCATTTTATATAAAAGTATTCTGTACTTCTGTATGACAACTAATAAAGAAACTTGAAACTAGAAATGTCCATTGTGTTAAATTGCGCACCAACCCCGGAGCGAGGCTTCAGACATCATCACATACGTCACCGATACGCGACTCGATACACGCTCCACTTAAATATTTAAATATGCCTAGGATTACTCGACACAAGCATCGATGCCTCGCTTCAAATTACACATCAAAGGTACATTAGGTTCATATCGACCTCTCCGTTTTGTTACAGTAACATCTGCTTTTATTCATCTACTGACCGCACAGCTTATCTGTTGGGCGTTTCTGCCACTTTTCCATCCAGACTGGGCCTTGACCAGAGGTAGCTGGAGCAGCTAACAAGCTAAGCTGCTATGCTAATGCTACACCACGCTACTAAAACATTAGGAGTTTAGGTCAGAAACTGGTGCGACTCTCTGTATAGAAAGAGACATGTGCGTTTATTCAGCTCGTTACTAATAATGACCAAACATCTCAACTGTTGAACGTTTCAGCCACTGTGCCAGCTTGCTTGCTGTTGCTGTGGCCTGGTGTTTTGAACGCGCTCCTGTCTCATTAAATAAATGATACTAATAATTAGGGATGCACCGATATGAAAATTGGTCACCGATACCGATTGTTCAACTAACACAATCGGCCGATACCGATACCGATACTTGTGGAAAAAAATAAGTATTTGTAACTTTTTTTAATATTTTTCTTTTAATTTTTTTTTAATTTTTTTTATGAAACTACTGTATATTTGTATGTGTATGTTTGTATTTGTAGGCCTCTTTACTTACTTAAAAAAAGGAAACATCAAGAAATATGTTTATGGTATTAATTCCACCATGCCATGTATCACTATCCCTCTCCCAGTATCGTCTGGCGGCCTGCAGATGGATACTGTTCTCTCAACCAGAGCTTTCAACCAATGCAATAGAACCATTTTGATTGACAGTGGATTCGGCCAATTACGCCACACCGCTAGCACCCACCTCCTGCTGTTCTTACCACCAATCGGCAAGCGTTTATTCATTTTCTACTTTCGGGCATGCCGCCATTGATCTGCTTGCGAGTCGAGTCGCGAGAGCACAACAAACTTAACGTAGCTGCCCGCCGACCATCGCTCCACAGGATGACCAAACGAGACACAATGATTTTACTGCAACAAATGTTATAATAAAACAAAGCCTTTCTATACATTTGTCTGGTTGAAAACTTTATTAACAGATTGCAGAATGGGTAGTTGGGTACGGAATGAGCAACGGAATGGAACTGAGCTATGAACGGAGTAATGCCTTGCTTGCTTGCTATCTTCGGGTAAATAATATGCTGATTTTATTAAACGTGTAACACTAACTATATAACGTTAATGCCACAAAACGAATGTTTGTCATTTTAACAGCAGATACTTTCTTAAATGCCATCTTCCCGAGAGAGGGGTGTTGACGGGGTGTGATGGGTTCGCTTGATTGTGTTATTAATAGCATTGAACAGCTAACCGAAAGCTAGCGTTAACTAACGTTAAAGGTTTAGCCATAACGTTACGTTGGCTAAAGTTGGGGCTATTCATAATCCAGCAATAATGGCTGCAGACCTGCAAGCAAAGTACAGCAAGTTGGCAAAGGAGTATTCCAACGTAAATCACATTTTCACCAGTAACGTTAGTCTTCTGCCTCCCGGTAGCTCATGCTAGCTAACCTAGCTCATGTTAGCGTCGTCACTGAGCGGCCACCTCGCGTACACTTAATGACATGTTGCGGACAGCCATATCGGTGACAATGTTTAGCTTTTAGTGCCAAATGATAAGAGTCTGAAGCGGAGTCTCAAAAGAGAATGTTGAATATTTAGTAGTAACTTTGATGCAGTATCTTGTGTGTGTGTGTGGGGGACTGGGCCACTAGGGGCGGCGCCGTTGGCAGGACGCGACTGAATTTATCGGCTACTGCCATCGGCACATTCGAGCTTATCGGCCGATAGGCCGATTGCAGTCAACAAGGCACTTATCGGCCGATACCGATACCCGACCGATACATCGGTGCACCCCTACTAATAATAGGAACATTTGGGGTGAGACATTTTTGAAAAATCATTGATCATGACCATTCAGATCTTCAGACTGTAGAGAGGAGGAAGAGGAGTGGAGAGGGGGAGGAGCCAGGAAGGCACAGAAGGAAAGAGGGAGGAGGAAGAGAAGAGGGGCGAAGATGAAAGAGGAGAAGAAGAGGAGGATAAGAGAGTAGAGGATGACGGAGGAAAAGGGAGAAGAGTGGAGAGGAGTTGAGAAGAGTAGGAAGAGAAGACAGGAGCAGACACGAGAGGGGAGGTGTGGAGAGAAGAGGACAGGATGAGATAGGAGAGGAGTGGAAGAGAGAACATATATCAATCCCAGTGCTCATGTGTCTCAAAGTTCCAGTTCAATAAATTGTTGTTCATCTACAGCAGGGGTCCCCAAACTTTTTCCTGTGAGGGCCACATAACTTATCCCTTCTCTGGTGGGGGCCGGGGTCAGTTTGTAACAAAAAAAGTGTGACGATCGCAGGGGTGCCTAAACGTAAACATTTATTGTTTTCCAGAAAGCCCCACATAACCAAATATTAATAACCCTTTCCGGGATCTTCACAGAAAAAAAATAGTCCGGAAATAAATAATAACACTATTTATGAAATAAATATACAGTACCTACAGACCACCTAGCTCTAGCTCTGTACTATTTAAAAGCACAGTGCAGGACACACTCAAAGGTTATCGCACCTCAGAGATGGCAGTGGACATGTATGACAGGACAAAGGCCATATGTAATGGCCTTGGGATTGAGGAACATACTACCAGCCAAAGGAGGAAGCAGAAAAGGATGGACGAGTATGTAGTTGAGTCATCTTGTGGCACAAGCTCAGACCTCATGGAGATCAGCTGAGACAGAGACTGTTCTATCCAGTCCTCGACAGAATGCTGCAAGAGCTTGAGAGCAGGTTCTCATGAGTTGGAGAACAATTTATGAGAGGCATACAGGCATACATGTTATCCAGCCTCAGACCAGTTTCTCTCAGTGGAATTGCTGCAACCCCTCGCCACACATTACAATATCCAACTACTGCCAGAGGAGATCACAGTTGCAAAGTGTTTCCTGGCCAGGACAGGCAGAGATGCAGTCCCTACTATCCAAAGTGTCTTTCCCTCCTGGATGATAATAATAATAATAATAATGCATTTGATTTATAAGGCGCCTTTCAGGACACTAAAAAAGAAGTCCACAAATCGGTGAATGAAAAATGTATAGGATCAAATGAAAACTACTACTTACTAAAAATGGATGTTTAAAAGTACTAAAAACCAAAAAAATATATCCAACACTAACAAACATTCAGCACCGACGATGGGGATGCTGCCATCTTAAACTATTTTTTTTTAAAGCTCGGGGGCTCTAGGGGGCCAGGCCAAATGTGGGCCGTAGTTTGGGGACCACTGATCTACAGCTTGTTGCATTATTTCATGCATTGATATTATCAATAAGACATAATCTCTAAGCATTTACAATATAGGCTTGACTGGCACATCTTTTAAATCAAGTAAGTAGTCGGGTGTCCTAGGGGGTTGTGTGTGTGAGGGGAGGGGGGCACGGATGGGGGTGGAAAGCTTCAGGGGCCTATAGATCATCACTTAATATGGTACCTGGAAAATCAGGAGGTAGCATGGAAAATGTTTTCAAGGCAAGCGTGGGAACCCGGAGTACTGCTACATCTAGACATTTATGACATACCAGATTTACAAATACAGTACTGTTTGTGATACAAAAAGAGTCTAAAAGAGAGGCTATACATTTGATGAAGAAACTGTACATTGGAGGAGGTTGGTAGGTGGGGTGGAGGCGGGGGGGGGGGGTTGGGTAGGTGGGGTGGGGGTGAGGAGGATCTGAACAGCCATGGATGGTCACCACAGATAATCCGGATGGGCTTGTTCAGTAGTAGTAGAAATCTGTTATCCAACTCAGTGATTCCCAACCTGGGGTCCGCGGACCCCTTGGGGGTCCTCCAGACCGCAAATGATTTGAGGTCTATTTTCACCAGTTTTTCGGTATTTTTTTTATTTCTTTCAGATAAATATTTAATTAGAATATTTATCAGAAGCATGAATCGTCTCTCCACTACAATAAAAAATAAAGATAAATAAATAAACATCTAGACATGATTTTTGAACGTTAACAGTAGGCTACCGGGTAGCCGCTAAAATGCGAATCAGTTGACTGTATCACTTTCTGCAGCTAGCCTAGCACGCTAAGTTAGCTTTCTCGGCTCGTCTGCAGTCAGCCGCCAGAGGCGAAAATGTGTGACAAAAACGAAAAGGAGATGACTGCAGCTCATCTGCAAAAAAAGTTAGGACCTACAGCAATCGCGAAAATTACATCACCATGGGCTTTACTGAGGGACCAGACAAACGACCTGAGTGTGTGATTTGTGGAGAAAAGTTGGCAAACTCGAGCCTGAAGCCCAGCAAGCTGAAGAGACATCAGGCGTCTAAGCACCCAGAAACCGTTGGGAAGGATCCAGACTTTTTTCGGAGGAAAGAACAGTCTTTCAAGGCGAACAAGCCTGTTGATGTTAGAGTAGCGTGGAGCAGGGGTGGCAGTGATTTACAGAAGGCTACCGAAGCCTCCTTTGAGTGTTCGCTTTTAATTGCAAAAGCAAAGAAACCGCACAATATTGGCGAGCAGCTCATCAAACCAGCCTGCATCAAAATGGTTGAGAAACTGTGCGGCCCACAGGTGGCGGATAAACTAAAATCAGTACCACTCTCGAACAATGTAGTGAAAGACCGAATTGATAAGATGTCAAGTGATTGCGAGCTGGTGCTAAACGAATGGAGGCACAGCATATACATAACATGATATAGTTAGGAGTCAGCAAAGACACAATCCACTTAATGGTAGGCTATGTCAAAAAATATATCACTGTGGAAGGAATATACAATAATACTAAATATATATAAAATAAAAGATGAATACATTATATGTGTATATATACACACTCAAAGTATTGAATCAACATAAGGAAATGAGTCAAATCAAACATAGAACAGAAAAAAATAATAAAGAAAATATCAAATATCAATGTAAGAGCAATGAGCAATGCAAAAAAAATACTATAATAAAGTAACCTACTTAGCCTATAGAAATGACACCATGTCTATGGAGTCATTTAAACCTGGGAATGAGGTGGCCTGTAGTCATCAATGAGCAATGCAAAAAAATAACAATGAACAATGCAAAAATTACAAAAATACTAAATAATAAAGTGTCCTACTTGGCCTATAGAAATGACACCATGTCTATGGAGTCATTTAAACCTGGGAGTGAGGCGGCCTGTAGTCTATCGATCCAGTGGCTTTCTTTCTGGTTTAATGTTCTCTGTCTATCTCCTCCCCTAAAAGTGAACGTACAGAGGGATGGGATGGGGGGGGGTCACGGAATATGTTAGACAGGGCCTCATCACATTCTATATTCATATACCAAATTGCATGCACAATCAGTACCCTATCTACAAAAAACCCTGTAAATCATCTTCCTTTTATTCATTTACTTTTTTATAAATTTTTTGTACACTTGATCTCAAGAAGGTGCTGAATGAACACCTGCATTTTCCACGTCTGGTCAATGTTAGCATGGTGTTATTAAGTGAATTAAACATTTTTATAAAAAAAATTATATTCTCCTTTGGTTCATTACAATTTACTCGAGCATAGTAACAGACACAATATTTCAGCCACTGGGAATATATTCCCTGAGGTCCATCTATGTCACTAGATACCAGGAATATGCAAATGGCCTTGTAGAAGTGGAGCAATCTTCCATTTACTTGGGTATGTACTTTTAGGCAGATTTTCTGAAATATGGCTACGGCTTAAGAGGTTAATTCATACGGATTGTATTAATTGGAAATGAACAAGTAATGTATATTGAATATCAAATTAATAATCAGAATAATCTGAAATACATTTTGTA
The DNA here is from genome assembly GCF_963971535.1 of Notolepis coatsorum. NCBI lineage: Eukaryota > Metazoa > Chordata > Actinopteri > Aulopiformes > Paralepididae > Notolepis > Notolepis coatsorum. The sequence goes on from NC_140170.1 coordinate 187,063,273, forward strand.
CTCAGGCTTAAAGATTCAAGAACAGTTTGCTGTACAATGCAAATCTTACTTTGCTAGTCCGCCCTTCACACATAATCACACAATACTTAAATTAATGTTTATTTAAATACAAGTAAATGCAAAAAATAAGGTAAACATATATATTTTGTATATAAAAAAAAAAGTTTAAGATATATACAAGGCACAAGTGAGTAACATTGACGTTATTGCACGTTCCGATTCACAGTGTAGGATCCAGTAGTGTTTACAAATAGGGATGTCCCGATCGCCTTTTTTTGCTCCAGATCCGATCCCGATCATGTGATTTTAAATATCTATCGATCCGATCGTTTCCGATCCGATCTTTCACATTAGTAATCCATTTTGACGCACTTTTGTCAGAAACTGGCAGAGCGAGACAAGCCCATCTGTTGCCTATAGTCCGGGGCGTGAGCGCGGAGGCTTTTGTTATTACATTCACCCTGAGAAATGTGCTTCTGCTTCATATGAGAAATATTAAAAGTTTCAATATATGTTTGCACATTAGTATACATTCAGTGTTCGACTTACGTAATGGTCCATTCTGGTCTGAAACGCAGACGATAATCCTCAGTCACGTTATCCTCCAGGTGAAAAGTTAGTCTGAAAACTTCGCCTCCAGCCTGTCCTCCTTGCAAACATTGCAACTGGCTTGACTTTCTATTTTAAAATGCTTAGTTCCAAACCTCTGACATTAAGTCTAGCTGCTCAAGTCAGTGGATATTAACCGTGTTTCGGGAGCGACGTGTTGTACTGTTGTTGTGATGTGGAGCGTGTAGCGTGTAGCCGGTCTAAATTAAAGGGAATGTGTTTGTTGCAACGGTGTAAATGAAAGGGGAATGTGTTTGTTGTGGACAATTATTCTGCTCTGTGTGACAATAAATACATTAATGATGATATATTATATGTAATTTAAAACCAAAACTAAGGCCTCCGTATGAGTTTAAGACGTGGACATGGTCATGTTTGTTGAATAAAATTTTTCTTTTTTTGACTGCCGATTTTTATTATTATTTTTTCCCGATCCCCGATCCTCTGAAAAGCACGTGATCGATTGCCGATCCCGATCACGTGATCGGATCGGGACATCCCTATTTACAAATATAAATATGGAGGGGACAATGGGTCACATCAGCAGTTAAAAGTGTCTTTAGTGATTGACAGTTCGGGGGAATGGTGACAGTGAGGTCACAGCAGCAGAGCTGCTCTCAACCGTGCTTCTATAGAAGTTGCTGAGAATTTTGGTGCCATTTTCTCTGGGCCGGCTGCCTTCCGTGGGTTTGTTCTGCTCAGAACCGTACGTACCTCTGCCGTTGTCACAGTGAGTGGTGAGTCCTGCATGCGCTCCGTGGTCAGAACCCTCTTTGTTGGTTGGTGTTGGGGACTTCAAAGTGGGCGTTGAGTCTAGAACTGTAGACGACTCTGGACTACACTGTGTTCTTAAACTATAAAACCCAGCTACATACCATGATAAACCTCTTACATGGAAATTAAGCTGAATAAAATCACCAAATCTCCTTCCTCTGACACTCTTCTCCATCACTGTCTCCATCCAGATAGCCATCCTGTCGGGCCTGGGACGAAACCAAGAGGCTTGGATCGAAGAAAAGGTCTCTGCTGTGACCAGTGTGGAGAAAACTTCAGTTCAAAGATGAATCTCAATAAACACCAGCGCATTCACACAGGAAAGAAACTATATTCCTGTGACCAGTGTGGGAACAGCTTTAGTAAACTGAGTCATCTGAAAAGACACCAGATGATTCACACAGGAGAGAAGCCCTACTCCTGTGACCAGTGTGGGGAGAGCTTTAGTCAACTGTCTAGTCTGAAAGCACACCAGATGATTCACACAGGAGAGAAGCCCTATTCCTGTGACCAGTGTGGGGAGAGCTTTAGTAAACTGAGTAATCTGAAAACACACCAGATGATTCACACAGGAGAGAAGCCGTACTCCTGTGACCAGTGTGGGAAGAGCTTTAGTCGTCAACATCATCTGAAAACACACCAGATGATTCACACAGGAGAGAAGCCCTACTCCTGTGACCAGTGTGGGAAGAGCTTTAGGCAACTGTCAAGTCTGAAAACACACCAGATGATTCACACAGGAGAGAAGCCCTACTCCTGTGATCTGTGTGGGACTAGCTTTAGTCGACTGTGTAGTCTGAAAACACACCAGATAATTCACACAGGAGAGAAGCCCTATTCCTGTGACCAGTGTGAGAAGAGCTTTAGTCAACTGTCTAGTCTGAAAACACACCAGATAATTCACACAGGACAAAAGCCCTACTTCTGTCACCAGTGTGAGACTAGCTTTAGTCGACTGTCTCATCTGAAATCACACCAGATAATTCACACAGGAGAGAAGCCCTACTCCTGTGACCAGTGTGAGAAGAGCTTTAGTCGACTGTCTAGTCTGAAAACACACCAGATGATTCACACAGGAGAGAAGCCCTATTCCTGTGACCAGTGTGAGAAGAGCTTTAGTCAACTGTCTAATCTGAAATCACACCAGATAATTCACACAGGACAAAAGCCCTACTTCTGTCACCAGTGTGAGACTAGCTTTAGTCAACTGTCTAGTCTGAAATCACACCAGATGATTCACACAGGAGAGAAGCCCTACTCCTGTGACCAGTGTGAGAAGAGCTTTAGTCGACTGTCTAGTCTGAAAACACACCAGATGATTCACACAGGAGAGAAGCCCTACTCCTGTGACCAGTGTGGGAAGAGCTTTAGGCAACTGTCTAGTCTGAAAACACACCAGATGATTCACACAGGAGAGAAGCCCTATTCCTGTGACCAGTGTGGGACTAGCTTTAGTCAACTGTGTAGTCTGAAAACACACCAGATAATTCACACAGGAGAGAAGCCCTATTCCTGTGACCAGTGTGAGAAGAGCTTTAGTCAACTGTCTAGTCTGAAAACACACCAGATAATTCACACAGGACAAAAGCCCTACTTCTGTCACCAGTGTGAGACTAGCTTTAGTCGACTGTCTCATCTGAAATCACACCAGATAATTCACACAGGAGAGAAGCCCTACTCCTGTGACCAGTGTGAGAAGAGCTTTAGTCGACTGTCTAGTCTGAAAACACACCAGATGATTCACACAGGAGAGAAGCCCTATTCCTGTGACCAGTGTGAGAAGAGCTTTAGTCAACTGTCTAATCTGAAATCACACCAGATAATTCACACAGGACAAAAGCCCTACTTCTGTCACCAGTGTGAGACTAGCTTTAGTCAACTGTCTAGTCTGAAATCACACCAGATGATTCACACAGGAGAGAAGCCCTACTCCTGTGACCAGTGTGAGAAGAGCTTTAGTCGACTGTCTAGTCTGAAAACACACCAGATGATTCACACAGGAGAGAAGCCCTACTCCTGTGACCAGTGTGGGAAGAGCTTTAGGCAACTGTCTAGTCTGAAAACACACCAGATGATTCACACAGGAGAGAAGCCCTATTCCTGTGACCAGTGTGGGACTAGCTTTAGTCAACTGTGTAGTCTGAAAACACACCAGATAATTCACACAGGAGAGAAGCCCTATTCCTGTGACCAGTGTGAGAAGAGCTTTAGTCAACTGTCTAGTCTGAAAACACACCAGATAATTCACACAGGACAAAAGCCCTACTTCTGTCACCAGTGTGAGACTAGCTTTAGTCGACTGTCTCATCTGAAATCACACCAGATGATTCACACAGGAGAGAAGCCCTACTTCTGTCACCAGTGTGAGAAGAGCTTTAGTCGACTGGCTAGTCTGAAAACACACCAGATGATTCACACAGGAGAGAAGCCCTACTTCTGTGACCAGTGTGAGAAGAGCTTTAGTGATCTGTCTAATCTGAAAACACACCAGAGAATTCACACAGGAGAGAAGCCCTACTCCTGTGACCAGTGTGAGAAGAGCTTTAGTGATCTGTCTGATCTGAAAAGACACCAGATGATTCACACAGGAGAGAAGCCCTACTCCTGTGACCAGTGTGGGACTAGCTTTAGTCGACTGGATCATCTGAAATCACACCAGATAATTCACACAGGAGAGAAGCCCTATTCCTGTGACCAGTGTGGGAAGAGCTTTAGTGGACTGTCTAATCTGAAATCACACCAGATAATTCACACAGGACAAAAGCCTTACTTCTGTCACCAGTGTGAGACTAGCTTTAGTCGACTGTCTCATCTGAAATCACACCAGATAATTCACACAGGAGAGAAGCCCTACTTCTGTGACCAGTGTGAGAAGAGCTTTAGTCGACTGTCTAGTCTGAAATCACACCAGTTGATTCACACAGGAGAGAAGCCACATCATTGTGGTTTGTGTGATAAGAGATTCAGAACATTAGCATATTTCAGAAAACATGAGAAAATTCACTTGGGAGACAAGATTCAGGGAAATGTTAAACCTGTCAATTCACCTGCACATTCCTAGGAGATATTCCTACTGCTGTGACCAATATTAGAAGAGTTACACTCATAATGATGCTCCTGAAATGATATCAACGTCATTCACACAGGAGAGAAACTATACCACTGTGGGGAAAACTTCACATCAAAAATAGGTACCATTTTAAGTTAACTAATGTAGCAGGAATTTAAAACCATCCAAACTGATAATACACAAGAAGGTCTACTATTGTGACCACTGGAAAACACTTCAGTACGCCATTACAGCTATCAGTCCATCAACAATCATAAGAATAATAGTGGTAGTAATATTTGGCTGTTCTTTTGAAATGAAAAACTACTACCAAGAGCTTTTGACCTGCACAGAAGCCTCTGAGAGAGAAGCAGTACTAGCATAGACACGGTTTTCATTGACGACAACAATTGTGTTTCTGTTGAGCTACAGAAAACAAGATTGAATGGGATTGGGGGAGATTGGAGGGTAAACAGGTAGAAAGAGGAGGGACTGTGAGGCTTTGCAGGAGGTTGCTGGGAGAGAAGGTCAAGTTAATAAATATAAAATATAACACCACATTGTTCTGTTGTTTTAAATACTGGGATCATAGGAACTTTCTGACCTCAGTATGGGGTGACCAGCCAAAAGCCAAGATGCTTAACAAACACTTTGTACACACTGGAGGGGGAAACTGCTTCTTGTATGGATTTTTATATTTTAATGTGGATACTAGTGATTTTCTTTTTATCTAATGTCACACATATTGTCAACATTCCTAGTACTACACAAGAAGTGTTTATTTTAGAGTAATGTTCCATGTATTGTCTTCATTGGTATTATTTTAAAGGAATGTTTGTTCCTTATATGAATTTATATTTAGTGGTTTTTCTATCAAAACGGTATAGGGTTGGAATCAATTCACTTTAAATTCAATCAATTAAAAATCAGAACAAGTTGTTTACTTTATGATGATAGAACATCCATTCACATTTACTTGTCATTAGGTTGGATAGCAAAACATTTTCATGATGGAACAATATTTTAAATCAAATCTACATCTTGAATTAAAAAGTGAATTGATCCAAACTGAAACATTCTCATTAGAATGTATGATATGCTAATAATATTGGCTCGGGAGGTAGAGCAGTCGTCTGGTAATCCGGAGGTTCCAGGTTCGATTCCCACTCCCGGGCAGCGTGTCAATGTCCTTGAGCAAGACACTTAACCCCTAATTGCTCCTGATGAGCAGGTTGGCACCTTGCATGGTTGCCTCCGCCATCGGTGTGTGAATGTGAGGAACAAATTGTAAAGCGATTTGGATAAAAGCGCTATATAAATACAACCATTTACCATTGACCATTTAATAATATGGATGAATTGTAAGCGTCAAGATAAGTGGGATGGTGTGAATTGATCTCTTAGAAGTAACTGTAACTCTGAAGTATGAACATTTAATATTACCTTTTAACCTACTTTGTATGAAGGGCTTCATCTAAGTGCAACAATGATAATTTTTAGAAAATGTGTTTCAGCGTATCTTGGAACTGTTCAACTGTACAAGCACACCCTTCCCATTACGTCTTTTTTTCTTTTCTTTTTGAAACGCACATGTGAATGCATTTTCTTAATTTGTTTTATGTTCTGGCACCATATTTTGGCTAAATAGGCCTCGTTTTATAAATGTGTATACAGAGACAATTCTGTTGCTTTTGTTGATATTCATTAATTTCATTGATAACATAGTGCTGTAATTTAATTTCCTAATAAATATGCATGATCAAGTTCAACAACGTGTGCTTTTATTTTGATATTCCACGTTGAAATTATACGATACATTAAGTGTGGGGTCGCCAAAAAGAATCCTAAATAAAATGGGATCGTGGTATAATTTTTTTTTGAGAACCCCTGGATTACATGCATTCCTGGGGGGAGGGGATCTCTAACTTGTGATTGGTGGAGACGGGCCTCTGTTGGCTCCCACCAACTCGGTTCCCTTTGTCCGTACCAAAGAGCCACTCAAAAGAACCGGATGGTTCCTGAACGTCACATCAGTCTCAGCCGGTTCCTCCAGTGAGTCTTGGCTGCTGCTGCTGCAGTCCTCTGTCCTGCTCATGTCCTCTAGTGGGACTGACATCTGAGCCCCGTCCTCCTGGTGATGGAGGCTCGTCAGGTAGTGACTGAAATGTGTTTTCTAGCTCTCCTGAGGATTGTTGAGGTGGAATCAGGAAAATGCACCATTTCTTGGGAAATATGTAGTTTGTAATGAACTACCCAAACATAATGTAGTTAAACGACCATTCATTCTAATGTTCTATATGTGAAACTATCTGTGTGCTGCCTTCTTGGCCAGGGCCCACTTGAAAAAGAGATGGACGTCTCAATATGATTATCCTGATTAAATGAAGGATACATTAAATAAATACAGTAGGTTTATGGATCAAATTGCTTATTTCCAATTTGACAGAAAACCTAAACGATAAAAAAAAACCTACGAGGTGTTTCAACCCAACAACTGGTTTCATGACTGAGATTATGACTTTGTTACTATGACAGAAAATGATGACTGTGTGATTATGACTGTAAAATGATGGTCTGAGATTATGACTTTGATATCATGATTGAGATTATGACTTTGATATTATGACTGAGATGACTTTGATATTATGACTGAGATAACTTTGATATTATGACTGAGATTATGACTTTGATATTATGACTGATATTATTTTTAATTAAAATTTCTTTTAATCCTCTCTTTCTCCGATTTTCTCTGTTTTTCTCCCCGTCCCAATTTTTTAGTTGTTGTGCCAATTCCCCCCCTCCCCTGCCTGGTTGTTGTGCGCATGTTCTCCTACCGGTCGGTACAAGGGAATCCTGAATTCATCCGCACGATTCCTCCGACACACGCGGCGACAGCCAGTGACTCTCTTTTCACCTGGCAGCGAGGACTCTCATTAGTGAAGCGTAACGCGTGGGAGGTCACGCTGCCTTCATCAATTCCTGCCTCCGCTGAGCAAGCGCCCAGACCTGACCTGTAGGCGTCACTGTCCACAACGCCAGATTACCACCCACGACTTGCCCTCCCTCTAACCCAGCCAAACGAGTTAGTATGACGATCAGCCCAAGCCTCAAGCAATGCTGACTCCGGGAGTCGAGACCGCAGGCTCTTGCATTGGTGACGAGCGCAATCTCCGCTACGCCACCCGACCGCCCTCGAGTCACGAATTTGATTACTTTAGACTTGACTTGACAAAATCAAAAAAGACTTGCAACTCGACTTTGACTTTAACACCACTTTGGACTTTGGACTTGAGCCTTTTGACTTGAGAAGACTTGATACCTTCCCCCATGCCAAACGATACAAAATGATGTTATTAAATGTGCGGTGGATCAATTAATTTCCAGTCGAATAGACACTTCATTTCCCAGATCCACTTTGTTTTGAAACAATCCGACAGCATCCGATCACGTTGCGCGAGAGAATGACACGAAGAAGAAGTAACGTTGCAATTCCAAACGACGGATCTAGTGGGAAATTATACCAAAGATTGCTTTGTTTGCTTATAAAAACGAGGTGGTGGTCAACATAAAACGAATTGCAGTATGCAAAACGTGCAGGTCGAAAATCACAGACTGAGACATCACAGACAACTTCCAACTTCGTTCGACATTTGAAGCTGCACAAAGAACGGTAAGTAACTGTTACTTGGCTTGCTAGCTACAGTAGTTAAATCAATGAGCATCGACACAGTCTGAAGTGTTATCGAGACAATGAAGACACTTAGTTGTAGACTGGACTCAAGTTGACTCAGTTTGACATTTACATGCATACTGGTTCACCCATATATACATTATAGTCCCTACTGCATATCACTACATCCCCCCTGTTTAGCTGTATTGCCCCATATATACTTTCCCAGAATGCAGAACCTTCCTTAGCAGAACATATATAGAACAACACTGTCAGTAGTCCACTGGAATCACGTCACCAAGTAGTGCAAATCTTTTTTTTTTAACATTCAACCTTCAATACAATAATGAAAACAAAGTAAGAGTCCCCATGATGACTTAGACTTGTGCTCCTGGTGTTGTTCTGGCCCTCTGTAGTGGGTATACTACAAAATACAGAGGATTATTTGTCTTCTTATGATCTATTATAATATTTTGTGCAATATTATGTGCTACCCAAAGCTGTAAAGGAATGTGAATCCCTGCCCACATTCAAAACCGCTCTTAAAGAGCACCTACGGGAGGCTGCAATTCGAAACTGGCCACCGTAAATGCCCAAAACCCCCACCACCTCCTAATAGACAGTCTCCTCCCCACCACATGTATATATTCCCTCCCCGCCGTATGTATATTTCTCTCCCACCCACCCACCCCATCCTAATGTACAGTCCCCTCCCCATCATATGTATATACTCTGTCAGGATCTAGGGGTAACAGTACTGTATATTTGAATACCGTTTATGTCACAAATGTATCAGTACTAAATACCTATATGTCCCTATGCCATAAATGTCATGTATGTTGTGTATGTCATAAATGTCTATATGAATTGAAAATGGGGGACCCTGATGGAAACAAGACAAACGTCTTTCTCAGGTCTGCATCCCCTTAACAATTGTATGTATTGAGCCGTACTGTATTGTACCCATTCTGCAACTGTTAAATAAAATTTTCATTCATTCATTCATTCATTCATTCATTCATTCATTCATTCATTCATTCATTCATTCACTCATTCATTCATTCATTCATTCATTCATTCATTCATTCATTCACTCATTCACTCATGTCACATAGTCTTTGTAATAATCTGGTCTGTTTACAACCCTCCCACATCTTGTGCGTCTTGGTCCTGGGCTATTGGGCACCTGTGTGTACGAAAAGCAGAGATGCCTTGTCATTTCAATACAGATTTTTTATACCCCAAAATTGATAAAGGGTTAAGGTAGACTAGTTAGTTGAACCGAGGTCTGCTATTATGGATAATGTGCCATAGACTGTATATATACAGGGCAGGCAGACGTTAAATAAATGATTGGTCCAAGTGGGAGGACAATATGTTTGTTATTGTTATCCTACCTTTAAAATGGATATGGTGATCCTTATTATTTTTTTCCAATATACTCCTGAACTGGTTTTCTCAAGCAGCTCTTGCCCAAATGTATCTGTAAGACTAACCCTGAATCTGAATAGTATTACATTTATAGAAATTAGATTATGTTTTGCCAACAAGTTGATAATGACATTTTTTGGTGAAGCGCGCATTATGAATTGTTTAGGACTCGAAATTCAAAGGTTAGGACTTGGGACTCGACTTGGGACTTGCCTGTCTTACTCTTGACTTGGGACTTGACTCGGGACTTGCCTGTCTTGACTTGGGACTTGACTCGGGACTTGAGTACCAAGACTTGAGACTGACTTGAGACTTGCAAAACAATGACTTGGTCCCACCTCTGCTAATCTCAAATCAAGTCAAGAGTTTTATTTGTCACGGCATACAGGGCATACAGTGAAATGCGGGTGGTCATGCCCGCAGCGATTGTGCAATAATACAAGTAATAAGAATAAGACATAACAGGTATAATGTACATAAAGTTTAAAATGCATGGTAAAAGACATGCTAAGGTCCTGTGATAGTGCAATACAGTGTTAAGCTACAGATGAGGCACTGGGTCTTATGTACACTACTATACTATACTGTTATGTGTGTCATGTGCTCTGATCAGGCGTTCCTAGTGTGATGTGTCATGTCTGGATGTAGTCCTTTGTCATGGTGTGTAGTCCCTATTGTTTTCCCCCCAGGTGTACCCAATTACCATTACCCCAGGTGTGTGTTGTCTCGTCATTCCCTTGTGTATAAGTAGTCTGTCATCCCTTCCGTCTGGTGCTGATCCTGTCTGTATAGTCCTGTGTTTGTCTGTCTATTATTTGATGTTCATTTCAGTTACGAAAAACCATGGTAACTATTAATTAAAATATTCTTTATTTAGATACTTTGGCTGCCGTCTCCTTATTGTGTAACATTGACAAGTTAACGAGCCTTCCTGTAGTCAATGGTTACGTAATATATACAATATACAGTTATACTATATATCCTTATGCTATCTTGCTATATCCATCTATTGCTATACAAGAACCACTCCCGTTTTTTTTTATATAAAGTAAAGTGACCTTTTCATTTTGTAAAGTGACCGTTTAGTGTGAGCGTGTGCAGCATGTGTGTGTGTTTGTGCTAAAGTGACTGTTAGTGTGTGAGCGTATACAGTATGTGTGTTGTGTGTGTGCTCATGTGTGCTTGTGTGTGGAGAGTTCAGTGTTCAATACTCTGATGGCCTGGGGGAAGAAGCTGAGCCCAAGTCTCTCTGTCCTAGTTGCTGGTGTGCGCAGGCGTTTGCCTGACCGCAGCAGCTTGAACAGGCTGTTGTTGGGGTGGTGAGGGTCTTTCATTATTCTGCAGGCTCTGGATTTGCACCTCTTGTTATATAAGACCTGCAGGGGTGGTAGTGCAATACCTGTAGTACGCTCAGCTGAGCGCACCACTCTCTGTAGGGCCTTCTTGTCCTGTGCCGTGCTGTTTCCATACCAGGCAGTGATGTTTCCAGTCAAGATGCTCTCTACAGCTCCGGAGTAGAAGGCCTGGAGTATTTTCCCCGATACTCTCAACTTCCTTAACTGTCTCAGGTGGTAGAGGCGCTGCTTCGCCTTTTTTACGACTGAGTGTGTGTTGTCCATGTCAGATCCTCTGAGATGTGGACTCCCAGGTACTTAAAGTTCCATTTAGGTGGAAAGACACTCAGGACACAACTGCCATAAAAAATATTGTATTATGTGATTGAATGGAAGAAACGTCTTGATTTAAAACGATACAGCACTTTGGCAGAACATTTTCAATCTTTAGCAATCAAGTGTATTGCAGTTCACAAAGAGTCGACCATCAATATTGTCTGCTCTGGGAGTGGAGACCACTAGTCACCACCACTAACTTGTGTTTCAGAAACCTTTAAATAATACAGGTACTGTATATATACTGATACTAAGGCATATACATGTGAACATGTAGAGCCAGGTACTGATATTTAATTGTGTGCCCAGGTAAACGAGAAGCCATTCTTCCTGTTTTCAATTATCAATATTAACACTTTCCCTGCCGGAGCTCGTGCCCCAGAACCTCCTTGAATGCTGCCACCCACTTCAATGTTAGCGTTAAAAACGCCTAATCTATGTTTTAAATTATGTGTCTAATCTGCCCGTCGCTTATCAATGACTCGTTTGCAGTCAACATTGTCGAAACGGATTGTTTTTTTATCGGTTCATTTTCGTTTTATAGCATTTTGAAAAGCCCTCGTTTTCAAGGAAAATATAAAGATTCTATGATAAAATACATTTACTGGAATATTCTAGAATACACAAACGTTGTAATTTTTCGGCCTATTTATGAATCGTTTTCAAATAAACGCTAGATTATCGATAGTATAATATGTGTACGTATTCACGCTATAGAGGCGATCTGAAAAATCGATTCTCTTATTTCCTCATCAGCGATCACAGCCAAACAGCCACATCACACATAGGGCAAACGCTTATATCTCCGTGAAAACAGGTCTGATTATCCTAAGACTGGTAACATAGACTCCTTACCTTAGATCAGATGTGCTCCAAAAAGATTATTCCAATTCCTGAAATATGAATTCAGATCGCTAATAAAAAAATAAAACGAGAAAATTCATCGTCGGCACTCACCGGGGGGTCTGATAAGACGACAATTGTCGTCCGTGGCACTCAATGTGTTAAGATCTGGGGAAAACCCAATGCCAGTGATGTATACAGATATTATACAATGGCATGCAAATTTCTTGATTCTGATTGGCTGAAACAGTTCTTTCAGACATTGTTATTTCTCATAACACACTCCACGTGATCCCAGAACTCGCCCACAACCGAATAACTTTTTTTCCGAATCGGGTTTGTATGAATGAAACCAAGATGGCGGACAATAATCTTTATGAATGGATGTATTGATATTGTCATAACGACTCATTCAAAAATGATAAAGTCACGTAGAATGTGTTAGTTACTTACACAATGTTGGATTATGTAATTGGTAGGTCATGATTCATTGTGAAACAAAATATAAATCGCGGGAAGTGTGTTGTTAGATGGCATTTGTTGTAGAACCTCCCTCTCCTGTTAATAAAATGTTCAATCAATCAATCAAATAACAACCGCTAACTTCACTGTTAGATGGCATGCTTTGTAGCAACCTATGTATAGATGTAGCACTGTCTATCTGTATGTCATATGTTATGATGCATTGAAAATGGGGGACCCTGATGTAAACGAGACGAAAGTCTTTCTCTGGTCTGCATCCCCTTAACAATTGTGTGTATTGAGCCGTACTGTATTGTACCCATTCTGCAATCTGGTAATACAATGTTCAATCAATCAATCAATCAAATAACAACCGGTAACTTTAGAAACTAATTTTTTATTTTATTGTGGATCCCAATTAGTCTACACACCAAAGTGAGACTACTCTTCCTGGGGTAGCAACCTGCCTCTGCAAAAGGACACTGTCGCACGAAGCGATTTCACTGGATGTCCCGGATACAATGGAAGTATGGATATATTCGTAACGAATAATTTAAAAAAGATACCGTTAACTGGAATATGTTAGTTGTTTACACAATGTTGGATTATGTAATTGGTTTTGTTAGATGGCATGCTTTGAAGCACCGCACCTCCCAGCTGCTTCTAGACACGGAGGCAACTTCTTTTTATTTTTTGTCTACTTTTTCTGCAGATGGTTTTGTGAATAAATCTCCATTATGCTTCAATTACTGTGTGTTTATTGCATAGCAATGAGGTTGGATGAATTCGGTCATTGTATAAAAGTATTACACCACTTGAAGTCGTGTGTTATAGAAATTTGATCACGCCTATGGGGGTCTAACGACCCTCGGCTGCACCTCGGGCCTAACAACCACCCATAGGCGTGATCTAATTTCTATAACACACTCCGTCGCATGATGTAATGCTTAATTTGAGGTCATATTCCAGGTGTAGTGAACTCCAATGGAGCGGAGCATGTAACGCCTTACTTTTATAAATAACAAAGTACCTTGGCCCTAATGAGGAACTAAATGTTAACAAAGTATATAAAACAAATATTCACCTGACCGTTTGAATTAGAGGTAAACAGATGGATAGGTCTTTACTGAATGTGTCATTAGGAAGTGAAGAAGAAGCCATTCTGGAAGGATCTCAGGTCTGAGACTTGAGTAACGATAATCAATAGTTTAACAGTTTGTGTAAGAAATTGAAATACAAAGTGCTTAACGTTGAAATATCAAGTCAATGAAATAAATGCAACACAATAATTGAAATAGGAATAAAACAACAATAAATAAAAATGGGGGTAATTAATTAGATAAAAGCTAATATAAAATGAGCATGGTGAGACACAGACTAATGCAGCACAGTAAAAAGGGTCAAATTACGGAAACGGAATGGGTTAAACAACCATTTAAAATGAGCAACTGGTTGGGCTGATCTAATCCCAGCAACTGGTTGGTATAGTGGAAATTAGAGATAAAAAAAAAACGAAGACAGCCAGAGACTGTTTCTCTGGTACTTTATTCAATCACATACTGTGTTCTCTTCCTCACACTCCCACAGAGGCAGTGGTTGTGAAAAAGAGCCCTGACCACTTGTCCGCTGACCCCTTATATAGACAATATATCATAGCAGTGTCTGGTTATTCCCCTGATCAGTTATATTTATGTATTGACAGCTATAGACCCTTTCAGTTCTGTCCTGGGGGATCCCCTCCGGGTGCCTCTGCTGGTTACTGCACGTACACACATTAACTATGCGGTCACCGTGACGACACCAGAGAGCAACCACCGGTCATATCAGGTCACAGTATCTTTCCTCTACAGACCCATGTTACTGACCAGACACTCTGTATCAGTGATGACTGTTTACTGCAGAGTGGAGGGACTGAGAGACCCATGTCTGTTTACTGCAGAGTGGAGGGACTGGGAGACCCATGTTACTGACCAGACACTATATCAGTGATGTCTGTTTACTGCAGAGTGGAGGGACTGGGAGACCCATGTTACTGACCAGACACTCTATATCAGCGATGACTGTTTACTGCAGAGCAGAGGGACTGGGAGACCCATGTTACTGACCAGACACTCTATATCAGTGATGGCTGTTTACTGCAGAGTGGAGGGACTGGGAGACCCATGTTACTGACCAGACACTCTATATCAGTGATGTCTGTTTACTGCAGAGTGGAGGGACTGGGAGACCCATGTTACTGACCAGACACTCTGTATCAGTGATGACTGTTTACTGCAGAGTGGAGGGACTGAGAGACCCATGTTACTGACCAGACACTCTATATCAGTGATGTCTGTTTACTGCAGAGTGGAGGGACTGGGAGACCCATGTTACTGACCAGACACTCTATATCAGCGATGACTGTTTACTGCAGAGCAGAGGGACTGGGAGACCCATGTTACTGACCAGACACTCTATATCAGTGATGGCTGTTTACTGCAGAGTGGAGGGACTGGGAGACCCATGTTACTGACCAGACACTCTATATCAGTGATGTCTGTTTACTGCAGAGTGGAGGGACTGGGAGACCCATGTTACTGACCAGACACTCTATATCAGTGATGACTGTTTACTACAGAGTGGAGGGACTGGGAGACCCATGTTACTGACCAGACACTCTATATCAGTGATGACTGTTTACTGCAGAGTGGAGGGACTGGGAGACCCATGTTACTGACCAGACACTCTATATCAGTGATGACTGTTTACTGCAGAGTGGAGGGACTGGGAGACCCATGTTACTGACCAGACACTATATCAGTGATGTCTGTTTACTGCAGAGTGGAGGGACTGGGAGACCCATGTTACTGACCAGACACTCTATATCAGTGATGACTGTTTACTGCAGAGTGGAGGGACTGGGAGACCCATGTTACTGACCAGACACTCTATATCAGTGATGTCTGTTTACTGCAGAGTGGAGGGACTGGGAGACCCATGTTACTGACCAGACACTCTATATCAGTGATGTCTGTTTACTGCAGAGTGGAGGGACTGGGAGACCCATGTTACTGACCAGACACTCTGTATCAGTGATGACTGTTTACTGCAGAGTGGAGGGACTGAGAGACCCATGTTACTGACCAGACACTATATCAGTGATGACTGTTTACTGCAGAGTGGAGGGACTGGGAGACCCATGTTACTGACCAGACACTCTATATCAGTGATGTCTGTTTACTGCAGAGTGGAGGGACTGGGAGACCCATGTTACTGACCAGACACTCTATATCAGTGATGACTGTTTACTGCAGAGTGGAGGGACTGGGAGACCCATGTTACTGACCAGACACTCTATATCAGTGATGGCTGTTTACTGCAGAGCAGAGGGACTGAGAGACCCATGTTACTGACCAGACACTCTGTATCAGTGATGACTGTTTACTGCAGAGTGGAGGGACTGGGAGACCCATGTTACTGACCAGACACTCTATATCAGTGATGGCTGTTTACTGCAGAGTGGAGGGACTGGGAGACCCATGTTACTGACCAGACACTCTATATCAGTGATGGCTGTTTACTGCAGAGTGGAGGGACTGGGAGACCCATGTTACTGACCAGACACTCTGTATCAGTGATGACTGTTTACTGCAGAGTGGAGGGACTGAGAGACCCATGTTACTGACCAGACACTCTGTATCAGTGATGACTGTTTACTGCAGAGTGGAGGGACTGGGAGACCCATGTTACTGACCACTGACCAGACACTCTATATCAGTGATGACTGTTTACTGCAGAGTGGAGGGACTGGGAGACCCATGTTACTGACCAGACACTCTATATCAGTGATGGCTGTTTACTGCAGAGTGGAGGGACTGGGAGACCCATGTTACTGACCAGACACTATATATCAGTGATGGCTGTTTACTGCAGAGTGGAGGGACTGGGAGACCCATGTTACTGACCAGACACTCTATATCAGTGATGGCTGTTTACTGCAGAGTGGAGGGACTGGGAGACCCATGTTACTGACCAGACACTCTATATCAGTGATGGCTGTTTACTGCAGAGTGGAGGGACTGGGAGACCCATGTTACTGACCAGACACTATGTATCAGTGATGTTTGTTTACTGCAGAGTGGAGGGACTGGGAGACCCATGTTACTGACCAGACACTATATATCAGTGATGACTGTTTACTGCAGAGTGGATTCAGATTCAGATTCAGATTCAGATTCAGATTCCTTTATTGAGCCATTTGTGTAAAACACATTGGTAATTGTTGCAGCAATACAGTGTATGCATTCTTTCTTTTTTCACAGTAAACAAACACCAACACAGACAAGAAACGAAAACAGTGCAGTGGGGGATTAATCAATAAATAAAATACATATATATATATATAAAGTGAAGTGTGCAGAGATCCAGTACGGACTAGTGCAGTGCAGTCAATGTCATTGTGCCAGTGTCACTTGGGGGCAGAGGGGGGGGGGGGGGTACCGAGGGGGGGGGGGGGGGGTACCGAGGGGGGGGGGGGGGGGGCCTGAGGCATTGATCAGCCTGGCGGCTGAGGGGAAGAAGCTCAGTCTGTGTCGAGCTTTCACAGCCTTTGGGATCCTCAGCCTTCTCCCAGAGGGGAGCAGGGTGAAGAGGCTGTGACCGGGGTGGGATGGGTCGGCCATGATCTTTCTCGCCCTCTTCAGCGCCCTGGAGTCGTGCAGGGACCTGAGGGAGGGCAGGGGACAGCCGATCACCCTCTCCGCGGAGCGAATCACCCGCTGCAGCTTGGCAAGATCTTTTGCTGCTGCAGCAGGGAACCAGGAGATGATGGAGTGGGTGAGGATGGACTCAATGATGGCCGTGTAGAATTGGGCCATCATGGTCCTCGGCAGATTATATTTCTTCAACTGCCGGAGGAAGAACATCCTCCCCTGGGCCTTCTTGAGCAGGCCCGTGATGTTGAGCTCCCACTTCAAATCCCGGGAGATGGTCATGCCGAGGAATCGGCATGACTCCACGGAGGTCACCTGAGTGCCTCCCAGTATGATGGGAGGGGGCAGGGCTGCTTTCTTCCTGAGGGAGGGACTGGGAGACCCATGTTACTGACCAGACACTCTATATCAGTGATGGCTGTTTACTGCAGAGTGGAGGGACTGGGAGACCCATGTTACTGACCAGACACTCTATATCAGTGATGACTGTTTACTGCAGAGTGGAGGGACTGGGAGACCCATGTTACTGACCAGACACTCTATATCAGTGATGTTTGTTTACTGCAGAGCAGAGGGACTGGGAGACCCATGTTACTGACCAGACACTCTATATCAGTGATGGCTGTTTACTGCAGAGTGGAGGGACTGGGAGACCCATGTTACTGACCAGACACTATATCAGTGATGTCTGTTTACTGCAGAGTGGAGGGACTGGGAGACCCATGTTACTGACCAGACACTCTGTATCAGTGATGACTGTTTACTGCAGAGTGGAGGGACTGGGAGACCCATGTTACTGACCAGACACTCTATATCAGTGATGGCTGTTTACTGCAGAGTGGAGGGACTGGGAGACCCATGTTACTGACCAGACACTCTATATCAATGATGGCTGTTTACTGCAGAGTGGAGGGACTGGGAGACCCATGTTACTGACCAGACACTCTATATCAGTGATGACTGTTTACTGCAGAGTGGAGGGACTGAGAGACCCATGTTACTGACCAGACACTCTATATCAGTGATGACTGTTTACTGCAGAGTGGAGGAACTGGGAGACCCATGTTACTGACCAGACACTCTATATCAGTGATGGCTGTTTACTGCAGAGTGGAGGGACTGGGAGACCCATGTTACTGACCAGACACTCTATATCAGTGATGGCTGTTTACTGCAGAGTGGAGGGACTGGGAGACCCATGTTACTGACCAGACACTCTATATCAGTGATGGCTGTTTACTGCAGAGTGGAGGGACTGGGAGACCCATGTTACTGACCAGACACTCTATATCAGTGATGACTGTTTACTGCAGAGTGGAGGGACTGGGAGACCCATGTTACTGACCAGACACTATATCAGTGATGGTTGTTTACTGCAGAGTGGAGGGACTGAGAGACCCATGTTACTGACCAGACACTCTATATCAGTGATGACTGTTTACTGCAGAGTGGAGGGACTGGGAGACCCATGTTACTGACCAGACACTCTATATCAGTGATGGCTGTTTACTGCAGAGTGGAGGGACTGGGAGACCCATGTTACTGACCAGACACTCTATATCAGTGATGTTTGTGTAACCCAGGTTTGATTGATTGATTGATTGATTGAAAACTTTATTAACAGATTGCAGAATGGGTACAATACAGTACAGCTCAATACACACAATTGTTAAGGGGATGCAGACCAGAGAAAGACTTTCGTCTTGTTTACATCAGGGTCCCCCATTTTCAATTCATCAGGACATATATGACATACATGACATACAGATTGTGAGGTTTTGCCCGCCGCTCACTACCTTTTCTCTGTCTTCTTTAAGCCTACTGTTAGGAATTCCCTATTCTCTGTCTTCTTTAAGCCTACTGTTAGGAATTCCCTACTCACTCTCTCTAGCCCCCACCCTCTCGTTCTTTACCCTTAGTGGCCACACCTGTTTGATATTCTATTATCTCTCGCACCTGTGGTGGCAGGCTAATTAGTCCCCCTGTGGGCTTTAAATACCAGGGCGCTTCCCCTCGTTTTGGCGTGGGGTCGTGTTGTATACTTGCCGAGTCATATTCTCTAAACATCTAGACTCTTTCGGGAGATCCTCCGTCTGCCTATGCTGTTCCATTCTCCTGCGTCGAGATGTTTTGCTCCAGCCTTCGCCTGCTGTCGCCGTTGCCTGAGAGTGGGACTGGTCTGCGCTCCCTAGACTTCCACGGGAGGCATCCCAGTCATCCACTTCAGACCCCCCGCGCAGCTGTCGTCCTGACGCACATCCAGACCAGCGCAGACGCTCTCCAGTCCTCAGCGCGCTACGCGCATCTTCCAAGGACGCTCGAGCTTGGCACGCTCTCCAGACCAGCGCGCAACGCGCATCTTCCAAGAACCCTCGAGCTTGGACGCTCTCCAGTCCTCAGCGCGCAACGCGCATCTTCCAAGGACGCTCGAGCTTGGCACGCTCTCCAGACCAGCGCGCTACGCGCATCTTCCAAGGACGCTCGAGCTTGGCACGCTCTCCAGACCAGCGCGCAACGCGCATCTTCCAAGAACCCTCGAGCTTGGACGCTCTCCAGTCCTCAGCGCGCAACGCGCATCTTCCAAGGACGCTCGAACTTGGCACGCTCTCCAGACCAGCGCGCTACGCGCATCTTCCAAGAACCCTCGAGCTTGGCACGCTCTCCAGACCAGCGCGCAACGCGCATCTCCTAGACCTTCGAGCTTGGCACGCTCTCCCGACCAGCGCGCAGATGCGCATCTCCTAGACCTTCGAGCTTGGCACGCTCCCCAGACCAGCGCGCTGGAGCGCATCTTCCAGACCTTCGTGCTTGGCGCACTCCTCCTCGCAGACGCACCCCGAGGCGTCTCTCTGTTCCGACGCGCACACCAAGGTGTGGCTCGCACTCTGTTCCTCGGCTTCGACAGCGGCTACCCGGTGGACGATGCCCTCGTCACCGCCACTGTTCCAGCACTCTGTTCCTCGCTCCGACAGTCGGCTACCCGGTGGACGACATCCTCGCCACCGCCACTGTTCCAGCACCCTGTTCCTCGGCTCGGACAGCCAGCCACCCGGTGGCGATGCCCTCGCCCCGTTGCTGTCCCTGTACCTTTACGCATACGCCTGGGTGAGTTTTGATTGTGATGTCACTCACTCAGCGTAGTGCCCTTGCCCCCGTTCCCGCTGCTGCCCCTGTACCTTTACGCATACGCCTGGGTGAGTTTTGATTGTGATGTCACTCACTCAGCGTAGTGCCCTTGCCCCCGTTCCCGCTGCTGCCCCTGTACCTTTACGCATACGCCTGGGTGAGTTTTGATTGTGATGTCACTCACTCAGCGTAATGCCCCTTGCCCCCGTTCCCGCTGCTGTTCCTGTACCTTTACGCATACGCCTGGGTGAGTTTTGATTGTGATGTCACTCTCCCAGCGTATTGCCTCTGTTAGTTAGTTTGGACATTTCATCTCCCAGCGTATTGCCTCTGTTAGTTAGTTTGGACATTTCATCTCCCAGCGTAATGCCTCTGTTTTTGGTTCTCACTTAGAATAGTATTTTTGGACTTTACATCTCCCCCTGTGTGTTTGTCACACGAAGATATTATTACTTTGTTCACTTTGTTATTTGGACTGTTCTGCACCTGCTCTGTTTTTTCCCCTTTTGTGCATTAACTATCTCCTCTGTCCTGCAGAGCGGCCCAGATGATTTCCACCAGTCCTCCCAGTTCCTCCCTGTTCCCCAGCCCGCCTCCGCGGGCCTCAGTCCCCTTCTAGTTCCACCTAGTTCCTGGTCCCAAGTTCTCCCTTTCTAGTTCCACCTAGTTCCTGTTCCCTAGTTCTCCCCTTTCTAGTTCCACCTAGTTCCTGGTCCCAAGTTCTCCCTTTCTAGTTCCACCTAGTTCCTGTCCTAAGTTCTCCCCTTCTAGTTCCAGCTAGTCCTTGTCCCTTGTTCTCCTAGTCCCTAGTCCTCTATCCCTAGTTCTCCTAGTCCCCAGTTCTCCTTCCCTAGTTCTCCTAGTCCCTAGTCCTCTATCCCTAGCTCTCCTAGTCCCTAGTCCCTCTCCCTAGTTCTCCTTGTCCCTGGTCTACCTAGTCTCTAGTTCCTCTGTTCCCAAGGCGTTCCCTTAACCTTCCCTTAGGCGTTCCCTTACCTTCCCATAGTGTTTCCTTTCCTGCCCGCCTCTTATAGGCACCTTTCCTTCCCCTCATATTATATTCCTGTATTTGTTATTCTCCCTTAAAGGGACATTGCCCTTTTCCCTGTTTTTCCCTTTGTTCAATAAATATCTGTTTCTTGGCAAACCATCATACCTGTCTTGTGTTGTGCGATTGGGGTCGGTTACAAACCATAACACAGATAGTCAGTACTGCTACATCTATACATTTATGACATACCAGATTTGCAAATACAGTACTGTTTGTGATACAGAAGGAGTCAGGAAAAGGGAGTATATACATTTGACGTAGAAACTGTACATTGGAGGAGGTTGGGTGGGGGGGGTTGGGTACACTGGGGTATTGACAACCATACTGGGTAATCTACATTGGAGGTGGTTGGGGGGGGGGGGGCACACTGTATAAACAAGCAAAACTGTACATTGAGGGGGGGGGGGGGGGAGACACTGTACAAACAAACAAAATTGTACATTGGACTATTGACAAAACCATACTAGGTAAATGACTGTACATTGGAGGGGGTTGGGTTAGGATATTTACAGGGGCCAGTGTTGAATTGCAGTCTCCCGTAGGTGTCCCTTGAGAGAGGTTTTGAAAGTGGGTAGTGATCCACATTCCTTTACAGCTTTGGGTAGGGCGTTCCACATTGATGTGGCATAATTGCGAAACGTGTTTAGTCCGTTATTTGAGCCGAATCTGGGTTTAACATGATTTGTGGAGCTCCCTCTGGTGTTGTGATCGTGGTATTCACTGACCTTTGGGAAGTATTTTGACATGTACATGGGTACCTTGGTCGTGTAGTGTATCTTGTAGACCAGGCCCATTGCAAGTTGCTGTACTCTGTCGTCTACTCTAAGCCATCCTATGTTGTCAAAGTGGGCAGGGGTGAGGTGGGTTCTAGGAGTAAGGTCAAGCAGTAGTCTGACCAGTTTGTTTTGAGATGTTTGTAATTTTGTTTTTAGCGCCTTTGAGGTGCTTTGGTACCATGAGGTGCAAGCATAGTCGTAGTACCCCTGAATGAGTGCTCCTGCCAGAGTCTTCAGGGTATTCTTGTTTACCAGAGAGGAGATCCGGTACAAGAATCGAGTTCGTTGGTTGACTTTTTTTATTACATTGGATGCCATTTTGTCACAGGAGAGATTAGCCTCTAGGATGGAACCCAGGTAGGTAATTTCATCTTTCCTTGTGACAATATTGTCACCCACTGTAACTGAGAAGCCGTCGGTCTTGCTGAGTTTGTTATTTGAACCGAAGAGAATGGACTCTGTTTTGCCCATGTGTAATGATAGTTTGTTATCAGCGAGCCATATGCAGATTTTGCCTAGTTCCGAGCTGAGGGTTTTTTCAACCTGTAACTTGTTCTTGTCAGAGACCAGCAGGGCTGAGTCGTCCGCAAACAGGAACAAGTTGCAGTCACAAGCTGACGACATGTCATTTGCATAAATTAGGAACAGTAGCGGTCCTAGTATGCTTCCTTGTGGAACACCACAGCTCACTGTGAGGGGGGGGGATAGGGTACCGGTTACCTCCACCATCTGTTCCCTCCCCTCAAGGTAGGATTGCATCCAGCTCACTGATAGACTATCAAAACCAATTGCTTTTAGCTTGTCAATCAGAATGGAGTGATTGACCGTGTCAAAGGCCTTTTGTAGGTCCAGCATGACCATGCCGCAGTATTTGCCTGCGTCCACCTCTTGTTTTGATTGATTGATTGATTGAAAACTTTATTAACAGATTGCAGAATGGGTACAATACAGTACAGCTCAATACACACAATTGTTAAGGGGATGCAGACCAGAGAAAGACTTTCGTCTTGTTTACACCAGGGTCCCCCATTTTCAATTCATCAGGACATATATGACATACATGACATACAGATAGTCAGTACTGCTACATCTATACATTTATGACATACCAGATTTGACATATCAAACAGTTTGATGTGGTCATTCAAATAGAGAAGGCATGTGTCAGTGGAGTGGGATGTTCTGAAGCCAGATTGGAATTCGTAGATTAGATTTTTTTCCGCTAGATACTTTTCGACCTGTTCGTATACTATTTTTTCCATGACTTTCGAGATGGAGGTGAGAATAGAAACAGGGCAGGTTTCAGATGCATACCTATTTAAGTTATAAGAACATAAATAGTTAATGCCATTGGATAAGAACATAAGTAGTTAAGGCTATTATGTAGGAACATAAGTTGATATTATTGGGTACCAAGTCTTTAAATTACAGCATAGCCCTTTAATCCACGTCATGACATGAGTGAGATAGATGTTGCGACAGCCACGTTTTGCTTTACGGCGCACACCTTGCCTTGCAGCGCCTTCCCATAGTCGAGCGGACCGTACACGGAGCAGACTCCCGCGGGCTCAAAGCTGACCCAAATGGTACTCAAAGCAGACCCAAAGCAGAGTCCAAGTGCGAAGCTCCTATTTTCTGACGTGCGGACGTCCGCCGCGCCCACTTGGTGTCACACAAACTGGCGCGAGGTGTAAACTGGTGTAAACTGGCGCGAGACATGTAGGAAATTGGTCCGCGGAGATCCGCTCGACTATGAAACCTCAAAGAGTCCAGTGGACCTCCGCAGAGTCCAGTCCGTGTACAGTCTGCTCGACTATGGGAGCACCTTAGAGTCTCGCGCTGCGCGGATGCAGATGACACTCAGATCCCCGGAGATTCAGCCGCACTTGAACAGAGCTGATAATGTTGCTGGATAACTAGATGAAATAGTATGATAAAACCAGTTATCAAACAGTTATAAAAGATTCCCCCAGTTGCAAAACCGAAGAAGCGTTGCAGTAAAGTAACTGTAGCCTGCGGTTTTGGTGAGTTAAATCAATATTGTGTGCTATTCAATTGTCGAGTGTACTGAATGGTTAGCTTCATGCTACATGCTAATAACGTTAATGTAGCTTCAGTCTGAGTCATACACGAACTGCCCCAAGCTCAATTTGGTTAAATGGAAACTGGGAATGAACCATTTCAGAAGTACTTATAATTGTATTGATATATGCTGTACGATAAGAACAAGGTCTATATACGTTTTGAATGTTTTTGAGAGTTTTATATGAACGTGAGGAATGTTCCACATGCTAGTGCACTTTAGCCTAAATTAGCATGTTGTAGTGCCCGGAGGAAAGAGGAATAAACGGAGGTAACGTAATGTTTGTTTAATGTACAAAGCCACGTCAGTAAACAAGAACACAAGAGCACATGAATCGCCAGCACAGTAATGAATGAATAACAGCGAGTGCAACCGCAATAGATGTCCCCTCTGGCCGCGGTGCCAGATCATTAGTTCCCTCCCACTACACAACATAGTCAGAGGAGAACACAAACCAATACTGTAGTCACTACACCAGCCCCCCCAGTGTTCACCTCAATATACGAAATCCTCACGGTGAGGAGGGCGTATGGCCCGGCCGCGTGTATCACTTCCGCAACGGATTTGATTTCCGGGGTTGGCCTGATTGGCCACTAAGCCCACGTGACCCTACGCTAGCACGCCCCCCTTGCCCCGCTTACGCCTGAGAGTCACACACAGCTAGCGGCAGCCAGAGAGCCTTGCTACTACTAGCCGAGTGATGAATGAAGCTCTATCTGTTTCACCTAACAGCACTATTGCTCCGTGATCATAGCCATCCATCTCTAAAGCTAACCACTATTTGTAAAAGCCACAACCACGTTACCATATGTAATAATGTAAATCATTGTGTCGTTGTACATATTGTGTATACACCGTTAGAAGCTAACGCAGCTTAGCCTGGTAGCTATTGTTGTGCTAACAACATCGCAACACCCAGCTTGTTGGCCGGCATGAGTGCCCGATTTGGGGTGGTTCTCTCCTCTTTGTGTGCCTTTGTCCTTGCGGGTGTTCTGCCGGGGAGCTTGTGGACGCGACAATAGTGTTGGTTGTAGGGTGTTTGAGCTTGTAGCCTAGTCAGCTCGCAGCTATCGTTAGCTTCTAACGCAACGGTGTATACACAATATGTACAACGACACAATGATCAAACACCTACAAATACTATTGTCATGTCCATAAGTTCCCTGGCAGAATACTTGTGAGGACAAGGGTATACAAGGAGGAGAGAACCATTTTAAATCGGGTATTCATGCTGGCTAACAAGCTGGGTAGCTATGAGCTAACTAGGCTACAAGCTCAAACACCCTACAACCACCACTATTGTCATGTCCACAAGCTCCCCGGCAGAACACCTGCAAGGACAAAGGCACATAAAGAGGAGAGAACCACCCCAAATCGGGCACTCATGCCGGCCAACAAGCGACCTGCGTCTATGCCTTCTACATCGGGCATTCATGCTGGCTAACAAGCTGGGTGTCGCGATGTTGTTAGCACAACAATAGCTACCAGGCTAAGCTGCGTTAGCTTCTAACGGTGTATACACAATATGTACAACGACACAATGATTTACATTATTACATATGGTAACGTGGTTGTGGCTTTTACAAATAGTGGTTAGCTTTAGAGATGGATGGCTATGATCATGGAGCAATAGTGCTGTTAGGTGAAACAGATAGAGCTTCATTCATGTGTGTGACTCTCAGGCGTAAGCGGGGTAAGGGGGGCGTGCTAGCGTAGGGTCACGTGGGCTTAGTGGCCAATCAGGCCAACCCCGGAAATCAAATCCGTTGCGGAAGTGATACACGCGGCCCGGCCCCTACGACTGTAGGTAAAGTCAGGAGGTGCGGGAGGGGGTGTGACAGTCTCCGTCACATCCTCCTGCCGAGCAGGATGGGGGTCAGTGACCAGACGCTCACGAGCGGCGGGGGGTCTGAGGGGTCGCAGGGGGGAATGGCCCCGGTGTGGCAGGGGAGGTAGGACCGGGGGCCGGCCCCTGCGCGGCGGCAGGGCCAAGTCCAGGGGCAGTTCAAGGTCCAAGTGTGCCGGCTTGAGGCGATCCACGGACACACACTCAGGCCTACCCCCCACGTCGACCACAAAGTTCTTGGCCCTGGCCTTGATGATGCGGAAGGGTCCGTCATAAGGAGGGCATAGCGGAGTCCTGTGGCCATCGTGACGGATGAACACGAACCTGCAGCTCTGGGGGCATCCTCGACGTAGGGACCCCATGCTGCGTAGTCGGGACCGAGACGAAAGTCATGGCGCTGTCCAGCAGCGAGGCGCACTGAGCAGCGGCAGACCAGGGCTCTGTCGACCTGGGAATAAAGTCACCGGGGACCCGTAGCGGCTATCCAAAAACCAGCTCGGCCGACGACGACTGGAGGTCCTCCTTTGGCGCCGTCCTGAGCCCCAGCATGACCCATGGGAGCTTGTCCAGCCAGTCGCCGTCCGTGAGGCTGGCTCGAAGGGCGGCCTTCATGGAGCGATGAAAACGCTCGCAGAGCCCATTTGCCTGCGGATGGTAGGCGGTCGTACGGTGGAGCTTGACCCCCAGACTCCCCGCCACCACCGCCCACAGTTCCGAAGTGAACTGTGAGCCACGGTCAGAGGAGAGATCAGCCGGGGTGCCGTAGCGGGAGACCCACACCGCGATGAATGCCCGGGCCAGGTCGGGGGCTGTCGTTGAGGAGAGCGGGACCGCCTCCGGCCAGCGAGTCGTCCTGTCCACCATGGTGAAAAGGTAGTTGTATCCGTGCGAGGGGGGCACCATTCCTACCAGGTCCACGTTGACATGGTCGAACCTCCGCTCGGGCACGGAGAACTGTTCCAGGGGGGCCTTGATGTGCCGATGCACCTTGGCGCGCTGGCAGGCGGTGCACGTGTCGACCCAGGCTCTCACATCCCTCTTGAGCTCCTGCCACACAAATTTCTCCGACACCAGTCGCGAGGACGGCTTCCTGCCAGGGTGAGACAAGCCGTGTATGGCCTCGAAGGCAGGGCGCCTCCAGTTGGCGGGGACCACAGGCCGTGGCTGACCCATGGAGACGTTGCACAAGAGCGTAGCCCCCGCGTCACCGAACACTACCTCCTCCAGGTGCAGTCCAGTGTCCGACGACTTGAGAGCTTGGACGGCAGGATCGGCGGCCTGGTCCGCAGCCATGCTGACGTAGTCCAAACCCAGCTGCACCGCACCGACCACCGCCCTGGAGAGACAATCCGCCACCTGGTTGGACTTCCCAGCAACGTGCTGGATGTCCGTGGTGAACTCGGACACGTAGGCGAGCTGGCGCTGCTGGCGGTCGGACCACGGCTCCGCCGCCTTGGACATGGCGTGCGTGAGCGGCTTATGGTCCACGTAGGCCGTAAACTCGCATCCCTCCAGCAAGAAACGGAAGTGCCTGACAGCAAGCCACAGCCCGAGGAGCTCCCTGTCGAACGTGCTGTACCTCTGTTCCCTGGGCGACAGCTGGCGGCTGAAGAAGGCAAGCGGCTGCCAGGCGTCCCCAACCCACTGCTCGTACACCGCTCCCACAGCAAAATCAGAGGCATCCGTGGTGAGAGCGGTGGGCGCCGAGGGCGAGGGGTGGGCCAACATGGCCGCGCGGGCCAGGGACTCCTTGGTGTCTTGAAAAGCCTTGACCCGCTCCGCCGTCCAGTCCACCGGCTGCTTCATCGTCTTGCCCTTCTGGGCGTCGTATAGAGGCCGCAGGATGTGAGCGATGTGGCGGAGGAAACGATAATAAAAGGTCACCATCCCGATGAACCCCTTGAGCTCGCTGACTGTGCGGGGGCGCGGAAATGCGGCGACAGCTTCCACCTTCGAGGGGAGGGGGGTCACCCCCTCTGCGGAGACCCGGTGCCCAAGGAAGTCGATGGCGCCCCGCCCGAACTCACACTTCGCCAGGTTGACGATCAGCCCATGCTGGCTGAGCCGTGAGAACAGGGTTCGGAGGTGGGACAGGTGCTCCTCTTCAGTGGCGCTCGCTACGAGGATGTCGTCCAAGTAGACGAAGAGGAATGGCAGGTCCCGGAGCACCGAGTGCATGAGGCGTTGGAAGGTCTGTGCCGCGTTCTTCAGGCCGAACGGCATTCGCAGGAACTCAAAAAGCCCAAAGGGCGTGACGACGGCCGTCTTGGGGACGTCCTCGGGGTGCACCGGCACTTGATGGTACCCCCGTACCAGGTCCACTTTTGAGAAGAAGCGATTGCCTGCCAGGTTCGCCGCAAAGTCCTGGTCATGCGGGACCGGGTAGCGGTCAGGCTTGGACGCGTCGTTGAGGCGGCTGTAGTCCCCACATGGGCGCCACCCACCGTCTGACTTAGGGACGATGTGCAGGGGAGACGCCCAGGGGCTGTTCGAGCGCCGAACGATGCCCACCTGCTCCATGTGCGCAAACTCCGCCCTGGCGACGGCCAGCTTCTCCGGGTTGAGGCGTCTGGCCCTGGCGTAGAGGGGAGGCCCACTGGTCTCAATGTGGTGCTCCACCCCGTGTTTCACCGTGGGCGCGGAAAAAGTGGGCTTGCCCAGGTCGGGGAACTCAGCGCGCAGCCGAAGGTACTGGTCACTTTCGGCGAGTGTATTGGACCACCCACCGTAGACGGCCTCCCCCTGCGTACATGCAAAGGAAGCGAAAGTCTGCGAGTTGACCAGGTGCTTGTTCCCCACGTCCACTAGCAGGTTGTGGGCGCACAGAAAATCCGCGCCAAGGAGGGGGAATCTGACAGCCGTAACGACAAAATCCCACGAAAAACATTGTCCACGTCCACCGCCCTTGTGCCGTAAGAGCAGATGGGCGTGCCGTCCGCACCTGCCAACTGCGGACCGCGCTCTTCTTTTGCCACATCCGACCTCTCTGCCGGAATGATGCTCCACTGGGCACCCGTGTCGCAAAGGAAACTGCGACCAGAGGCGGTGTCTCGAAGAGCAGCCTGTTGGTTACGCCAGCGCTCAGGGCCACTACTGAGCGCCGGCCCCGCCGTTTCCCGTAGGTCCGAAGGTGCAGGGTGAGCGGCACCGTCTGGCCTTGGCGCCAAACGTGGCATGGAAGAAGCAATGGCCCGCTGCGTTACCATGCTGACCAGAAGGCCTGGCGTCATCCCTCGCTCTCCTGCGACGGTCCGGTGGCGGGGCGGTCGCGGGAGCGAGCAGGTCGGTGGACCGCTGAGGCATGGCCAAAACGAAACGGTCCGCCTCCCTGGCCAGGGCGCGGGGGCCCACGATGTCGGTGTTGGCCAGTGCCATCCTCACCTGTGCCGGCAGCGTGCGCATGAACAGCTCCGTAAAGAGGATCATGGGGTCTTCTGTCCCAAGCAGATTCAGCATCCTCTCCATGCGGGCAGAAGGTCTCTCGTCTCCCAATTCCGACATAGCAAATAGGCGGCGCACCCTCTCTGCAGCGGACAGTTCAAATGTATCTAGCAGTAGGGTCTTGAGGCGCTCATATTTGTTCGTCGCCGGGGGATCAGACAAAAAAACCTACCACTCGAGCTGCGGTGGAGCTGCCCAACACTGCCACCGTGTGGTTGTACCGGTCGTCGTCGTCATCTACGTTGCTCTTGTTGAAGTTTGCCTCCACAATAGCAAACCATGCAGCCGGAGTCGCCTCCCAGAACTCAGGTAGTTTGAGCGTGGGCGTGCGCGCACCACGCGCTTCCCTGACGGGGGATGGTGATGGCTGCCGATGGCCAGAACGTCTTCCTCGTCCGGACATTTTGAAAGAATGTAACGTAATGTTTGTTTAATGTACAAAGCCACGTCAGTAAACAAGAACACAAGAGCACATGAATCGCCAGCACAGTAATGAATGAATAACAGCGAGTGCAACCGCAATAGATGTCCCCTCTGGCCGCGGTGCCAGATCATTAGTTCCCTCCCACTACACAACATAGTCAGAGGAGAACACGAACCAATACTGTAGTCACTACAATGTGACATATGATCCCACGTGCTGAGATGAGATGGCCTACTTTAGCTTAGCATAGCTAAAAGTAACCTGGTTGATTATTCATTCGGAAATGAAATGAAAAGATGGTGATTTGATAAAAATGGTAAATAGCATTTATTTTCCGAATGCCTGCTCACACGCAGGCCAGGTTTTTAGGAAACCCCAGCACTCCGTTCTACCCTGGAAGCAGTTCCAGACCACCTCCATCACCATAATATAATCCAGAACATCAAAAAGAATATGGCAGTCAATATTTACACATCAAACATGACCTCTGCAAATCTCTTCATTTTCCTCAGTCCTGTTAGTGTTATGTAGAGGGCCACGACTCGGGGTCTTCCTTGCCCGATATAATGCTCTCTCAACACCCCCAGGCTTTCTCTGCTTTTGTCTTTAGTGTCGCGGAATATCAGCCCCAAGCTTGTGTCGTCGATCAGTGGCGCTAACTCACAGTACGCGTCTGCGTTACGCTTGTCGTCCAGGGCTTGTGCTTCCGCCGTCAGGTCTCCCGTGGGGGCTGTTAAGATCGTCGTCTTCAGTCCCAGCATAACAGCATAACATGCGCTCTTCCCAGAGTTCGTAGTCCTCTGCCTTTCCATTGAATGAGGGCCATTTGCTCCTTCCCTTGGTCGCCATCCTCTTGGTTGATGGTAAGCGTAGCTTTAGCTCTTGATTGATTGATTGATTGAAAACTTTATTAACAGATTGCAGAATGGGTACAATACAGTACAGCTCAATACACACAATTGTTAAGGGGATGCAGACCAGAGAAAGACTTTCGTCTTGTTTACATCAGGGTCCCCCATTTTCAATTCATCAGGACATATATGACATACATGACATACAGATAGTCAGTACTGCTACATCTATACATTTATGACATACCAGATTTGCAAATACAGTACTGTTTGTGATACAGAAGGAGTCAAGAAAAGGGAGTATATACATTTGACGTAGAAACTGTACATTGGAGGAGGTTGGGTGGGGGGGGTTGGGTACACTGGGATATTGACAACCATACTGGGTAATTTACATTGGAGGTGGTTGGGGGGGGGGGGGGGGCACACTGTATAAACAAGCAAAACTGTACATTGAGGGGGGGGAGACTCTGTACAAACAAACAAAATTGTACATTGGACTATTGACAAAACCATACTAGGTAAATGACTGTACATTGGAGGGGGTTGGGTTAGGATATTTACAGGGGCCAGTGTTGAATTGCAGTCTCCCGTAGGTGTCTCTTGAGAGAGGTTTTGAAAGTGGGTAGTGATCCACATTCCTTTACAGCTTTGGGTAGGGCGTTCCACATTGTTGGCCTAGCGTCTAGCCACGCGGTGCTCCCGGCTCTAACCTAGCCTATACTTTAGCTAAACATGCTACCCTTATTATTTCGCCCCTGCGTGATCTGGGCCCATAACCTGTTGACAGAATCTGGCTATGGGGCGACAATAATGTGGTCAAGAGGCATGGTTTCTATCTTTAGCCTTTGGCGTGGTTTATTATTATTCACATGGTAAGCAGCAGTACTAGAGTTCTCCTCTCTCTGAGAGGGGGGTGGAAAAGAGGTAGAGGGGGAGGAGACATCTCTTTATATACTCGCCACCTGGTGGTATCATGAGTGGCTCCGCCTAGAGCGCCCTCTAGTGGAAACAGTAATATATGCAGTTAGACAGTTACTTGCAATCCTACATAGAACCTCTAACTTTAACAGTACATAATAGTGTATACAACACATATATAATGTGATATGAGATTTATAGTACATGATATATACAATATAATATAGTTGTCAAGACTTTTGGTTTATTTAATATAAGGATCAGATGTGTAAAGGGGTCTAAATAAGTTAACAGGTGTTTGTGATTGGGACTGAGCATGCGCAGTTCGCGCAGCTGCCTTTCAAATGGTGGCGGGCTGTCACTTCTCACTATAGCACTGACGGGATCACATCGCCCATTGGTAAGTGGACTTTATTAAGGGATTGCAATGTTAACTTGGCTGTGTCACATATGTACAATGTAATGTATCACGTTGGCTGCTGGCTGCTAATGCAGCCTGCGGATAATATTTGCATAGTGCACGGTGTTAGTGATGCTGGCTGAATGAATGAACGTTGTGTCTGAATGTTTGCCGCTAGCTTATGGCTAGGCTAACGCACCTCGCCGTAGGTGCAAAGCTGAACTAGTGTCCTGGTGGCTTTCCCGGTTTGTCACGGTGAGATTCATGTGGGGAACTTTGGTGTGAGCGTGTGTGTGCTTTGATGAGAACTGCTATCTTGTCCGTTGTGTGTGGGGAGCTTAGTGGCTCGTATCTCACGGAGGAGGAAGTAAACATTGCCATGCATTCTGGGAAATGAAGTCATTCTAGTTCTCCCTCCTCTCACCCACAATTAAAGGGGACATGACATACTGGTTTGATAGTGTATAGTGTAATGTATATATATATAAATATAAATTATATATATAATATATAAAATGGATAGTGTATGTATATTTGATAGTGGTATTGATATATTATGTATATTGATATTAATATTATGATTGATTGATTGATTGATTGATTGGTATTGATATTAATATATATTGTATATTAATATTATGATTAATGTGTATGCACTGCATTTTGTTCTGTTTCACAGGTTTTTGACCTATGGTAAGCCTGTGGTCAACTGTGGGAATTATAAAGGTTGTATTGTGGAGAAAACATCTCAACTAGTTTGTTCAAATAAACAAACTCTAATGACTAACCATTGAGTCATCCATTGTGTGGTGCCTGTCAGCCCTTTCGGAGGGATTCAAATAGAACATTTTTGAAATATCCGAACAATAGTACCATAATATAATAGTATATAGTGTAAATATAGTTTAATATAATATACAAATTAATTATAATATGATTATATAATGTAATATATATGATATAACATACAATACAGTATCATGTATTTCTTTTTATTAATATGCAATTAAAGCTCTTCTTCCCTTCTGTATCTGATTTTTTTAGTCTAGATTTGAATTGATTTATGTTTTCACAATATTTTATAATTATAAAAAAGAATTATAATATATATATATTTTTTGCATTCAACTAAGAGGTTGGCAGTCGACTAAGGCTCCTTTCGATCGATTAGTCGACTATTCGACTAATGGGGGTCAGCCCTACAGTACTGTATATCTGTATGTCATAAATGTCATGATTAGATTAATGATTAGATTCGATTATTATATCTGTATGTCATGTATGTCATAAATGTCATTATGAATTGAAAATGGGGGACCCTGATGTAAACAAGACGAAAGTCTTTCTCTGGTCTGCATCCCCTTAAC
>NC_140170.1:187096960-187341960 GCF_963971535.1 Notolepis coatsorum
GGAGGGTAGGGATTACATTCCTTCACGGTTGTGGGGCGTTCCACATTATTGTACACAGGTATCCTTCTGTTGTTTGCTAGCTGACCAAAATGACAAGAAGGGGTCACGGCTCCCCCTCCCACCCACCCCCTCCTAACGTACAGTTTCCTCCCCCTCGTATGTATTTTCTGTTAGGATCTCTGTTTAACAGTACTGTATATTTGAATATCTTGTGTATCACAAATGTAACAGTACTGTATATCTGTATGTTGCATATGTCATTATGAATTGAAGATGGGGGACCCTGATGTAAACAAGACGAAAGTCTTTCTCTGGTCTGCAGTCCCTTAACTATTGTGCGTATTGAGCCGTACTGTATTATACTCATTCTGCAATCTGTTAATAAAGTTTTCAATCAATCAAGGAACCATCACAATAAAATGTAGAGCGATGGAATGTTTCCCCCTGTGTGGGCGGGACCTATCTGCACTCAGTCTCTGGCCTTTCAGCCCCAGAACCCCCCCCCCCCCCCCCCCACCTCTGTCACCATGCAGACCATAATAAACCATCCCCCTCACCATCCTCTCACCAACCATCCCCCTGTAATCAGCACAAGCTGCACAATGGCGGCAGACAAAAGACTGCTGGCCGTGATTCAGGCTGGTCGGGATGAGATGAGCATTTCACCATCATGAATTATTCTGCTGTTCAGGAGAAACGTTGTTCAATGATGCACCTCTATGGTTTTCATATCACATCATGAAGCGTTTGGTACCTGGGTCTAGTTCATAGACTTGGCCAGGATCGTTAAGATATGAATGTTGTGTCTCAAAGAGGTCAAGTAGCACTTTTATTTGTATACAACCAGTCAGCTTGTGACTAACTTACACATCTACTAGCTAGCTAACGTTGGTAACAATACCTCCAGTGAAACGTGAACATGTGATCACACTCTTCAATGAGTGCAGATGAAACATAACTAATAACTAGCTGCTCCTCTCGTCTTTGTTCCAAACCTCAGAGACAAACAACAACTCAGGACAACAAGCTAGCAGCCGTTAGCCGCACAGCGTTAGCTCGTTAGCTAGGAGAACGTTATCTAGAAGGAATATTGCTACAGTCTCACCTTGAATGCCTTGGTTGAATCCGCAAACAACGTTTAATAATCCCCACAGAAATGTCCAACAGAACACACTTGTTTACTTCTTGTATTTCGCACCTCGTCTTCAACTGGACTGGCGTCACTGATGCGAAGGGGAACTCTGGCGGAGTGAACGAGTACCGAGTAGGGTATATCTGCAGAGCCACAGAGGAGTAGGGTATATCTGCAGAGCCACAGAGGAGTAGGGTATATCTGCAGCAGAGCCACATAGGATTAGGAGTAGGGTATATCTGCAGAGCCACAGAGCCCAACGTTGGGCGGCTTCGTGGCGTGGACGGGTTTGAGGCGGGGCTTCGCGACCAAGATACCCATGTACATGTCAAAATACTTCCCAAAGGTCAGTGAATACCACCATAGATATATATAGAACACTAGATAGCTTACCCGCGCTGCCGGCCAATGGAGAGCGACGTCACTGAACCGCCGCCATCTTACCCCAGTCAGCCTTGAGTGAGAGTGAGTGAGCTGCACAGACAAAATTACTCATAACTTGCTGAAATATTGACGGATTTACAAAACGGTTTGGTTTATTACAAGCATTATTAACGTGGCTATGATTCAAGCGGTTTGTAAAAAAAGAAAAAATAACTTTAAAAAAAAACATTTTTATAAGTATGCAGTATCATAACTACACCTTTGATGTTTATTGCAAACCAAACCGTTTGTAAATCCGTCAATATTTCAGCGAGTTATGAGTATTTTTGTCTGTGCAGCTCACTCACTCTCACTCAAGGCTGACTGGTGCAAGATGGCGGCGGTTCAGTGACGCTGGTGACTCCGCCTTAAGCTATCTAGTGTTCTATAGATATCTATGAATACCACGATCACACACCAGAGGGATTCCACAAATCATGTAAAACCCAGATTCGGCTCAAACAAGGGACTAAACACGTTTAGCAATTATGCCACATCAATGTGGAACGCCCTACCCAAAAGAATCACTACCCACTTTCAAAAACACTCTCAAAGAACACCTACGGGAGACTGCAATTCGAAACTGGCCCCTACAAATGTCCTAACCAAGTTGTACAATAAAGACCAAGCATGGCTTTGTCAGTATTCCAATGTACAGTGCCCCCCCTACCCCCCCCCCCCCACCTCCAATGTACAGCCCCACCCACACCACCCCACCTACCTACCCACCTCCTCCAATGTACAGTTTCTATGTCAATGTATCTGTATTCCACCAATGTACAGTGCCCCCCCCCCCTACCCAACCCCCCCCCCCCCCCCACATCCAATGTACAGCCCCACCCCACCTACCCAACCTCCTCCAATGCACAGTTTCTATGTCAAATGTATATACACTCTTTTTCTGTTTTTTTTTAGTATCACAAACAGTACTGTATTTGCAAATCTGGTATGTCATAAATGTATAGATGTAGCAGTACTGTCTATCTGTATGTCGGGTATGTCATATGATGAATTGAAAATGGAGGACCCTGATGAAACAAGACGAAAGTCTTTCTCAGGTCTGCATCCTCTTAACAATTGTATGTATTGAGCTGTACTGTACTGTACCCATTCTGCAATCTATTAATAAACTTTCAATCAATCAATCAATCAATCAATCAATCAATCAATCAATCAATCAATCAATCAATCAAACGACGTCCGCCCACGCACAGTCAAACCTAGTCCAAGCCACGAAGCCCCGCCCAGACGTTGGGCTCGCGGCTCTGCAGATATACCCTACTCGATTGAGAAGCTAAAGGCTAACAACGTGGCCGAACAATAGTATTATAGCGTCGAATATTTGCGAGTTAGAACCCCAGTTTAGGCATCGAGGAGTCGGTTTAGAGGAACGACGGTCGCGGACCTACGGGAGAAGACTGCTGGAGTGGACGTATTAGAAGTATAGGTCGGTAGCTATCGTATTCGTAGCCACACACTTGGTAAGGATTTCCTATATTTTTTAGTTTGAAACAATACAACAAGATCGGGAGGCTAATTGTGAGACGTGTCTGGAGGTCACTCCGGGCTCCTTAAGGTGACGGTTTCCGCCTCCCATGTCTTCATTCCGTGAAACTCTTCACTGTTCTTCAGCTCAGAACGCTGTTTAAGTACAATAACCACCTACCTGCTGAAGAGAAACGTTATGCAGCATGAATGTAGTGAGTATTGATAACTGATGTTTAGTATTTTATATAGTATGAATGTGCATAGCGGCATGGCAGGAGCACTCATACAAGGGTACTACGACTATGCTTGCACCTCATGGTACCAAAGCACCTCAAAGGCGCTAAAAACAAAATTACAAACATCTCAAACAAACTGGTCAGACTACTGCTTGACCTTACTCCTAGAACCCACCTCACCCCTGCCCACTTTGACAACCTAGGATGGCTTAGAGTAGACGACAGAGTACAGCAACTTGCAATGGGCCTGGTCTACAAGATACACTACACGACCAAGGTACCCATGTACATGTCAAAATACTTCCCAAAGGTCAGTGAATACCACAATCACAACACCAGAGGGAGCTCCACAAATCATGTTAAACCCAGATTCGGCTCAAACAAGGGACTAAACACGTTTAGCAATTATGCCACATCAATGTGGAACGCCCTACCCAAAGCTGTAAAGGAATGTGAATCACTACCCAATTTCAAAAACACTCTCAAAGAACACCTATGGGAGACTGCAATTCGAAACTGGCCCATGTAAATGTCCTAACCCAACCCCTCTAATGTACAGTAAATGACCAAGTATGGTTGTCAATATTCCAATATACAGTTTTGCTTGTACAGTTGTACAGTGTCCCCCACCCACCGAACCACCTCCAATGTACAGCCCCACCCCACCTACCCAACCTCCCCCAATGTACAGTTTTTATGTCAAATGTATATACTCTTTTCTGGACTATTTTTGTATCACCAACATACTGTATTTGCAAATCTGGTATGTCATAAATGTATAGATGTAGCAGTACTGTATATCTGTATGTCATGTATGTCATATATGTCCTGATGATTGAAAATGGGGTACCCTGATGTAAACAAGACGAAAGTCTTTCTCTGGTCTGCATCCCTTAACAATTGTGTGTATTGAGCTGTACTGTATTGTACCCATTCTGCAATCTGTTAATAAAGTTTTCAATCAATCAATCAATCAATCAATCAATCAACAATGGACATTGAAAAGAGACACTAATGCAGTAGCCAGTAGGGAATATGTGACTATGATTTTATGTTTTGGAAAAACTACCAAGAGGAATTTGGAAAGAGAAATGAACGTTAGTGTCGATTATTAATTTCAATATAGAATATCGTTGACAGCCCTACAAGTACAATTAGTTACTGTACACTACATCACCCTGAGTGGTGAACTTTCCTCCACTGTACCGAAAACCCGTACCGAACCTTGACTTCAAAACCGAGATACGTACGTGATTGTACAAAGTGATGTCTTCCAAGATGATCAGAGAGGAAATATCAGTTTGATGGAGGAGGTGTCTATTGTTGTTCTGATTGGCCAATCAGTTCCAAGCAGCTAATGCTCAACTCTTGTCTCTCTTGTATAAAAACAGGGCTGTTTCCCAGACTGAAGAACTCATTCAACCATAAAGACGGGATAGTCTGCTGGTTGACTTGAACGCCTCTCTGTGGCAGAACACATTGTCTACTGGACCAAGACTTCTACTGGAAACCATCTGGATCAAAACCTGCTTCTGAAAACAGATCAGACTGTGGACACCACAATATCTGTAAGTACAATTATTTATTAGATTGTTTTCATGTCATTGTAGAGCCCCGGGGTGCAGTGGTCATGCCACGCAGTACCACGCCGTCCCAGCACTTTTCTGAGCAGAAGTACGTGCACAGATGTGCACGCGCGCGCACAATGTTTCACAATTTTCACTCGACTCGTCGTCCGTGCGCCAAGTACCGGTACTCAGCTATCACCCAGTCTTTGCATAACAATAGCATAGCAATAGCATAACAAAGAACGAGAAGTGCAAAACCAAAATACAAGCCCTGTACCAATTGGTGGGGGTTTGCTTGAGCTGTGGAACAAATGGTCCCGACTGGAAGGATGAGCCATTAAGTTGTGCTTCAGAAGGAAACTGTCCTTCTGTAAACTGTAAGTTAGTTACATTGTTAATTTAGTTTGTATTTACTTTTCATGTTAAGTAATTCAATTAAAGAAATTGTAACTACAATATTGTATCTATCTACAATTACATTTAAAACATTGTTTGTTTTTCAACCATATCTGTTGACAATATAATTTCTTTATATATTGAAGGCTACATCCTGCTACTTTTTTCATATTTCAAGGCAATATTTACAAAACTAAACTAAAACTAGTAATTTCCTATACAACATGTTTCCTACTATTTATGCATAATAATCATCTGTTCTGTGCGCACGCGAGGGAACATGTATGCGTGAGGTCATTTAAACGCATACAGGCACTTCTGATATTACGACTGCACCCTGGTTGTCAACATCATTGCAGTGTGTGTAAATTGACCGTCGGTCATCATAGCTAACCGGTGTGGTGTTATGTTATATATATATATATTATATATATATTAACCCGTGTGGTGTTATGATATATATTATATTATATTATATATATTAACCGGTGTGGTGTTATGTTATATATTATATTATAATACCAATTATGGTGGCCGTCCGCCGTAAAACTCCAAAAAGAAGAAGAGAAGAAGAACAGATCTAGAATGTAGAGATTGTGTAAAGAATGGACTAATGCTAACTTGTGATTCTGAACATAATATAATACATACACTATATATTATATAGAATGTAGAGATTGTGTAAAGAACGGACTAATGCTAACTTGTGATTCTGAACATAATATAATACATACACTATATACTATATAGAATGTAGAGATTGTGTAAAGAACGGACTAACTGCAGCTGCTGGAGAGATATGTGAAGTATTTGAATGGACTAAGGAGCAGTATGAACTAGAGTCGAGTTTGGTCGCCACCTTGAATGTTCTGCCGTCTGAACGTGAGATGAAGAAACACTAAGTAAGTTTGTTAAATCACCAAAAGGTCTTTTGGACTATATTCTTACACCACTTATCAACAGGGATATGCTTTGAGGTTACATTATTTCACACTTTTCTACCATTTCACACACAATTGTTAAGGGGATGCAGACCAGAGAAAGACGTTTGTCTCGTTTACATCAGGGTCCCCCATTTTCAATTCATAGTGACATTTATGACATACACAACATACATGACATACAGGTATATAGTACTGTTACATTTGTGACATATCATATGCAAATATACAGTACTTGTGGTAACCTCTAATAATAAGTAAGCCACACAACACGCTTGTGATCCATTTGGTTGAGTAGTTTAGTGGGTAACGGGAGCCATACAATACAGGTGCGTCTTACACTCTGCGCACGTTAGTCATACAGGTAAGAACGCCGGCCCGGATACGGAGAATACCTCACGTATATATCTGTAGTCCCAAAATAATATCCCTTGAGCAATAGCTCCCTCTAGTGGGGGAATATAGATACTGCCTCCATATTAATCCTAGATATATATATAAGGCTGACATTACAACACCCCTCCCCCTTTAAATTTCAACATTACCCAATGTCCATGTAATACAAAAATAATACTAAATAAAGGACTTAGCAACAGCTTACCAAATAAGGCACTTGGAAAACATATTACCCACAGTCATTACACTCATAACTGTCTCGTTAAATGTTCAGTCTGTCGGGAGGTCTGCGATCACGCTGTGACCTGCGCAATACCGCTGGTGACCTCGGACACACCACAGGTGACTGAGGTTTGGGTGGCTCTGGTGTTGAGAGCATGAGGGGTCCGAGTGTCAACTCTACTTGGGGACACAGACACCTCTCCTGGGGAGTCTGTCACTGGTACCGTAGTCACTGGCAAACAACATTCTCCCATAGTCTGTTCCCCACGGGTATCCACCGTGGTGCGATCCGTCTCTGAACTGGTGTCGTGGCCAGCGTTTCCGTTAGCCGGTAATTACCGGTATTTGACTGGCAAATTCTGTTGAAGTCCGACATATTTAATCTCTCCGGTCATAATGTCCGGTGAAAATAATTCCCTCTAAACACAATTAGATTATTTGAATTGTATTAAAATAGGCTAATGCGATGAACGAAACAATCTCACCAAGCAGCCGGTCTAATAATGACATCCTGCTGTCAGCGCGAGCTGGCTGCTGATATATTTACGTGAAGCATGGCTTGGCAGGGTGCAGTACTCCAATTCAGCCATTGGCAATTCAGCTGTTGGGTGGGGGCGCTGCTGACACCACTGCTCTGCTCTGCCTGCTCCAAGTGCTCCATGCTTCACGTAAATATATCAGCAGCCAGCTCGCGCTGACACAGCGGTGCCAAATTTCTCAGTTCTTCGCTTGATATAATTAATACAAATGTCCAATATAACGGAATTAGTTAGCTCATAAAAATGTGATTATAACAGACTGCTGTTTATTAAGGTCGGGCAGACTGCCCACCGACACCTCAAGTCGGCAGCAGCAGCACGAAGTCTCGAGGGACTTATTTTATTTGGAATATATTAATGACTGATACGCAAAAGTAGCCTAGTTTTAAGTTAAAATATTATAAATGCCTTGATGATGTCATTCTTTATATAGGTCTATCAATTGTTTTTAAGCTCAATAAACTCTGACCGGAATTTATCCCATTTGTCCGGTAGATTGAAATCTACCGGACACTCAGACCTGCAAAAAAAAATTCTAACGGAAACCCACTCGTGGCGTAGGCGTACATGGTCCTGGTGTCTACGGAAAACACGTCCATCAGTCAGTTGAATGACATAGGAAACTGGGCCACTCTGTTTCAGAATAACGCCAGGCAGCCACTGTTGCTTGCTGATAGTACTGAAATTCCTCACATAGACCTTGTCCTCAGGTTCTAATTGTCTCTCTTTTGCGTGCTGATCATGACGCTCCTTCTGCTTCTCCTGCTTCCTCTGTACTTTCGCCTTCATGTCTGGACGCAGCAAGTCCAATCTCGCCTTGGGCCTACGCCCCATCAGCATCTCTGCTGGCGTGCGCCCCGTTGTCGTTTGAGGCGTGAGGCGATAGGTAAACAGGAAACGTGAAAGTCTAGTGTTTAGAGAGTCTCCTGTCATCCTCTTTAACCCCTCTTTCACTGTCTGAACAGCCCGCTCAGCCAAACCATTTGAGGCTGGGTGGAACGGCGCCGTCCTAATGTGATTAATGCCGTTCTGGTGCATAAATTCACTGAACAGCTCACTGGTGAATGTTGGGCCATTATCCGAGACCAGGGTGTCTGGCAACCCATGGACTGCGAAGACTTGTCTGAGTTGGTCTATGGTTGTGGGGGCTGTGATATTGTTCATGATATGGGCTTCTATCCATTTTGAGTGTGCGTCTACCATGATCAGAAACATCTGTCCCAAAAAGGGTCCTGCAAAGTCTACATGCAGCCTAGACCAGGGGCGGTCTGGCCACTCCCATGGGTGCAACGGAGCAGGCGGTGGATTGTTCTGATTAGTCTGACACTGTGTGCATGATTTTACCTTGCTCTCCAGATCATCGTCCATTCTTGGCCACCAGACGTATGATCTCGCTAGGCTTTTCATCCGGGAGACTCCTGGATGAGTCTCATGTATCTCCTCCACAACTTGTGACCGTCCTGGGTGCGGTACGATGACCCTCGACCCCCAGAAGATGCAGCCGTCCTGCAGGCTCAGTTCTGTTTTGCGTTTAGCATACGGCCTCAGTTCCTCTCCCTCCACGACACTGGGCCAACCTTGCAAAAGGAAGGTCTTGACCCGAGACAGGACCGGGTCCCTCTCTGTCCACTGCTTAATCTGTGTCGCTTTGATAGGTGTCTCTGCTAGCCTCTCCAATGAAAACAGTCTCTGGAGGCACATATGTAGTGGCGGGTGTCTCTGGTAACGGCAGTCGACTCAGTGCGTCAGCATTTGCGTTATCCTTGCCCGCTTTGAACACTATCGTGTACTGGTAGGCTGAGAGTGTGAGAGCCCAACGCTGTATCCTGGCTGAGGCCAGCGGTGGGATGCATTTTGTCTCACTGAACAGACTCATCAGAGGTTTATGGTCTGTTGTGATAGTGAATGCCCGTCCGTATAGGTATTGATGGAAACGCTTCACAGCAAAAACAACAGCTAGACCCTCTTTATCTAACTGAGAGTACCCCTTCTCCGCTGCTGTTAGGGTACGTGAAGCAAAAACAACAGGCTTCTCATCTCCATCCTCCATGATGTGTGAGAGCACGGCTCCGACTCCATAAGGCGAGGCATCACTCGAGACGATGATCTCTTTGTCTGGGTCGTAGTGAACGAGCAGCTTTGCAGACTGGAGCAGCTCTTTCACTTCCTTAAAAGCTCTCTGCTGCTCTCCACTCCACTCCCACTTAGTGTCAAGGTGCAGTAGCTTGTACAGTGGGGACAAAACATTTGATAAATCCGGCAGAAATTTGCCATAATAATTCACCATGCCCAAAAACGATCTCAGTTCATGGACACTCTTTGGGCTTGGAGCCTCCTTTATGGCTCTCACCTTGTCTTCCAAAGGGCTGAGCCCCTGTGCTGTGATCCTGTGTCCCAGGTAGGTCACGCTCGGTGCCAGGAACACACACTTGGCACGCTTCAAACGCAGTCCTGCGTCTGAGAGTCGTTTCAACACCTGTGCTAGGTTAGCCAGATGCTCCGCCTCCGTGGCCCCCGTGATGAGGATATCATCCAGATATACCGCTACGCGCGGGATACCCTGTAACAGCGTGTCCATTGTTCTTTGAAAAATGGCGGGGCTGGATGCCACTCCAAACACAAGGCGATTGTATTTGAATAAGGCCTTGTGAGTGTTGATGGTGACACTCTTTTGACTCTTCGTCAAGTTGCAGTTGCTGGTAAGCATGGCTCATGTCTAGCTTTGTGAAAAGCTTCCCCCCTGACAAGGTTGCAAACAGGTCATCCACTCTTGGTAGTGGATACTCCTCCAGTTTAGAGGCCTGATTTACCGTCACCTTGT
Organism: Notolepis coatsorum; assembly: GCF_963971535.1. Classification (NCBI taxonomy): domain Eukaryota; kingdom Metazoa; phylum Chordata; class Actinopteri; order Aulopiformes; family Paralepididae; genus Notolepis; species Notolepis coatsorum. The sequence continues at coordinate 187,107,123 of NC_140170.1, forward strand.
AGTCTCCACATATGCGTACTGTATTATCCTCTTTCAGGATTGGCACAATGGGAGCCGCCCACCTTGAAAATTGGACGGGTTCAATGATGCCTTGCTTCTGCAAACGTTCCAGCTCCTCCTCCACCGTGACCTTCATGGCATACGGCACCGACCTAGGCTTGAAAAACCTTGGGGCGGCCTCAGGGTCAACATGGAGTTTCACAGTTACCCCCTTCAGTGTGCCCAGCTCGTCCCTGAAAACATCACTGTACCGATGCAGGATGTCCTCTGTCGTGTCTGTCGTGTGCACATATTTAAAGGGGAACTATCTTATAAATGGCCTTTTTCAGTGTTTAGCATTGTTTCCTAGCTATGTGGACTTATATTAATATGATCTATGTCTCTAATTCTCATATTGGCGCATTCTTCCAATTCTCCTCTCACAATATTCACCCTCACTGAACTGAGTCATCTGAAAATGTGCTGATTTGTGATGTCAGAGAGACACCGCTGCATGATACCACTGCCCCATGTGCTGAGACTCACACCCACTCCACACAGTCAGCTCAAAATGGCTTAAAGGGGAACTCCACTTTTTTTGGAAATTAGCTTATTTAACATCTTCCCTGGAGTTAGACAAGAAGATGCATACCTTTTTTGTCTCTGTGCGTGCATTTTAGCTTTGGGAATAGACGCTCCGTTAGCATAGCTTAGCTTCATCACTGGAAGTGAGGCAGGACAGTAGCCTTACAGTGCCTTACAGTGTATTGCAAGGTCTGACATTGACCAAACTTGATATGCATGACCTTGGTGGGCTCTAGGTCAACTCCTGAAAAGGGGGTCAATGTCAGACTTTGCAATCAAAAGTTAGGGGGCTAATAACCCTTGCCATAATTTCAGTGCGCCCCCTAACTTTTGATTGCAAGGTCTGACATTGACCCCCTTTTCAGGAGTTGACCTAGAGCCCACCAAGGTCATGCATATCAAGTTTGGTCAATGTCAGACCTTGCAATACACTGTAAGGCACTGTAAGGCTACTGTCCTGCCTCACTTCCAGTGATGAAGCTAAGCTATGCTAACGGAGCGTCTATTCCCAAAGCTAAAATGCACGCACAGAGACAAAAAAGGTATGCATCTTCTTGTCTAACTCCAGGGAAGATGTTAAATAAGCTAATTTCCAAAAAAAGTGGAGTTCCCCTTTAAGATCTTGAGGTAGAAAAATGCTGTTTTTGAGGACTTGATTAGAAATACAAAACAATGAATTAAAAAAAATAAAAAATTACAGAGGTGTTCCATAAACTCACAGGAATTGTGTAAAAGTGCCCAAACAGTGAAAGAAATAGTAAAATAGTTCCCCTTTAACATTATGCCAGTTTAGCTTAATTTTCCTTAACCAATCACGGCCCAAAAGACTTGCCCCCCCCCCCCCCCTTAGCTATAACCAGCCTGGCCTTTGCCTTCTGATTCCCCGCTACAATGTCCACATATAGCACCCCTATACGAGGTATGGGCTGACCTGTGTATGTCCTGGACCTGAGCTTTGATGGGCTAATGGGTGGTAGGTTAGACCCCCATGTCTTCCTGTAGGTCTCCTCACTGATGACCGATGCAGTAGCCCCTGAGTCAATCTCAAACTTTACATCCTGTCCCCCGACAGTGATAGTGGCATAATAGGGTTCAGGTGGCTCCTCATCTGTTCCCACCCCGAACATGTTGTATGCACACGCTGCTTCCTCATCTGTTTCTCCCAGGTGGTGTGTGGAGGCTTGAGCCTGTCGCTGCTTTCCCTGCCAAGGCTTGCCCCTGCCCATTTTATTGTCTTTTGAACTCCTGCACTTCTTTGCTAGGTGTCCCTTTTTATTATAATTATGGCAGACAGCCTCTTTGAATCTACAGTCATTTGCATAATGCGACGACCCCCCACACCTAAAACATTCCACCCCTTTTTTAAACACTCCATTTTTACCAGTCTCTTTATAGGCAGGATCCCTTCTGACTTGGTGCACTGTCGCTGTCTGTGACAACCCATTCCCCCTCTGTATGTCCCTAGCATTATTTGCAGCCATCTCCATACCTTGGGAAATCTCCAGGGCTTTTTTAAAAGTCAGCGGCGGGGCTTCCCCCAGCAGGCGGCGCTGTATGGGGCCATTATCAGAGACCAGGGTGTCTGGCAACCCATGTACTGCGAAGACTTGTCTGAGTTGGTCTATGGTTGTGGGGGCTGTGATATTGTTCACAAAATAATATCCCTTGAGCAATAGCTCCCTCTAGTGGGGGAATATAGATACTGCCTCCATATTAATCCTAGATATATATATAAGGCTGACATTACAACAGTTATAGTATTTACTCTTGGCAAAAAATAAATAAAAATAAAACATTAACATCCAAGGGCCCATATGTGGGCCCTCATGAGGACAATTCGCGACGCCACTTTGCCGACCTCTAGCGGCTCGGGTGTGCATTTCTTTTAATACAATATATAGATATAATTAAAGCCCTATTTGTTGCCTGTCGATTGCCCTTTCAGGTGACAATATTCGTTCAGCGGTTCTCGAGTTACATGCTGATATGTGAGGCGTGCGCCAAAGTACGCAAAAGTACACATTACCACCCCCGACTCCCGGGGCTCTAGCTCTGTCAATCATTTGGCGATCTCAAAAATCTTTGGACAGGGTTGTAGCCAATGAGTGTGGCTTTTCAATGATCTAATACGGTCTCTATTGATCGAAAAAAAAAAAAAGCAGGGTCCCCCAATTGGGGGACCTTACGGCTTAACAGGCGAATTAATTCAATTAAAAATAAAAATAGATTTCAATAAATGCAATGCAATGGTAAGTATCATAAATTAAACGAATAATTTTTTATATGTTTACTAAATACTTTATACTCTGTCTGTTTACATGCCATTAGCCCATATGTGAATGTTTACTGTTGCGATGGCAACAAATGTGTGAGGAATCCTGCACGCAGCCTAACGAGGGGGCGTGCCGTTTTTCACCTTCACGCACCTGTTGGGAGTTTGCGATCAGCTCGGGAGAGTACTTGTATCGCAGACTCCCCTCCACTCCTTGTCGGGTCGTTCTTGTTGCTACCATCATCTGCAGCGTCTCCGGCGTGAGACGTCGTGCCAGCCATCACCACCTGTCGCCGTTTCCTGGAGTGGGACACCGCCTTCGCTCTCTACTACTCCACGGGAGGATTCCAGTGTTCCCACTCCAGACGTCGAGCCGGCTTTTTCCCAGCTCCCTCTTCATGATCCCCGTTCCTGGGGTGAGGCTCGCCATCGCATCGCTCCCTATTACTCCACGGGAGGATGGCCGCGTTCTCACCCCGTTCCCCTCGGAACCCCTGTGTTCTACTGCCGCATCTCCGGCGTGAGACGACGTGCCCCCCGTCACCACCTGTCGCCGTTTTCCTGGAGTGGGACACCGCCTTCGCTCTCTAATACTCTACGGGAGGATTCCAGTGTTCCCACTCCAGACGTCAAGCCGGCTACTTCCCAACCCCTCTTCGTGGTCCTGGTTCCTGGGGTGATTCAGGCTGGTCGGGATGAGATGAGCATTTCACCATCATCATGAATTATTCTGCTGTTCAGGAGAAACGTTGTTCAATGATGCACCTCTATGGTTTTCATATCACATCATGAAGCGTTGGGTACCTGGGTCTAGTTCATAGACTTGGCCAGGATCCTTAAGATATCAATGTTGTGTCTCAAAGAGGTCAAGTAGCACTTTTATTTGTATACAACCAGTCAGCTTGTGACTAACTTACACATCTACTAGCTGGCTAACGTTGGTAACAATACTTCCAGGGAAACGTGAACATGTGATCACACTCTTCAATGAGTGCAGATGAAACATAACTAATAACTAGCTGCACCGCTCGTCTTTGTTCCAAACCTCAGAGACAAACAACACCTCAGGACAAGAAGCTAGCAGCCGTTAGCCGCACAGCGTTAGCTCGTTAGTTAACAGAACGTTATCTAGAAGGAATATTGCTACAGTCTCACCTTGAATGCCTTGGTTGAATCCGCAAACAACGTTTAATAATCCCCACAGAAATGTCCAACAGAACACACTTGTTTACTTCTTGTATTTCGCACCTCGTCTTCAACTGGACTGGCGTCACTGATGCGAAGGGAACTCTGGCGGAGTCGGAGTGACCGTGACGCTGCCTCCTGCTCCTGTAGGGTATATCTGCAGAGCCACAGAGGAGTAGGGTATATCTGCAGAGCCACAGAGGAGTAGGGTATATCTGCAGAGCCACAGAGGAGTAGGGTATATCTGCAGAGCCACAGAGCCCAACGTCTGGGCGGGGCTTCGTGGCGTGGACGGGTTTGAGGCGGGGCTTCGTGGCGTGGACAAGTATTGTGACCTGGACAAGTATTTGTTGGAGTGCGCATGCGGATGAGGGGGGGGGGGGGGGGGGGGCTCTCTCGCTCGCTCGCTCTCTCTCTCTCGTTTACGAAAAGTATTTGTTGGAGTGCGCATGCGGATGAGGGGGGGGGGGGGGCTCTCTCGCTCGCTCGCTCTCTCTCTCTCGTTTACGAAAAGTATTTGTTGGAGTGCGCATGTGGATGAGGGGGGGGGGGGGGCTTTCTCTCGCATATAGTAATAATAGAGTATATACATTTGAGGGGGAATAAACTGTACATATACAGCACTGTTTGTGATACAAAAATAGTAGAGTACATTAACCTGGCACACAACATACTTGTTCACATGTCATTTTTCTTTCACTCTAAAGTACAGTTTATTCCCCCTCAAATGTATATACTCTATTATTACTATATGCGAGAGAGCCCCCCCCCAACAGTGCTGTATATTTGTAGACCTCTTCCAATGTACAGTTTATATGTGTTACTAGTCTAATTACTAGTCTAATTATATACAGCTTTGCAGACTGGAGCAGCTCTTTCACTTCCTTAAAAGCTCTCTGCTGCTCTCCACTCCACTCCCACTTAGTGTCAAGGTGCAGTAGCTTGTACAGCGGGGACAAAACATTTGATAAATCCGGCAGAAATTGGCCATAATAATTCACCATGCCCAAAAACGATCTCAGTTCATGGACACTCTTTGGGCTCGGAGCCTCCTTTATGGCTCTCACCTTGTCTTCCAAAGGGCTGAGCCCCTGTGCTGTGATCCTGTGTCCCAGGTAGGTCACGCTCGGTGCCAGGAACACACACTTGGCACGCTTCAAACGCAGTCCTGCGTCTGAGAGTCGTTTCAACACCTGCGCTAGGTTAGCCAGATGCTCCGCCTCCGTGGCCCCCGTGATGAGGATATCATCCAGATATACCGCTACGTGCGGGATACCCTGTAACAGCGTGTCCATTGTTCTTTGTAAAATGGCGGGGCTGGATGCCACTCCAAACACAAGGCGATTGTATTTGAATAAGGCCTTGTGAGTGTTGATGGTGACATACTCTTTTGACTCTTCGTCAAGTTGCAGTTGCTGGTAAGCATGGCTCATGTCTAGCTTTGTGAAAAGCTTCCCCCCTGACAAGGTTGCAAACAGGTCATTCACTCTTGGTAGTGGATACTCCTCCAGTTAAGAGACCTGATTTACCGTCACCTTGTAGTCTCCACATATGCGTGCTGTATTATCCTCTTTCAGGATTGGCACAATGGGAGCCGCCCACCTTGAAAATTGGACGGGTTCAATGATGCCTTGCTTCTGCAAACATTCCAGCTCCTCCTCCACCGTGACCTTCATGGCATACGGCACCGACCTAGGCTTGAAAAACCTTGGGGCGGCCTCAGGGTCAACATGGAGTTTCACAGTTACCCCCTTCAGTGTGCCCAGCTCGTCCCTGAAAACATCACTGTACCGATGCAGGATGTCCTCTGTCGTGTCTGTCGTGTGCACATATTTAAAGGGGAACTATCTTATAAATGGCCTTTTTCAGTGTTTAGCATTGTTTCCTAGCTATGTGGACTTATATTAATATGATCTATGTCTCTAATTCTCATATTGGCGCATTCTTCCAATTCTCCTCTCACAATATTCACCCTCACTGAACTGAGTCATCTGAAAATGTGCTGATTTGTGATGTCAGAGAGACACCGCTGCATGATACCACTGCCCCATGTGCTGAGACTCACACCCACTCCACACAGTCAGCTCAAAATGGCTTAAGATCTTGAGGTAGAAAAATGCTGTTTTTGAGGACTTGATTAGAAATACAAAACAATGAATTAAAAAAAATAAAAAATTACAGAGGTGTTCCATAAACTCACAGGAATTGTGTAAAAGTGCCCAAACAGTGAAAGAAATTGTAAAATAGTTCCCCTTTAACATTATGCCAGTTTAGCTTAATTTTCCTTAACCAATCACGGCCCAAAAGACTTGCCCCCCCCCCCCTTTAGCTATAACCAGCCTGGCCTTTGCCTTCTGATTCCCCGCTACAATGTCCACATATAGCACCCCTATACGAGGTATGGGCTGACCTGTGTATGTCCTGGACCTGAGCTTTGATGGGCTAATGGGTGGTAGGTTAGACCCCCATGTCTTCCTGTAGGTCTCCTCACTGATGACCGATGCAGTAGCCCCTGAGTCAATCTCAAACTTTACATCCTGTCCCCCGACAGTGATAGTGGCATAATATGGTTCAGGTGGCTCCTCATCTGTTCCCACCCCGAACATGTTGTATGCACACGCTGCTTCCTCATCTGTTTCTCCCAGGTGGTGTGTGGAGGCTTGAGCCTGTCGCTGCTTTCCCTGCCAAGGCTTGCCCCTGCCCATTTTATTGTCTTTTGAACTCCTGCACTTCTTTGCTAGGTGTCCCTTTTTATTACAATTATGGCAGACAGCCTCTTTGAATCTACAGTCATTTGCATAATGCGACGACCCCCCACACCTAAAACATTCCACCCTTTTTTAAACACTCCATTTTTACCAGTCTCTTTATAGGCAGGATCCCTTCTGACTTGGTGCACTGTCGCTGTCTGTGACACTGACAACCCATTCCCCCTCTGTATGTCCCTAGCATTATTTGCAGCCATCTCCATACCTTGGGAAATCTCCAGGGCTTTTTTAAAAGTCAGCGGCGGGGCTTCCCCCAGCCATTATCAGAGACCAGGGTGTCTGGCAACCCATGGACTGCGAAGACTTGTCTGAGTTGGTCTATGGTTGTGGGGGCTGTGATATTGTTCACAAAATAATATCCCTTGAGCAATAGCTCCCTCTAGTGGGGGAATATAGATACTGCCTCCATATTAATCCTAGATATATATATAAGGCTGACATTACAACAGTTATAGTATTTACTCTTGGCAAAAAATAAATAAAAATAAAACATTAACATCCAAGGGCCCACATGTGGGCCCTCATGAGGACAATTCGCGACGCCACTTTGCCGACCTCTAGCGGCTCGGGTGTGCATTTCTTTTAATACAATATATAGATATAATTAAAGCCCTATTTGTTGCCTGTCGATTGCCCTTTCAGGTGACAATATCCGTTCAGCGGTTCTCGAGTTACATGCTGATATGTGAGGCGTGCGCCAAAGTACGCAAAAGTACACATTACCACCCCCGACTCCCGGGGCTCTAGCTCTGTCAATCATTTGGCGATCTCAAAAATCTTTGGACAGGGTTGTAGCCAATGAGTGTGGCTTTTCAATGATCTAATACGGTCTCTATTGATCGAAAAAGAAAAGCAGGGTCCCCCAATTGGGGGACCTTACGGCTTAACAGGCTAATTAATTCAATTACAAATAAAAATAGATTTCAATAAATGCAATGCAATGGTAAGTATCATAAATTAAACTAATAATTTTGTATATGTTTACTAAATACTTTATACTCTGTCTGTTTACATGCCATTAGCCCATATGTGAATGTTTACTGTTGCGATGGCAACAAATGTGTGAGGAATCCTGCACGCAGCCTAACGAGGGGGCGTGCCGTTTTTCACCTTCACGCACCTGTTGGGAGTTTGCGATCAGCTCGGGAGAGTACTTGTATCGCAGACTCCCCTCCACTCCTTGTCGGGTCGTTCTTGTTGCTACCATCATCTGGAGCGTCTCCGGCGTGAGACGTCGTGCCAGCCATCACCACCTGTCGCCGTTTCCTGGAGTGGGACACCGCCTTCGCTCTCTACTACTCCACGGGAGGATTCCAGTGTTCCCACTCCAGACGTCGAGCCGGCTTTTTCTCAGCTCCCTCTTCATGATCCCCATTCCTGGGGTGAGGCTCGTCATCGCATCGCTCCCTATTACTCCACGGGAGGATGGCCGCGTTCTCACCCCGTTCCCCTCGGAACCCCTGTGTTCTACTGCCGCGTCTCCGGCGTGAGACGACGTGCCCCCCGTCACCACCTGTCGCCGTTTTCCTGGAGTGGGACACCGCCTTCGCTCTCTAATACTCTACGGGAGGATTCCAGTGTTCCCACTCCAGACGTCAAGCCGGCTACTTCCCAACCCCTCTTCGTGGTCCTGGTTCCTGGGGTGAGGCTCGCCATCGCTCCCTATTACTCCACGGGAGGATGGCCGTGTTCTCATCCCGTTCCCCTCGGACCCCCTGTGTGCTGCGTTGCCCGTGGGCAGCGTCTGGTCGGGAGGAAGAGGATTCCTTGGCAGAGCTGAGCCGCAGAGCCCTACTCGGTTGTAGGGACGAAGAAGATCCCTGTTACTTTTTCCCAGCCTGTTCGCCCGTTAAAGGCACAGTGCCGCCTTTTTTGTGTTCATGGACGTTTGATGTTTTTACCCCCTTAAAGGCTGAGTGCCGCCTTTTTGTATTAAATAAATAATGCCCTGTTTTTGGCTAACTCTCATACCTGTCTTGTGTTGTGCTATTGGGGTCGCTATACAAACCATAACAAAATGACAGCTGACGTTAGCTAGCACGTTAGTTTAGCCGGAACAACAATACATAAAAATTACAACTCAACTAAACACAATCAACAACGGCTATCAACAGTTCTAGTCCTTAACACATTGACGGCCACAGGGATTAGACGGGCCCCACTCTATACGGCCAGCATATCATAATAAGGTTTCATTGTGCGTGAGGCTGTTTGTAGAGCTAAATCTATACTTTAGATTATTGCTATCTGTCCATTCTCATTGTCAATTGACACTATAAACCGTCCCTTCAATATGCCTTAAACAAATAATTTTTTCATCAATACATTCCCATTTTATAGCGTCTTGAATATGAACGTTATAGCAGAATATGAACTGATGAGCCATGATTCCAGCGGGAGGCAAGAGACTGCTCCGCGTACTGTCTCACGGAGACGTGGCTAGACAACAACACACCAGACTCAGCCTTCCAGCCGCCGGGATTCGCTGTGTTTCGCTCAGACCGACTGAAGGAATGCACCGGCAAAACCAAAGGAGGAGGGGTCTGTCTTCTTGTGAATGAAAAGTGGTGTACCGATACTACGGTCATGAACAAGACCTGCAATACTAATCTTGAATGCCTAGTCATTAAATGTCGCCCCTTTTATCTCCCTAGAGAATTCCCAGCTATCTTTCTTATTGCTGTTTATATACACCCTTAGGCTGACGCCGCGACTGCTCTCAATGAACTGGCTGACATTATACATAAATATGAGATCTCCCATCCGGAGGCTGTGTTTATTACAACTGGTGATTTTAATCATTGTTCTCTTAAATCGGTTCTGCCAAATTACCATCAGCATGTAAAACACCCTACAAGAGGAAACAAAATCCTGGATCATTGCTATAGCAACATAAAAGCTGCTTACAGGTCTCTCCCAATGCCAGCTTTTGGTAAATCCGATCATCAATCGATTCTTCTTCTACCATCATATACTCAGAAAAATAGACAAATCAAACCGACGGTACGCTCCACTCAATGTTGGACTAAAGATGCTGAAACACTATTACAAGGGTGTCTCGACGCCACAGACTGGTCTGTTTTTAAATGTGAGGACCTTGACCAATACTGTGACGCTGTCATTGGATATATACATTTTTGTATTGACTTGTGCATTCCCCACAAGGTGGTTAAGCAATACTCAAACCAAAAACCATGGCTTAACTCTGATGTTAGACTCAAACTTGCTGAACGAGCTACTGCTTTTAAATCTGGGGATGCAACCAGTTATAAACTGGCTAGATACTCGCTGGAGCGGTCAATAAAAGCCGCAAAGCGCTCCTATGGAGAACGTATTGAAGGACATTTCTCTGGCAGTGACCCCCGTCGGATGTGGCAGGGACTGAACACTATCACTTCCTACAAGCCCAGGGGCCTCGCCTCCGCTGAAGGTGATCACTCGCTTTCCGGTAGACTGAATAACTTTTACTCCAGATTTGATGAAAATAACACAGAGTGTCCTGTTTTTACTCCTTCCAACCCCAGTGACTTGTCTGGGCTGACTGTCACAGAACATGAGGTGCGCAAGGTCCTGTCCAGTACTAAGGCTAGGAAAGCCACTGGCCCAGACGGCATTCCTCCCAGGGCCGTCAGACTCTGCTCTGAGCAGCTTGCCCCTGTGCTCACAGACCTTTTTAATATGTCACTGGAGCGCCGCCTTGTTCCAGGGAGCTTCAAGGAATCTACTATCATTCCGGTTCCCAAGAAATCACCTGTGACTTGTCTTAATGATTACAGACCTATTGCTCTAACCTCAGTTTTAATGAAATGTTTAGAGCGGCTAGTGCTGAATTATATAAAAGGTCAGATTCCTACCTGTCTTGATCCCAGTTCGCCTACAAGAAAAATAGATCAGTAGATGATGCTATTTCCTTAGCTCTTAATCCTGTGTATGAACACTTAGATAAGAAAAACTCTTATGTTAGAATGCTTTTTATCGATTATAGCTCTGCTTTTAATACGCTTATTCCATCTAATCTGATCCACAAACTTCAGTGTCTGGGTCTATGCGACGCCATCTGTGAATGGATTCTTAGCTTTTAAATTTTGAGACCTCAAAGAGTCAGGATTGGAAACAATATGTCTGATGAACTTGTTTTAAGTACTGGTTCTCCACAAGGCTGCATTCTAAGCCCTTTACTGTTCTCTCTCTGCACTCATGACTGTACTGCTTCCTATGATAACAATCTGATAGTAAAGTATGCTGATGATACCACGGTCATTGGGCGTATAAACTCAAATGACGAGTCATTTTATAGATCAGAGGTACAGAACCTAGTTAGGTGGAGTGAGACCAATAACCTCACCCTGAATGCTTCCAAAACGAAGGAGCTAGTCATCGACTTTAGACGTAGCAAGGTATCCCATCTCCCCATTACCATAAATGGCTCAGAGGTGGAGATGGTGAGCAGTTTTAAATTTCTCGGGGTCACTATTTCAAATGACCTGAGCTGGCACTCCAATACCAGAACCATTGTTAAAAAGTCCCAGCAACGTCTTTTCTTTCTCAGGAAACTGAAAGAGTTCACAAATAACAGGGTGATTCTACACAACTTCTATCGCTGTGTGATCGAGAGCGTCCTTACTTCCTCCTGTACAATATGGTTTGGTAACATCACAGACCAGGAGAAGAAATCTCTGAACAGAATTGTGCGTCTTGCACGCAAGACAATCGGGTCTAGCCTGCCAGCTCTAGAAGAGATATATGGTGCCAGGCTGCTTTCCCGTGCCTCTGGCATTATCAATGACCCCTCTGGTCACCCAGTCGCAGGCCTCTTTGTCCCCCTCCCCTCGGGCAGACGTTACCGCTCTATCACATGCTCTACCTCTCGGTTTACAAAGAGCTTTTTCCCCAGTGCTGTGCGGAGCCTGAATGACTCCAAAGGCTAGTTTTGTATTTTATCCTATTTAGTTTCTGTGTTTTTATTAGTTTTATTAGTCAGGTTTGTGGAAGCGCTGTTTTAACTATGATATGCACTTTTAGGGGATGTTCGATATTAATTTTAGCATTTGTCCTTTTTATACTGTCTGTGTTTTTACATATTTTTCCTGTACTGTTTACACAGTTTTGCTCACGTACCCGTATTCCAATGTGGATTCGTCCATACATGGCAATAAAAATCTTTGACTTTGACTTTGACTAGCCTAATTCGCTGACCGGGTGGATGGCTATCAAAACAAGGCCCGATTGGTCTGTAATTGACGTCAAATAGCTCTTACCTGTGGCCGGTTGGACTGCAAAAAGGATTTCCCAGTTATCGATCGCCATCTGGTAGATCGATATGTCCATTGGCTGATGCTATAATCCTTTACTGCATACTGAATTCAGCGTCCCAAAAACAATTTCAGACGATCGGCTACATGCATAGCTATAGGCTAACAGAAACATCCATTCATAAAAAACTCTGTCTGTAACAGGGAACACTGCATTATCGAGACAGCGCCCCTATGAGGATCTGGCCGGTAATGCACTTTTCCGAATTCCAAGAGTAGGGTAAATCTGCAGTGCCGCTCATGACATTGAGTAGGATATTAACCCATTCTCTGCCACCACTTTGATCATCCTAAACCATCCTCTGCCAGCGCTATTTGTGTATGGAGATGTTCACCTTCTTTGCAGGGCTATAACTTTTTAAATTGTATTGCTAAATTGACATTACTATGGCCCATTCAACATCAATTATCTATCGTTCAGGATGTAGGAACGTTTTACTTTTTCATTCACACATTCATACTAAAATACCGTCTAGAGTATAAATATGTTTTTATCGTTTTCTGCAGTATTTCATAGAACGTGAGATATAGGCATAAATGTATATATTAGATTATCAAATGCAGTTTGATACCGATCCATGCTATATTAAAAATTTCAACTGTACATGGTCCTAAACGTCATGACTGATCATCTGCGGGTGAACGGAGGGGGGGGGGGGGTCGTTTATAATTCAATGACCGACGTTAAATGATTTATGTAGTATGGGTGATATATTGATCAGAGCAGTTTGTATCGAAAATGATAAAGAAAAACGCTGAAAATGACGTCAGCCTCCTCGTAGCGATGGGCGATGAGAGTGGAGCAAACGGATCCCAATTATGGGATGTTGATGGATGCGATCCATCTCCGGTTTGTATATTACTAATACACGTCCAAATCATGTTGATTATTGAGTTATGGCAAAGATCCATGTCCACGGTGTCTGTATTGAGCCCCGGGACGATAAACAAGTGGCCGGGCGAAAATAGGGGACGGACCGAGCTCCAATGGGCACTTCCGGTTTGGCAACTCGCCGATCGGCCACCAGGTGGCGGTATTGAAGCGTTGCAGAGTTGTGATGGCTCAGACAGCATCAGCCAAGACTCCGTGGGTGAAATATGAATACCATGACGAAAATATGAAATATTGATCTCAAACACGCCTTTCGGCGTGATTGGCAGACAACGCATGGCGGAGAAACCCGCCTTAACACGTGATTGGCGGAGAATGGGTTAAAATGGAATAAAAGCCAAAACAACCTGTTGGCCCTCAACCGTTGGATCCGAAACACCGACACGTCCGTGGTTGGCCCCGAATGTGTTAAGAGACCCTAGATAATGTATTATTATACAGTATATCTATCAACAGTTATAGTCCTTAAGACCCTAGCAGCTAATGTATTATTATATATCTATCTAGCAGCTAATGTATTTTCACAGGTTGATTGTCTACATTTTAAGAATAAAAGCTTAAATCTCTAAGGAGCTAACGTTAGCATTAGTGACAGTTACGTCCACTAACAGCTATAGTATTCAGTTACATAGCGTTATAGTCTCCTCAAACAATGTAACAAAGAACAATACAAATAATATAAACAAACAAACTATTAAAGGTACACTAGTGATAAAATATGAAAGTGCTTATGTGACATGTACCCAACTGAAAGAATAAATGAAGACAAAGAGTGAGTTGGCTGGTCTTCAGTGGCTTTGGTTTATTTTCAGGTGTAACTGCCAACTGAAGAGCACAGCGCGAGCCCACAGTTTAAATACCGGTACCGCAGTTGTGGTATTGTGCAACCGCAGTTGTATTAAATTTAATGCAGTAAAAGTACCAAATAAATAGCAAAGACTGTATATTAAATAATAAAGTGAGTGGGCAAGTATACCATAAGTCTTTAGTGTCCAGGGTCAGGCAGGGTTCCCACTCGTCCTGGAAAACCTGGAAATTCAGAGACTAGATTTCCAGTCATGGAAAACCTGGGAAATGACCAAATATGATGTTGTCCTGGAAATGTACAATTGTATTTTAGCCCCTATGTGTGCATTTTGATTGAAACTCCACTGTTGGTAGGATTATAGCAGTACCGCCCAATTTTGGTCCTGCGGGCCAAGTTTGGCCCACGTTCCCTTTGTTTTGGCCCAACATGGTATTTGACAAGCACATGCTTATTCTCCTCTTATTTAAAGTGCTGTAAAATCCTGACGTAATGACTACAAAACGTACATTTTGTGATGGGTGTAGCAGTCACTTGTAATGAACATGAGACACTTCATCAGGAACCCTGCATAATTAAAAAAGGAGGAATAAAGTTGGGGTTAAATGTGTCAATACTAGGCCTACTGGTAAATGATATGACCGGTTGTGAGCAAGTGCTGTCCTGAATTGTCAAGAAAAAGTCCTGGAAAACCTTTTCTCAAAAAGAGTGAAACCCCTGTCAGGGCAAATCTCTCTCCCTCTTCCTCCAGTTTGTAGGAGACTGGATGGCCACAGAGGCTGGACACGCTCCACCTCCAAGATAATAATAATATTAATAAATGTATTTTATATAGCACCTTACATAAGGTATCTCAAAGCACTTTACAGACATTGCATTACAGTACATGGACAGACACAGTACATGGACTTTTACAATGACAACATGGTGGGGATACTACAGAGAAAGGGAGACAGCTTACAAGACAGAGAAAATAAAAATAAATAATAATACTAATATATAGGTGTGTACAGATGTGAAAATGTAAGTGATGCAGGGGTTGGAGGTCAGGAGTGACTAGTGAGGGTATGCTAGTTTGATTCAAATGACAATACTCCCCATGCTTGATTATGGTGACATAGTCCGAGGACTTGACATGGACCACACACATTGACAGTGTTGTGAAGAAGGCACGACAACGCCTCTACTTCCTCAGGCGCCTAAGGAAGTTCCAAGTCAGTCAGAAGATCCTTAAGAACTTCTACTCATGTACAATAGAGAGCATCTTGACCGGCAACATCACCTCCTGGTTTGGGAATAGCACTGCACAAGACCGAAGCAGACTACAAAGAGTGACACGTTCAGCCGAACGCACAATTGGAGGGGGGCTCCCCACCCTCCAGAACATTTACAACAAGCGTTGCAAGGGCAAGGCTAAGAGAATCATTAAAGACTCCAGTCACCCGAACAACTGCCTCTTTGAACTGCTGCGGTCAGGCAAGCGATACCGGAGTCTCAAGGCGAGCACAGAAAGACTCAGAAGAAGCTTCTATCCCCAGGCCATCAGGCTGCTAAACGAACAATGAATGAACACTACACAACAACAACCACCAAACGCACATAGCACACACATCCACACGCACACACTCACTTAAACAAACACACTGTAGCACCCACTCCACACACTTTATAGCACACACTAGAGCCATATGAAATCCGTTTTATTATTTTCCAAATTCCATTTAATTTTTTCCCAAATTCCATTTTTTCCGTTTTAATATTTCAGAATTCTGTATTTTGCCTTTTATGCTCATTTTACCATCAGAAATAGTGTCTAATAAGTGGGAATGAATAAATGTCCACAATTGAATAAGATATAACAGTCCATTTAATGTTTTTAAGTGCTTCAACTCAGAAATACAGTTCAATTTTACACAATATTTTTCAATTAATATTGTGACAAAATAAAAATACATATTTCAAGTGTAAACAATGGATACAGCTAGCTACTACTGACATTATCACAATGACAATGTCAGTAACCTAGCTATATCTATTATATTGTGATGAAATATAGTAATGCATAATTTAGGCACCTTTAGTTTAGTTTATTTCGTTTATAAAGGACAGTGTATAATGGCAAACGTTTGCATTAAACAAATGGATGAGTGCACCAGATTTAGCAAGAAGCTATCATTTCCATCTATAGTCATATGTACTGTAACGTTTCATAGCTATTTAAGTTTATTTAGATTATAAAGGGCAGTGTATAATGACAATAGTTTGCATTAAACAAATGGGTGGGTGCACTAGATTTAGCAAGAAGCTATCATTTCCATCTATAGTCCTATGTAATGTAACGTTTCATAGCTATTTAAGTTTATTTAGATTATAAAGGGCAGTGTATAATGACAATCGTTTGCATTAAACAAATTGATGGGTGCACCAGATTTAGCTAGAACTTCTAGAAGCTATCATTTCCATAGATAGTCCTATAACGTTACATAGCTATTTAACGGAACGTTGACAGAATTAGCAAAACACCTTATCACCGGAGGCATAAAAGTCATTAGGATACTGTTCTGCTCTGAATTGAGGGCTTATTGTGGAATAGTTTAGCTTCTTGACGATGTTAACACAAGCAGCCAGACGCTTGAGCACCGCGGCTGTGTTGTGTGTAACACGCTGTAGCGTCCCCGCCTCCCCGGTCGCGTGTACACCAAACGTTCCACCCAAAAACGAAATTTCAGTCCAGATTAGGCCAAATTCTGCAATATTCCACGTTTTGCAGTTGATTCCATTTTTATTGGTTAATTCCGCGATTCCGTCCGCGATTCCGTGAACGCGGATTTCATATGGCTCTAGCACACACCCACTTTAAACAAACACACTGTAGCACCCACTCCCCACACTTTATATTTATTGATGAAGGATTGCACTACAACTCGTACACCTTACTGTAAATTGTACCTCATCCCATTTCTGCCTTGCACTAGATAGTACTGTACATTAGTACACTGCATAGTATTGTATATTATATGGTAACTCAGAACATTGTACATATGTCTATACCGAACACTGTGACCTCATTTTCTTCTTCTAAATTACATGCTATACTATGTTATTTGATACTATCTTGTCTAGCACAGTCTCTGGAGCGTAACAGTAAGAAGCATTTTGTATGAAAGTATTCTGTACTTCTGTATGACAACTATTAAAGAAACTTGAGAAACTTGAAACTAGTCTACAGATCTGCATGTAAGACCTCACTCCACAAACTTGATGTCCTCTACCACTCTGCTATCCGGTTTGCCACCAGTGCCCCTTTCAACACTCACCACTGCACCCTTTACTCCTCCGTCAACTGGCCATCCCTGCACACTCGTCGCAATATGCACTGGTTCATGCTCATTTACAAAACCCTCCTTGGGTTGTCCCCCCCCTTACCTATGTCACCTGTTGCAAATTACATCTGCCACTTACAACACTCGTTCTGCTCAACACATTCTCCTAAAGATTCAGAAAACATACACTGCACTTGGTCAAACGTCATTCAGGGCTGCTGCTGCCAGGGACTGGAACAACCTACAGAGATCTCTCAAACTGGTCACCTTTATGCCTAAGTCAACATTCAAGCACTCTCTGATGAACATTCTCACTGATTCCTGCAACTGTTTCTCAACCCAGTAACATCCCCAACCCCCTGTCTGTCATGGTGCCCCTCTCACTGCTATATTGCTTGTTGTATGTATATTTATATTGTAATAATAACATATTGTATGTTCCTTTACAGCCCCCCCCCCCCTTCCTTCAAGAGGCGTTGTCTCTTGCCAGGCAATCATTGTAAATAATAATGTGTTCTTAATTGATTTGCCTGGTTAGATAAAGTAAAAAAAAAATGTAACAGGTGGGTTTTGAGGTGAGACTTAAATGTTTCTACGGATGGGGCTTCTTTAAGTAACATATCTTGGTGATGTTATTGATGTGCGGTTCAAATGATAGTTTGGGGTCAAATAGAACACCCAGGTTTTTCACTGTGGGGGAGGGGAGGACAGAGTGGTTGTTGATGGATATGGAGCAGTCAGGGTTTTTAGGGAGAAGGTGAGGTGGGCCTATTAGAAGGATTTCAGTTTTAGTACTGTTGAGTTGGAGAAGGTTGTGGTTCATCCAGATTTGTATTTCAGAGAGGCGGGAGGAGAGGGCAGTAGTAGCAGCAGTGGTCGATATGATTAATTACGCTATCGAACAAGGGGAGTTCTTAAGAGATGTCAACATGGCATTGATTTCTTTACTTCTCAAGAAGGATAGAGATCCCAATGACTGTGGAAGCTATAGGCCCTTGAGTTTTCTCGGGGCCGATCTAAAAGTGTTTGCCATGGTACTGGCCCACCGCCTGCAGAAGTTTATGACGGTACTGGTACATTGCGATCAAACTGGTTTTATCCCGGGGCGCCTGGCTGCAGATAATCTTAGGAGGCTATTACATGTAATCGATAACAGTAAAGACAATACAGCTCCGGCCACAGTTCTGTCCTTGGATGCCATGAAGGCATTTGACAGACTAGAATGGTCATACATGTGGAAGGTACTTGAGGTTATGGGACTTGGAAAACGTTTTATTCATATGATTAAAGTCCTGTATGCCTCGCCGTCTGCGATGATACTGACAGGCAAAAACTGTTCCACACTTTTTCCAGTCTCCAGATCTTCTAGACAGGGTTGTCCTCTGAGCCCAGGACTATTCGCGCTTTCCCTCTAACCATTGGCCCAATTTATTAGGCAATCAGAGGACATCGTCCCCATAATAATCAATAATACACCACACAAAATTGCTCTCTATGCGGATGACCTACTGATTTTTATGAATGACCCCTCCCAATCAGCCACAAAATTACTGGAAATAATCGACGACTTTGGTAAATTGTCAGGCTTTAAGATTAACTGGACCAAATCAGCCTGCCTACCTCTTAATGAGCTGGCCAAGGCGGTGCAACTACCAGCTGATATCCCCATAGTGGAACATTTTAAATGCTTAGGCATAGAGATATTCCCCACACTAAGTCAAACTACTAAATACAACTTCACAGGGTAGTTATAATAAAATACACCAGGATCTAGAAAGATGGTCATCCCTTCCTAACTCTTTACAGGCCCGGGCTTCCATAATCAAAATGAACGTCCTACCTAGGATACATTTTGTTAGCTCAATGCTCCCCCTGCCCCCTCCAATAGACCACTGGCGCAAGATACAATTGATGGTATCTAAGTTTATCTGGAATAACAAACGCCCGAGAATCAAAATAGCTACCACTCAACGTAGGAAACAAGATGGGGGCCTCGCAATCCCTGATTTTAAGCTTTATTTCTGGTCCTTTTCACTGAGACCTCTGATGAGCTGGCTAGACCCTGTAGATGCAGTATCTTGGCGCTCCTTAGAAGCGGCAGCGGTCTCACCGCAAAGATTACAGGATGTAGTGTACTCCACTATCCCTATTTCAAAGTGCCAACTAAGATATGGACCGATCATAACTCACGTGATCCAAACATGGCGTAATGTACAGAAGTCGTGTGCAGTTAAATGCCCATGGCACCTGGACTCTCCAATTTTTAATAACCAGCAACTACTTGTTGGGCACAAACCGGTTAATATTCCTCAATGGCAAAGGAGGGGAGTTCATACTCTGGGGGATATCTATGATAAGAACGGCCTTCGAGCGTTTCAGGACTTAAAAGAATTTTATGATCTTCCCGGCGAGTCCTTCTTTCTTTACCTTCAACTAAGGTCAGCGCTGAGGGCTCATGGCGTGCCGTGGGCTCAAGCTTTGCACCCACACCCTTTCCTCAGGCTCATAGTGGACAGGACGACCTCCAGAGGGTTTGTCTCGGACTCTTATACGCTCTTAATTCAATCCACATATAAAAAATTATCATTAGATACAATCTGGCGTGGGGATATCCCAGAGTTGGACCCCGAGTTTGACTGGGAAGAGGTTTGGACAAATGTGGCATTGTCCTCCCGCAACCCCAATCACCAGCAAATTAATTTTAATTATATTCATAGGACCTATCTTACACCTAGGAAGCTATTTGCTATGGGACTAGTAGCAGACTCTCGGTGCGCTTTGTGCTCTCAAAGGGCCACTGGCACTTATATGCATATGTATTGGGATTGCCCACCAGTAGCCCGCTTCTGGAGGGCAATAACAGACAAACTTTCGGATCTATGTGGCTTAACAATCCCATTTACAGCTGATACACTGCTCCTGAACAATATAACAACACTAACCGCGTCCATACAACAAAAAAGGGTTATCCTAGCAGGCGTCACAGCAGCGAAGAAGCTGATAGCATTGAGATGGAAGGAGCCTGAGAAGCTCACAGTGATTAACTGGTCCCTAACACTGTTGGATGTGATTTATCTTGAGATATCCACAGCGCGGGTGATTGGGGTGGGACAGACTGGGATTGAACTGTGGGTCGCAGCAGCCGAAATGGTCAGAACCGCCGTGTGCGGCTGAGCGGGGTTGGGGCGCTTGTCCGGGGGAGTCCGGCGGTCTCGTGGGAGGGGGAGGAGGAAATGTCTTGTTTGTCTTGTCTTTTGTGTTGTCCTCCTTAACTTTAACTGGGGTAATTTTATTGGGGGGGAGCTATTTTACTATTTCTTTCGCTATTTGGGCACTTTTACACGGTTCCTGTGAGTCTATGGAACACATCTGTAGGTTTTTTTTCTTTTTTTCCCCAAGAAGGTTCATTGTTTTGTATTTCTAGTCAAGTACTCAAAAACAGCATTTTTCTACCTCAAGATCTTAGGCCGTTTTGAGGCTGGGCTCCAACCACTGTGTGGCCTGGTGGCAACTGCCACATTATTATGCAGCTGAGAAATCTCTGACATCACAGATATGCACATTTTCAGATGACTCAGTTCAGTGGGGGTGAATATTGTGAGGGGAATTGGAAGAATGCGCCAATATGAGATTTTGAGACATAGTTCCTAGTAATATAAGTCCACATGGCCGGGAAACGGTGCTGAATACTGGGAAAGGCCATTTATAAGATAGTACCCCTTTAAGTTTTAAAATGTTATGCTCTGTTTTTATAATTTTCGTTATCGTTAGTATTATTGTTGCTGTTGTCTCCCTGTGAAGTTCTGTTTATTATTATTATGGTTACTGTATTTTGTTGTCTTGTTTTCATGTAAAGAATAAAAAAAATTGATAAAAAAGATAATACAACTACAAGTATAATTATATAATATATATATTTTATAAAAAACGAAAATAATTATATATATATATATTTTTTTTTATAAAACCAAAAACGATCGGTATCGGCCGATATGGCTCATAGACGATTGGTGATCGGTATCAGTGGCAAAAAACATGATCGGGCATCCCTAGTAATTTATAGGCGTGATATTCTATTCTATAATTTACTCAAGCCTAGTAACAGATATAATATTTCTGACACTGGGAATACATTCCCTGAGATCCATAGATGTCCCTAGATACCAAGAAGTGGAGCAATCTTCCACTTACTTAGGTATGTATTTTTAGGCGGATTTTCAGAAAATAGGGCTTAAGAGGTTAAGTATTGTTCAATAGTAATTAGCCTTGTACAAGACTACTGAGCAGCTCTCTGTTCAAAGGGTCCGCTCTGGAGGACGGGGGATTCTTACCCAACCGAGCTCCTCCAGGAGTGTTTAAGCTGCGAGGCGTAGAGATTCTTACCCAACCCAGCTCCTCCCGGAGTGTTTAAGCTGCGAGGCGTAGAGATTCTTACCCAACCCAGCTCCTCCCGGAGTGTTTAAGCTGTGAGGCGTAGAGATTCGTACCCAACCCAGCTCCTCCCGGAGTGTTTAAGCTGTGAGGCGTAGAGATTCTTACCCAACCCAGCTCCTCCCGGAGTGTTTAAGCTGTGAGGCGTAGATATTCTTACCCAACCCAGCTCCTCCCGGAGTGTTTAAGCTGTGAGGCGTAGAGATTCTTACCCAACCCAGCTCCTCCCGGAGTGTTTAAGCTGCGAGGCGTAGAGATTCTTACCCAACCCAGCTCCTCCCGGAGAGTCGTAGCTCAGTCTAACTTCCCCGGAAGGAAACTCACATTATAACATTCTCGCCATAGCAACGACAGGCCCGGCCCCTCTTCTCGTTGCTATGTGACACGCTGTCTATTGACCCAAATCACTATGGCAGCGGTGATGTTGATGTTAACTTACCCCAAACAAACGCTGTGGCTATAGGCTGTTGATGATAACAGCACAGCCTCATCTGCTGGGGTTAGTCAGCTCCTAACACACACTCTCTGTTATCCTCCTCCTCTGAGATGACTATGAGTAGATGCTGTCATCCACCAATATTTTACATTATATACACATTGAAAAACATCCTTCAGTGGCCAGACGTCACGCATTGCGCGTGATTGTACAGCATTTCTGTCTCTTTTCATGCGTCACGCAAATTGAGACCATGTCCCGCATGATTGGTTGTCATCCACGCTAACGCCCAGTGCCAGTGTGAATCCCTGGACTTGTGAGTTGTTTTGGTGAGTTACTTTTGTTAGTCAAAAGTCAAAGTCAGCTTTATTGTCACCTCTCGTAATGTGCAAGACATACAGAGAAATGCAATTGCATTTCCCCCTTCCCACGGTGTATATAAAGAACAAGATCCAATATAAACATAAAGACAAGTACACTATAAACATAAAGTAACATATGGACAGTATACAGGACTATATACAATGTACAGTAGCTAAAAAAAAGTCAATGTATGAGTGAATGTAAATATAGAGGTAAACAAGAACTTAGTGCAAAACTTTTAACAGCAGTGGTAGTAAGTATGCATAATAAATAATGGCAGTAAAATATAATAATACAATAATGGCAGTAAAGTGGCAGTGAGATTATGGATATGGCAGTAAACTAATATGATGTACACTAAATAAATAAACAAAATAATGGTAGTAAAGTGGCAGTGTGTGTGTCAGTGGGGGGGGGGGTAGTCCAGAGTCTGTGGGGGTCTGAGTAAGAGAGGAGTCCAGATTCTGTGGAGGCAGGTAAGAGAGAGGGGGGAGACCTGTGTGTGTGTGTGTGTGTCAGTGGGGGGGGGGGTGTTCTTAGTCCAGGTTCTGTGGTTGCAGAGTAAGAGAGGAGGGAAGAGCTGGGAGAGAGTTGAGCTTCCTGACAGTCTGCTGGTCCTGCAGCTCGGAGGCTCCACATTCTCCTCCCGGAGGGCAGACCTAGCTATAATAATAAGTCATTTTAATGAGGACAGTGGCAGATGAGCCTTGAAGGAGGGGACAGGGACAGTCCACCAAAAAAAAGGGGGGGGGGGGCTGCGCTGGGGGGTGTCCCACATTGTCCTCACAAACATACCCTTTGTCCCACATTTGGTTTATTGGGATCTGGTAACCCTAGTTTAAGCTGTGAGGCGTGTTGGAAAAGCTTTAACCATGAGTATAGTTTCACAGTCAGGGAAATGTTCGTCAGAACCTGTTAAAATGCACCTTACCTAAACCCTTACGATCACCTTCCAGAAAACCCCCTTCTCGGGGTAAAAGAGAGAATTTCCACACAATCTCTTTAAATCCAATGATGTATTTTTTATTATACAATGGCATGCAAATATCTTGATTCTGATTGGCTGAAACAGTCAAGTTAGCCGTTGTTATTTCGTATAACACACTCCACGTGACCCCAGATCCCTCCCACAACAGAATTACATTTTCTGAATGAGTCCGCCATAGATAGACAAATGGAAGTATGAATATATTTTGAACAAATCCTCCAAAAAAGATAGTCAACTGGTATATGTTAGTTCGTTACAGATATGTTGGATTATGTAATTGGTTTGTCAGGACCCATTGTGAAACAAAAGAAAAATCGGACTTAAACTTTTTATTTTTTTTTAAATGGCCGTCTACTTTCTCTGTGGATGGTTGTGAATAAATCTCCATTATGCTTAAATTACTGTGTTTTTATTGTGTAGCAATAAGGTTGGGTGAATTCGGCCATTGTATAAAAGCATTACATCACTTGAAGTCGTGTGTTATACTCATTAGATCACGCCTAGGGGGGTCTAACGACCCTCCGCTGCGCGTCGGGCCTAACAACCACCCCTAGGCGTGATCTAATGAGTATAACACACTCCTGCGCGTGATGTAATTCAAGCTTAATAATTTGTGCACATGGGGAAATAAGCCACAGTTCAAATATATAAGAAAATAGAGAAAACAACTTAGTTCAAATTAAATAAGAAAATTGAGTAAACAAATTAAAACAAATTAAAATCATAAAACTGTGACTGAGTATATAACCATTCTGGGGGAGTTTAGTAGACTGATCAGATCGACCTTATCCAGCTCAGATGATGTATTCCACCAAAAAGCCTGATGCCCAGTACAGGGAGTCTGACCGTGGGCCAATGCCCTCGGTCGAGCAGGGAGAGCGATGGACCAGAGGAGAATTATAGCATCACACTCAGCTAGGGACTCCGAGGGTTTACCTGGGTCGAGAGTGTCTCCCCGTGCCCGCAATCCCGACTTGAAACAAGACAGGAAAGTAAGCTGTGAACACACTGAGTTCGACCCGCAGCTCTCAATCCTGACCAATGGAGCCTTGTATACTCACTCAGGTACTTGTCGGAGCTGCTAACAATCCCTTCAAAGTCTCCATAGTGTGTGGAGCAATCCTCCGATCCGCATCTGGTTGGTTCAGGCAGAGGACAACTTACCCTGAGAGCCGATCCCAGCGCTCTGCCTAAAACTAGTAAAACAGCCTTTTATATAGGCCTTCCGATCCCCCTGGTCCTCCGTCCTTTATCTGCTCAACCAATAACTCTCTTTTTTAGTCCTGACCAATCTTACTAGAACGTTCCTTTATTACCTCCCATCTGTTCTTGCCCAGACACAGCATGAGTCCCTTTTTCTGTGGGCCATTTCCAGCATGAGTCATTCTTTCCATGCAGTTACGGCCCTACTCAGTCACAACCTGCCTGCTTGAATCATGTTACACACAGTACACTTTATTCATTTATTTTTCCTTCAGTATCACACTTCCCTTGTAGATACGGTTTTGTCTTTATTATAATCATGTTTCTGTGTATGCTGATTATAATACATTTATAATCATGTTTCTGTGTATGTTGATTATAATACAATTATTTCATTTCAGTCATACATGACATTGATTATTAGTATTCGCTCCCGTCATCGCCCTCTGGAGGCTACTTGTGTTTGTTGCATTTATTCTTCTTGGTACCTACTTTGTATTCAGCACCAGTCCTTTAACAAATTGTCCATTGACCCTCATGGTGTGGGGCGTGTATTTCCAGTATATCTTCTGGAATCTCATAATCTGGGGCATGTATTTCCAGTATTTCATCTGGAATCTCGTCATTCTCCGGCCCTTCCTGGATCCCCAGGATTGGTGGCGCTGAATCAATCATCTTAATCTGCTTTTCCTTCTGCTTGGTCTCCCTGGGCCTGCTCCATCTCCAGGATCCCCTCTTCCATCTCTCGTATCAGCATTTCCAACGCCATCTCGCCCACTCCCTCTGTATCCTCTGGTGGTCCTTCGAATGGTATCAGGCTTACATCACACCAACCTTGAACGAGGTCCCACGAGGTTCTCTGGAAGGGTTCGAAGGATTGGTCCTGCTTCTGGTCTGAGGAAGGAGTCTGCAGTTCTCCTAGACCAATCACACTTTTCTCCATCTCACCTGATTCTGGGTTTCTTGTCAGCCATCCCTCGGTTGGGCTATAACTTGGGGCCAATGGTGGGCTGTAGTTTAGTAGGAAGGGTGAGTAGAGCTCCCGTCTTACGGCTTCAGGCTGCACTCTAGGATCTGTGGGATGAAGATCCATCTCTAGAGTACTGTCCGATGATTCAGACAGCTGTTGTTCAGCCCCTCTTCTCTTGAGTTGCGGGCCCAGTTCCACCTGGTCCTGGTCTTCTTGCACCTTGGTTCACTCACCTTATTCTCTACCATCACCCTTGGTCTCTTGGGTGATGGTTGTTGGTCTGGGGACTTTGGGCTATCATACTGCTGGTACCACTCCAACATCCCTGGCTGAGGGGGGTGACCTGGATTCAGCCATGCCATCACGTATTCTTCTGGTGGGTCCTCCTGGAATCTTACCACCTTATTTACCGGACCTATAGGACCCGCTCGCTTACCCATTTCGGCTTTGGTCAGGTACAGATCGCCTGGTGAGGTCCAGTTTGTCCTGGCTGGGAAGGTTGGGATTCTCGATTCTTCAGGTCACTTTAAAGTATGTTGAGTTTTTAGGCAGATTTCTACACGATTTTAGGGTTTGACACCTGAATGAATATACTGGAATATATTGGTGCTTCTTTAAGTGGTAAGGCTTCTCTCCTGTATGTATTCACTGGTGTAAGTTTCTCTCCTGTATGAATGTGCTGGTGTGTCTTTTAAATTGAATGATCAAATTAAATGTTTCCCCCACTGTCTTTAAGGCTTCTCTCCTGTATGAATACGCTGGTGTTGCTTTAAGCTTCCAGAGTTAGTGAAGCTCTTCTCACACTGGTCACAGTGGTAAGGCTTCTCTCCTGTATGAATGCGCTGGTGTGTCTTTAAGCTTTCATATCTACTGAAGCTCTTCTCACACTGGTCACAGTAGTAAGGCTTCTCTCCTGTATGCATGCGCTGGTGTTTCTGTAAGTTTCCAGAGGTACTGAAGCTCTTCTCACACTGGTCACAGTGGTAAGGCTTCTCTCCTGTATGCATGCGCTGGTGTGTCTTTAAGTTTGAAAGTTGACTGAAGCTCTTCTCACACTGGTCACAGTGGTAAGGCTTCTCTCCTGTATGAATGTGCTGGTGTATCTTTAATTCTCCAGACCGACTGAAGCGCGATCCACACTGGTCACAGTGGTAAGGCTTCTCTCCTGTATGAATGCGCTGGTGTGTCTTTAATTCTCCAGACCGACTGAAGCGCGATCCACACTGGTCACAGTGGTGAGGCTTCTCTCCTGTATGAATGTGCTGGTGTATCTTTAAGCTGTCATATCTACTGAAGCTCTTCTCACACTGGTCACAGTGGTAAGGCTTCTCTCCTGTATGCATGCGCTGGTGTATCTTTAAGCTGTCATATCTACTGAAGCTCTTCTCACACTGGTCACAGTGGTAAGACTTCTCTCCTGTATGCATGCTCTGGTGTTTCTTTAAGCCGTCATATCTACTGAAGCTCTTCTCACACTGGTCACAGTGGTAAGGCTTCTCTCCTGTATGCATGCGCTGGTGTGTGTTTAAGTTTCCAGATGTACTGAAGCTCTTCTCACACTGGTCACAGTGGTAAGGCTTCTCTCCTGTATGCATGCGCTGGTGTATCTTTAATTTTCCAGAGGTACTGAAGCGTGATCCACATTGGTCACAGTAGTAAGGCTTCTCTCCTGTATGCATGCGCTGGTGTGTCTTTAAGTTTCCAGAGGTACTGAAGCGTGATCCACATTGGTCACAGTAGTAAGGCTTCTCTTCTGTATGCATGCGCTGGTGTATCTTTAAGTGTGCAGAGGTACTGAAGCTCTTCTCACACTGGTCACAGTGGTAAGGCTTCTCTCCTGTATGAATGCGCAGGTGTTTTAGAAAATTGGCCTTTTTGATGAAGCTCTTTCCACACTGTTCACAGCAGTGGGGCCTTGACTCATTCATATCTCTGCTTGTTGTTGGGGAGCAATGCAGCAATTGTACCTGGAGAAGAGAGAAGTACACCAATGAAGAGGTCAGATTTTGTGTGTTTTGCATTCGTGAATCTACTCCAAGGGCGGCAATTGAAAACTGGCCAACATTAATAAAATACTGAGATAAAACCCAACAGGCAGTTGCCTGCAATATGACATTGTGGTTTTATCCATCCTTGTAACAATATCATTGTTGTTCCTAGTTTGTGTTGTTCTGGGGAGCAATTAAGAGTACACAGACCACTAGTACAGATACTTCAGTCTGAAATTATATATTCAATGGAATGGATATTATTAGGGATGTCGATTACTTTGTATTATATATGTAATTGTTTTTATCCTTAGGGCAATGTAAATGTAAGCAGGCCTTTGCAGCGCCCAGCTACGCGGGACGCAACACGCTCCCGGGACATCTGTTGCCAGACCGACCCCCCAAATAGGATATCTGTTGGCACTCAGCTCTCTATAAGAACTTTACAGACGCATGTCAAAAGTCAAGGTTTGTAACATTTCTGATCAATTAGCAAATTATGTATTCCAGTTAGTGCTGTGATGTGTTGCTTAGAATATCAATTCTGTAGCTATTGCACATGTAATGCACACATGTAGTTTTGGCAGCTATAATAGCCTTTAGATATCAATCTATCTACTGTAATATCATCCACAGACAAACTGAACAGGCCATCAGACTTGTGAATGCCTAGCAATCTGTACACATTGAACTAAAGTCTGCCTTCTTTGACTAAACTACTGTATGTTTTCTAAATAGCTGTTCAGGCAAAAGTGGCGTCTGTAGAGGTTGGAGTTGGAACCCCAGGCTGCTGGTTCAATGAACCTGCTCCCTCCACCTCAACACCAGGCTGCTGGTTCAATGAACCTGCTCCCTCCACCTCAACACCAGGCTGCTGGTTCAATGAACCTGCTCCCTCCACCTCAACACCAGGCTGCTGGTTCAATGAACCTGCTCCCTCCACCTCAACACCAGGCTGCTGGTTCAATGAACCTGCTCCCTCCACCTCAACACCAGTGAAGACGCTGCTGGTTCAATGAACCTGCTCCCTCCACCTCAACACCAGTGAAGACGCTGCTGGTTCAATGAACCTGCTCCCTCCACCTCAACACCAGGCTGCTGGTTCAATGAACCTGCTCCCTCCACCTCAACACCAGGCTGCTGGTTCAATGAACCTGCTCCCTCCACCTCAACACCAGGCTGCTGGTTCAATGAGCCTGCTCCCTCCACCTCAACACCAGGCTGCTGGTTCAATGAACCTGCTCCCTCCACCTCAACACCAGGCTGCTGGTTCAATGAACCTGCTCCCTCCACCTCAACACCAGGCTGCTGGTTCAATGAACCTGCTCCCTCCACCTCAACACCAGGCTGCTGGTTCAATGAACCTGCTCCCTCCACCTCAACACCAGGCTGCTGGTTCAATGAACCTGCTCCCTCCACCTCAACACCAGGCTGCTGGTTCAATGAACCTGCTCCCTCCACCTCAACACCAGGCTGCTGGTTCAATGAACCTGCTCCCTCCACATCAACACCAGGCTGCTGGTTCAATGAACCTGCTCCCTCCACCTCAACACCAGTGAAGACGCTGCTGGTTCAATTAACCTGCTCCCTCCACCTCAACACCAGGCTGCTGGTTCAATGAACCTGCTCCCTCCACCTCAACACCAGTGAAGACGCTGCTGGTTCAATGAACCTGCTCCCTCCACCTCAACACCAGGCTGCTGGTTCAATTAACCTGCTCCCTCCACCTCAACACCAGTGAAGACGCTGCTGGTTCAATGAACCTGCTCCCTCCACCTCAACACCAGGCTGCTGGTTCAATGAACCTGCTCCCTCCACCTCAACACCAGTGAAGACGCTGCTGGTTCAATGAACCTGCTCCCTCCACCTCAACACCAGTGAAGACGCTGCTGGTTCAATGAACCTGCTCCCTCCACCTCAACACCAGTGAAGACGCTGCTGGTTCAATGAACCTGCTCCCTCCACCTCAACACCAGTGAAGACGCTGCTGGTTCAATGAACCTGCTCCCTCCACCTCAACACCAGTGAAGACGCTGCTGGTTCAATGAACCTGCTCCCTCCACCTCAACACCAGTGAAGACGCTGCTGGTTCAATGAACCTGCTCCCTCCACCTCAACACCAGTGAAGACGCTGCTGGTTCAATGAACCTGCTCCCTCCACCTCAACACCAGTGAAGACGCTGCTGGTTCAATGAACCTGCTCCCTCCACCTCAACACCAGTGAAGACGGTTCGATCCGGTAAACGACCACGGCTGGATTTGGATGACGATGATGTGTTCTTCAGCTCCCCCTTTGAGGACCAAGAGCCTCATGACTCCACCTACACCCCTGACTCAGCGACGACCGAGTCCTCGATTCTAGCGTAAGTTCTTAGCCAGTAAATAGTAATGCTGTTCTAATAGTAATGTGCCAGTTCTGATGTAGATGACGTCATTTATTTACGTCATTGTGTTTCTCTTTTCCTTTTTTCTTTATTCTTACGCTCATATCCCTTGAGCAGGCAAGCCTCACCACCCATATACGATGTACCTAAATACATCGTATACGAAGACGGTCTCCTCCAGTTATTCCAAAAGTGTCCGGTGTGCAGTGCTGCATGTGATGTCCAGAAGACAACGCGAGGAACCTTCTTGGCTGTCAATCAACGGTGCCCCCATTGCCAGTTTAGCAGAAAGTGGGCGAGTCAGCCATTGATTGGAACCACACCTGCAGGGAACCTACAACTTTCTGCTGCTGTCTACTTCACAGGGGCATCTTTCAACCAAATTTCAATGTACAGTTTTGCTTGTACAGTTGTACAGTTAATTAATAATATAATTATTATAAATAAATCGCTCTCTCTCTCTCTCTCTCTATACTATACTATTATATATCTAAATATCTAAACCTCGATCTATCTAGTGTGTGTATTAGGGCTGTCCCCGACTAACGATTTGGATGGTCGACTATGATTGGCCAAAATTAGCTGTTAGTCGACTATTGGTCGACAAAAAAAAAGTATAATATATATATATATTTTTTTTTTATTTTTTTTTTTTATCATTCCATTTGGGCTGTGGGGGGTGCTTAATGTCTGAAGGAGTCGACTGAAGGCTCCTTGTCCTCTGCAAAAGCATGCAATTGGTCCACTGATGTTTGTCTAGTCTAGTGTGTTCATTAGATGGGTGAAAGTTAGCCTCTGGTATGCGTGCCATTAGCGTTAGCCACGCTTCTAGGCCTCTTTTCTTTTGGAAAGAATGATAAATTTTTATTTTATTTTTTTTTAATTATCATTTTTATTTATTTATTTTTTTTGTATTCGACTAAGAGGTTGGCTAGTCGACTATGGCTCCTTTCGACCCATTAGTCGACTAATAGGGGTCAGCCCTAGTGTGTATACATGGCATCAAATCAAAGTGTGTGTTGCTGTAGGCCTGCCTGTATTGATCACAGTCACACTATACCCCCATTCAGCCCTAATTGCTCCCTGCTGGGCCTTTGTTTCATGGTGTGAATTGGTCTAGTGACATTGACATCACATTGCATTCTGGGAAGGAGTGTAGTTCCCTTATCATTTAGCTGAATTCACTGAATTCTCTTCAGAGGCTCCTGCTGCAAATTGGTATGGATTGTACCAGAATGTTTGATAGGACATTGATTGCAAACCATCGGCTTGAATTTTACAATTGATGGCTTATTTTGAAGGTATGAACCTGTAGTTTTATATTATGTAACAAAAAAAGGGAAAATTCTGAGGAGGTGGAGCTAGTTACTTTAGACCTCAGGGCCATAAACGTATATATATACGTTTTTAGATAGTTTCCCCTTTTTTTCGATTTTAATACCCTATTCAATGTCAGGGAGCTGGATGTTGCCTGTAAAAGGCATACTGGGACTCCAAAGTTGCAGTACCGGCCAGATCCTGCTAGTAGCGCTGTATCGAGAATGCAGTAAACCCCGTTCCAGACCGGGTGCTACACGCAAAATGCTCCGGGCGCTCTTTTCTACTAATGGTGAACCTAGGGCTTCACCCGATTGGATTGAATAGTTTTCGGGGCCCCCAAACCATATGCTGTGGTGGGTTATGTCGTGGGCCAAATGGACATATGATCTACCAGATGGCAATCAAATAATTGGAATATTCTTCTTGGAATCCCACCGGCCGCAGGTAAGGACAATTTGACGTAAATTTCAGCTTGATCGTGCATTGTTTTCATAGCCATCCCCCTGATCAGCATATGTTGTGGTAATAACGGTTATTGTAACCGTTATTGGTAGGGATGCACCGATATGAAAATTTGCCACTGATACCGATTGTTCAACTAACACAATCGGCCGATACCGATATTTGTGGCAATTTTTTTTTTTTTTTGTAATTTTTTTTTTTTTTTTTTTTTTTTTTATGCAACTACTGTATATTTGTGTTACAAATTGTGCTCACCGATATGAACATAGGCCTCTTTACTTACTTAAAAAAAGGAAACATCAAGAAATAGCACTATCTCTCTCCCAGTATGTTCTGTAGGGCTGCAGCTAGATACTAGTTCTCCCAGTATGGTCTACCGGCTGGGCTGCAGCTGGGTACTAGTCAAGTCAAGTCAAGTCAAGTCAAGAGTTTTAATTGTCACGGCATACAGGTATACAATGAAATGCGGCTGGTCTTGCCCGCGACGATGTGCAATACAGTGGTACAACATATAATAGAATCCAATAAAATACAGTGGTACAACATATTAATAGAATCCAATAAAACAGTGCAATAAACAGGTACATGGTGTGCCATCTCGGTATCTGTACATTAGTATTTACAGAGCATATAGGACTGAACACGTTTAGCAATTATGCCACATCAATGTGGAACGCCCTACCCAAAGCTGTAAAGGAATGTGAATCTCTACCCACTTTCAAAACCACTCTCAAAAAACACCTACGGGAGGCTGCAATTCGAAACTGGCCCCTGTAAATGTCCTAACCCAACCCCCTCTAATGTACAGTAAATGACCAAGTATGGTTTCGTCAATATTTCAATGTACAGTTTTGCTTGTACAGTTGTACAGTTAATTAATAATATAATTATTATAAATAAATCGCTCTCTCTCTCTCTCTCTCTATACTATTATATATCTAAATATCTAAACCTCGATCTATCTAGTGTGTGTATTAGGGCTGTCCCCGACTAACGATTTGGATGGTCGACTATGATTGGCCAAAATTAGCTGTTAGTCGACTATTGGTCGACAAAAAAAAAGTATAATATATATATATATATTTTTTTTTTATTTTTTTTTTTTATCATTCCATTTGGGCTGTGGGGGGTGCTTAATGTCTGAAGGAGTCGACTGAAGGCTCCTTGTCCTCTGCAAAAGCATGCAATTGGTCCACTGATGTTTGTCTAGTCTAGTGTGTTCATTAGATGGGTGAAAGTTAGCCTCTGGTATGCGTGCCATTAGCGTTAGCCACGCTTCTAGGCCTCTTTTCTTTTGGAAAGAATGATACATTTTTATTTTATTTTTTTTTAATTATCATTTTTATTTTTATTTTTTTTTGTATTCGACTAAGAGGTTGGCTAGTCGACTATGGCTCCTTTCGACCCATTAGTCGACTAATAGGGGTCAGCCCTAGTGTGTATACATGGCATCAAATCAAAGTGTGTGTTGCTGTAGGCCTGCCTGTATTGATCACAGTCACACTATACCCCCATTCAGCCCTAATTGCTCCCTGCTGGGCCTTTGTTTCATGGTGTGAATTGGTCTAGTGACATTGACATCACATTGCATTCTGGGAAGGAGTGTAGTTCCCTTATCATTTAGCTGAATTCACTGAATTCTCTTCAGAGGCTCCTGCTGCAAATTGGTATGGATTGTACCAGAATGTTTGATAGGACATTGATTGCAAACCATCGGCTTGAATTTTACAATTGATGGCTTATTTTGAAGGTATGAACCTGTAGTTTTATATTATGTAACAAAAAAAGGGAAAATTCTGAGAAGGTGGAGCTAGTTACTTTAGACCTCAGGGCCATAAACGTATATATATATACGTTTTTAGATAGTTTCCCCTTTTTTTTCGATTTTAATACCCTATTCAATGTCAGGGAGCTGGATGTTGCCTGTAAAAGGCATACTGGGACTCCAAAGTTGCAGTACCGGCCAGATCCTGCTAGTAGCGCTGTATCGAGAATGCAGTAAACCCCGTTCCAGACCGGGTGCTACACGCAAAATGCTCCGGGCGCTCTTTTCTACTAATGGTGAACCTAGGGCTTCACCCGATTGGATTGAATAGTTTTCGGGGCCCCCAAACCATATGCTGTGGTGGGTTATGTCGTGGGCCAAATGGACATATGATCTACCAGATGGCAATCAAATAATTGGAATATTCTTCTTGGAATCCCACCGGCCGCAGGTAAGGACAATTTGACGTGAATTTCAGCTTGATCGTGCATTGTTTTCATAGCCATCCCCCTGATCAGCATATGTTGTGGTAATAACGGTTATTGTAACCGTTATTGGTAGGGATGCACCGATATGAAAATTTGCCACTGATACCGATTGTTCAACTAACACAATCGGCCGATACCGATATTTGTGGCAATTTTATTTTTTTTTGTAATTTTTTTTTTTTGTAAATTTTTTTTTTTTTTGAAACTACTGTATATTTGTGTTACAAATTGTGCTCACCGATATGAACATAGGCCTCTTTACTTACTTAAAAAAAGGAAACATCAAGAAATAGCACTATCTCTCTCCCAGTATGTTCTGTAGGGCTGCAGCTAGATACTAGTTCTCCCAGTATGGTCTACCGGCTGGGCTGCAGCTGGGTACTAGTCAAGTCAAGTCAAGTCAAGTCAAGAGTTTTAATTGTCACGGCATACAGGTATACAATGAAATGCGGCTGGTCTTGCCCGCGACGATGTGCAATACAGTGGTACAACATATAATAGAATCCAATAAAATACAGTGGTACAACATATTAATAGAATCCAATAAAACAGTGCAATACATGGTGTGCCATCTCGGTATCTGTACATTAGTATTTACAGAGCATATAGGACATGCTAGGTAGCTTTAGTAGTGCAATACACTGTTCCTGATGCTATACTACTATTGTCTCAACCAGAGTCTCAACCAATGAAATTTTGATCGACAGTCGATTCTGCCAATTACGTCACACACCGCTTGCACCCGCCTCTGCTGTTACCACCAATAGGCAAGCGCGTATACATTTTTTACTTCCGCTTTTGTCCGCCATTGATTTTGACGAGAGGTTTTCTAGAACAACAACAACGGCGGCGCGCCAACGTTTAGCTTTTAGCTACGCAGGATGACTTAAACGAAGCATAATGATTTTACTGCAATGATTGTTATAATAAAACAAAGCCTTTCTATTAGGGCTGCAACTAATGACTAATTTGGTAGTCGACTAATCTGTCGATTATTTTTTCGATTAACCGATTATGTAAAAAAAAGAAGAAAAAAAAGATTTTTTTTTTTTTTTTTTTACTACCTATCTTTGTGAAAGTGGCTTCTCAGCTCTGGTCCAGCTGAAGACAGAGCAGAGGAACAGATTGGACATTGAGCATGACCTCAGAGTTGCTTGTCTACCATCATCACCCCAGACTTTGAGACTCTTGTCAGGACCAAACAACAACATCATAACTAGGGGTGCACCGATATATCGGTCGGGTATCGGTATCGGCCGATAAGTGCCTTGTTGACTGCTATCGGTCTATCGGCCGATAAGCTCAAATGTGCCGATAGCAGTCGCCGATAAATAACCATCAATTTTTGTAGCGTCAAAAGGCAAAAAAAAAAAGTTCACTCGCGACCTACCTGCACAACGCCCGCCGTCCCCCACACACACACACAAGCTACTGCATCAAAGTTACTTTATGATTAACAAGGCATTCGTTTTGTGGCATTAACGTTATATAGTTAGTGTTACACGGACAATAACATCAGCATATTATTATTACCCATAGCAGCAAGGCATTACTCCGAGTCCGTTCATTAGCTACCGGGAGATGCAAGACTAACGTTACTGGTGAAAATGTGATTTGCGTTGGAATACTCCTTTGCCAACTTGCTGTACTTTGCTTGCAGGTCTGCAGCCATTATTGCTGGATTATGAATAGCCCCAACTTTAGCCAAGGTAACGTTATGGCTAAACCTTTAACAATAGTTAACGCTAGCTTTCGGTTAGCTGTTCAATGCTAAGATGGCATTTAAGAAAGTATCTGCTGTTAAAATGACACAAACATTCGTTTTGTGGCATTAACGTTATATAGTTAGTGTTACACGTTCAATAACAAGCATATTATTTACCCGAAGATAGCAGTAAACAAGGCATTACTCCGTTAGTCCGTTCATAGCTGAGTTCCATTCCGTTGCTCATTCCGTACCAAACTACCCATTCTGCAATCTGTTAATAAAGTTTTCAACCAGACAAATGTATAGAAAGGCTTTGTTTTATTATAACATTTGTTGCAGTAAAATCATTATGTCTCATTTGGTCATGCTGTGGAGCGCTGGTCGGCGGGCCGGGCAGCTAACGTATTAGCTCCGTTAAGTTTGTTGTGCTCTCGCGGCATGCCCGAAAGTAGAAAATGAATAAACGCTTGCCGATTGGTGGTAAGGACAGCAGGAGGTGGGTGCTAGCGGTGTGGCGTAATTGGCCGAATCGACTGTCAATCAAAATGGTTCCATTGCATTGGTTGAAAGCTCTGGTTGAGAGAATAGTATCCCGCTGCAGGCCGCCAGAATGGTTCCATTGCATTGGTTGAAAGCTCTGGTTGAGAAAATAGTATCCCTCTGCAGGCCGCCAGACGATACTGGGAGAGAGATAGTGATACCATAAACATATTTCTTGATGTTTCCTTTTTTTAAGTAAGTAAAGAGGCCTACAAATACAAACATACACATACAAATATACAGTAGTTTCATTAAAAAAAAATAAAAAATTTAAGAAAAATAAAAAAATAAATAAAAAAAATTACAAATACTTATATACAAATATCGGTATCGGTATCGGTATCGGCCGATAGTGTTAGTTGAACAATCGGTATCGGTGGCCAATTTTCATATCGGTGCATCCCTAATCATAACATGATGATCCCATAGCAAATTAAAATAATGACTCATGAAACATTTGAATTTGGATCTTAAGCCACTTTAAATGAAATGTATTTGAAGAACAATACAGCAATCACTCATAACAAGATAAATAAATTAAATAATACAAATTAAAGTGGAAGTGTACTTTAAATAACTAAAATAATAATAATAATAATAATAATAATAATAATAATAATAATAATAATAATAATAAAGAAATAACTAGCAGCATCTGCCCCCAGCACCGCGGCTGATGGGGCTGTAACTTGGTCCAGGACCAGGAGGGTGACATGGAACAGCTGTAAGGGGAGAGGGGGATGAGTCAGATCAGACAGACTTCTAGGTCTTTTGTTTGCTGTGTGTGAGAGGAGTCTGTGTGTACTGTGTAATTTGTGTGTGTGTCTTACTCTGATCGCTGTGTGAGTGAGAGGTGTGTACTGTGTAATTTGTATGTGTGTGTGTCTTACTCTGATCGCTGTGTGTGAGAGAGAGGAGTGTGTATGTGTGTGTGTCTTACTCTGATCGCTGTGTGTGAGAGAGACGAGTGTGTATGTGTGTGTGTCTTACTCTGATCGCTGTGTGTGAGTGAGAGGAGTGTGTATGTGTGTGTCTTACTCTGATCGCTGTGTGTGAGAGAGAGGAGTGTGTATGTGTGTGTCTTACTCTGATCGCTGTGTGTGAGTGAGAGGAGTGTGTATGTGTGTGTCTTACTCTGATCGCTGTGTGTGAGTGAGAGGAGTGCGTGTGTAATGTATTGTGTGTCTAGTCTGATCATCATCTCCTGCAGGGGAACAATGTTTTCAATGTCCAAAATTTGCTATGGGATCATCATGTTATGATGTTGTCTGGAACCCTGAGAAGCCACTCTCACAAAGATAGGTAGTGCACAAAAAAACAAAAAAAAAATGTTATGACTAATCGACGCAACAATTTCTCGTCAACGATTTTTTATAATCGACGTCGTCGATTATGTCGACTAATCGTTGCAGCCCTACTTTCTATACATGTGTCTGATTGAAAACTTTATTAAGAGCTAAGAGCTATTGTTATTTATAGGTTGCTTTTTAAGTAATTTTCTTGAGATTCGTCAGATTACTAGGCATAATAAAGCATGTTGAGTAACTTTGGTTATAGAGATATAATTGTTATATAAATAAATAATAATTTTATATCCATAGAGGACTCAGGACTGAGCAGGCATACTTTAAAAGTTTAAATATATTAAAATTATAAGGCATCTTTGAGTCAACTTTAAGTATCTTGAGTTGAGGCTGTGGGCACCGTCCTCTTTTTTGGAAATCACAATATGGTCATTGGTCACCCTAGAATATACAGTCCCTCCTCCCAGCCCAGGTACTACTACCTACGTAACCTCTGACCTATAGTGGAAAGAGTTAGACTTTTCAGAAGTTGCATATTCTGTTCTGACTTCTGACTTTATTTATTCCTTTATTCCTGTCTTAGATTGCAGATGTGAAGAAACCCAAGAAGACACAACAGCCAAAGCCTCCATCCACAGGTGATTTCTTTGGCGCCTTGTACAAACAGAACTCCCTCGAGCAACTAAGCAGAGAGGAGGCCGTCGCCGCCTGGATCGGCCGCACAGCACTCCCTGCACGTACAGTCGAAGATGAGGATTTCATAATGATGTTGCGAACATTTGATAAAAGGTTCAGAGTGCCAAAAAAGACTAAAGTATCCAACCTGGTGGACAAAGTGTATGTGGAACAACAAGAGAAATGCAGGCACAGGTTGTCTATGGCACGCAAAGTAACCTTAGGTTTAGACATATGGTCCAAAAAGGGTCTCACTGCATCCTTCATTGCAATCAGTGCTTGTTATTTCAACCCAGAAGATAATAAGCCTGAACATATTCTCCTGAACCTGAAGGAAATGGTTCACCCCCACACTGCTCAAGCTATAAGTGCGCTTGTGGAGGAGTGCATAGAAGCCTGGGGCATCCCAAAAGAGAAAATCCTCACGAGGATCACTGACAATGGCAGCAACATGGTGGCTGCGTTCCCGTTCCGTACTGCAGAAGAGGCCACAACTTCTTCTGAGGAGTCGGACTCTGAGCACAATGAGGACGACATTGAGGAGAACAACAACGATGTGCTGCAGCAGGAAGGAGAGGACGACATTGACGGGTCGCGTGTAGCTTTATGCCAAGCAAGCAGTGCAAAAATTTACCGTAGTGGCATGCAGTAATGCGCCTTTCATTTTCGCGGAAATAGGCTGTCTATTGCCATTCTCTTTGACAAACTCTAACCTTAACCAGCTCCTTAACAGCGCCTAAACTTAACCGTTCTAACCTTAACCAACTCCGAAACAATGCCTAACCTTAACCTTAACCATAGAAATTATATTGCCATTCTCTTTGACAAACTCTAACCTTAACCAGCTCCTTAACAGCGCCTAAACTTAACCGTTCTAACCTTAACCAACTCCGAAACAATGCCTAACCTTAATCGGCGAAAGAATACACGTTAAAAAAAAATCACGTTAAAAAATATTTTCGATGGGATTCGAACTCGCCAGCAAACAAGCCATAGGATCCACAGCCATGTGTCCTTACCAATTGAGCTATTTGTTGGATACTGAATAAGGGGCGGTGACTTATATATATTGAGCTCCGCTCGTGTCGCATGCGCGGGCACCTCGCGCGAGCACGCCGGCGCACGCACGCACCTGAGCGAGCACGCCGCCGCCGGTGCACGCACGGTAGCATTTGTCTGAAAAGAAGGGCGCTTTACCGCACTAGCGTGCGGTGACGAATGCGGAAGCATTTTTGCACTGCTTGCTTGGCATTAACGTACAGGCTGACGGGTCAGTCTGTGCTTGAAGTTGAAATAATTCTATATTCATTCGAATAATAATAAATAGGTAACTGCCTGGTTATAATTGAATTTCATATACATATTAATAAATAAGTTAATATGTTAAAAGGTTAAACATTGTGAATTGAATAAATAAGTTAAAAAGAATAAATGGATCATTAAACTATGCATTTGTATTTTTTCTTATCTCCATCATGTAGGGACGAGTACGACTCTGCCTATGGAGCAATGGAGAGGACCCCATGCGTTGTGCACACCCTCCAGCTTGTAGTGAACATGCTGCTGAACAAGGAACCCTCAATCCCAAGACTGCTGGACAAAACAAGGCACCTGGTCAACCAGTTCCGCAAATCATCTGTCGCCACAGAGCGCTTGCTGCAGAGGTCTGGTCTCATCCTCATCAAAGACTGTCTCACCAGATGGTCCAGTTGTCACGCCATGATGGCGCGTTGTCTTCAACTCAAGGACCACGTCACAGCAGTAGCGGAATCCATGAGCTGGGACAGCCTGCAGCCCAGTGAGAGGCAGAAGATTGCCATGATGCGAGACCAGGGCCCTCATTCATCAACGTGTTCTACGCACAGATCTGTGCTTACCCTGTGCGTACGATCATTTCTAAGCAAAGAGTGGGATTCATCAATTTCGATTTGAACTTGACTCCGTGCTTACGTCTACGCACAGGTCAGAGCACACTTACCTGACGCCCAGTGGTAGAATATATTATTACAACAAGGAAATGAGCTTCTGTGCATAATAACACTGGCATGTTCTGTACGAACCGTAGTTCATTATAGTTCATTGTAAAATAGCAACAGTAGTGTAATTATGGTCAAAACCCTATAAATAGCATTTGGAATAATAGATCTTTCTCTCAGAATGAATGCAGCATGGTTTATATAGCGTTATCGGAATATACGGGGTGTAGGCTACTGACTGACTGCGCTCCGCGTAGCTTGATTGATTGATTGATTGAAAAGTTTATTAACAGATTGCAGAATGGGTACAGTACAGTACAGCTCAGTACATACAATTGTTAATTGGGGATGCAGACCAGAGAAAGACTTTCGTCTTGTTTACATCAGGGTCCCCCATTTTCAATTCATCATAAAGCTCAACTCGTTATTATTTTGCGCAGACCGCAGAAACAAACACGGGAACGTTTTGATTATATTTAAAAGGCTTTACGTTAAACGAAACAAGTGGAATTTCGAAGCTGTAAGCAGAATACAAGTCATATGAATATAGTGTTCTTCCCCCTTTTTACTGTATAAGAAAGAATAGAAAACGCATTGCAATGACACCAGATAGTGGACAGACTATGTATATGATGGGATTCAAGTTCGCGTTTTTGTTGATCATAGGCATGCTGTCAGAGTATGATATCTTAATCAAACATTCTAGAACATTTGTCGTCACAGATCATGTCCTAATAGAACATAGGCTATGGCATGGATCGTGATATTGTGTGGACTGTTATTATTACTGTACCGGTACCACCCATTGTGACAACAGCCTTGTGAGTCCCGCACACAAACATGATGGAATTCAAGTTCATGTATTGAAAGGCAGGCTACATCATACATGCAGTGAGATTCATTGTTTCTTGTATATGCTCTCGTATTATTGTTTATATAGGCTACCCAATACTGACATCAAAATAGATTGTAGTATGCCTCTAGAAATCATATGCAGCAGGTAGAAAATTGACGGGAGATCCATCGCGATTTGGAATAAAATTGAGGAGAACTTTAATCCCTGGGTATTGATCAAACAACACGGGAAAAGGCAGTCATATTCCAGCGCGGTATTTATTAGTGTTTGCGCTGCCCAGGCAGCAATGGTTAATAGATATCATATCCGACATCACCGTAAGTGTACACGTCTGTCACTGCTCATGACACGCTTCCCTCGGCTTAGTCCATTTTTCCACATTTCATGGGTGTATTCCATTACCGTATATGGTTAATCGGGGCGTTTCTGGTATGCAAATACTTAAAACAGTGCACGAGCTCAAACGTAGGATCAAAGTCATATTCATCATGACAGGTGTGCGTAGAGCCTGCGTACGCACGTGTGATGAATCCCGACTTCCCTGTGCGTACACTGGTTCTACATTCCGTGCTTACGTGTGGAAATAGAACATGTTCTACGCACACATTGATGAATGAGGGCCCTGGCTTCTACTGCCATTTGCTGAGCACACAAAGATGCTGCAAAGTGACACCCAATCCCTTTCCCTCGTTGTGCCTGCTCTTTTGGATCTCAGAAGCCATCTGTCTGAATTCAATGTAGCTCATGCTAGAACCTAGAGAGAGGCAGCTTCACTGGCACAGAAGATGCTTTTCAACATGCACCATCGTTTCAGCGTTTTCCTTGACGTCACAGCCGTCAAGTTCTCTCCTCTTGCTGCAGCAGCATGTTTTGTTGACCCCCATGTATCAGCTGAGACCCTTATTGAGAATGAAGACGAGGGAATGCAGGATCTTCTACGAGAGGCAGAAGCCTACATTGCTCACAGCATGTCCCGAAGAGTGGAAGTGCGAGTGGAGCAGGTGACCGATGATGATGATGATGAGGAACTGGAAAACGTGGCTTCAGCAGGAGAGACACCCTTGGCAAAGCGGCCTAGGTTCAAGTTTTTCAGTGCCAGTCGTCCAGCAAGGCCAAAGACCACTAACATTAGACAGGAAATTCTGAACTACAAAGAAGGGCTGTCCAACCACCAGGCTGCTAGTGCTAACACAGACGTTGAGGAATCTGCTATCGAGTTCTGGATTTCTCAGAGTCCTATGGTGTTTCCACATCTGAAACCTCTGGCCTTGGATCTCCTGGCGATGCCAGCATCCCAAGCCTTTGCCGAACGTGTCTTCAGTGTAACTGGTTACCTCTCAAATGGCCGCCGCAACAGAGCAAGAGACATATTGGAAAAAAGTGCTTTTCTCAAGATGAACAAGAACAAGTCTAAATAGTCAATTGTGAATGCAGGCAGCAGCAC
Source organism: Notolepis coatsorum (assembly GCF_963971535.1). Taxonomy (NCBI): domain Eukaryota; kingdom Metazoa; phylum Chordata; class Actinopteri; order Aulopiformes; family Paralepididae; genus Notolepis; species Notolepis coatsorum. Next base: position 187,149,545 of record NC_140170.1, read on the forward strand.
TGACCATCACCAACCCTAACTTAGGGGTTAGAGTTAGAGGTCGTCTAGGTCTGGTTAGGGGTTAGAGTCAGGTGGTCTAGGTCTGGTTAATAGAGGCCATAACCAGACCTAGACCACCTCTACTCTAACCCCTAACCAGACCTAGACGACCTCTAACTCTAACCCCTAAGTTACCCTAACCATGCCTAGACCACCTCGCTCTAACCACTAACCAGACCTCTTCCATGTGGCACTTTAACACTGACCTCAGAATGTGATTTTATATGTTTTATGCAGGCAGCAGCACTGACCAAAGTGACCATCACCAACCCTAACTTAGGGGTTAGAGGTGGTCTAGGTCTGGTTAGGGATTAGAGTCAGGTGGTCTAGATCTGGTTAATAGAGGCCATAACCAGACCTAGACCACCTCTACTCTAACCCCTAACCAGACCTAGACCACCTCTAACTCTAACCCCTAAGTTACCCTAACCATGCCTAGACCACCTCTACTCTAACCACTAACCAGACCTCTTCCATGTGGCACTTTAACACTGACCTAAGATTGTGATTTATCATTTTATATGTTTATGCAAGCAGATTGCAATCAGATTGCTACTGTGTGTACTACTATTATACTATTATCTACTCAAGTTCAACTACTGTACTACTGTGTGTTTGTTTACGACGGTATCCTGTTAGTTAATGTTGAATGTTGTTACTTACTGTTACTGGCTGCCAGTGCTGACGACGACACTGTTATTTAATATTTACATTCAAATAAATCGCTGCCAGGTGAGCAAGGCAAAGAAAGGTAATGTGACCGTCTTATTAAGTTATTTCTCCATTCACAGATCGACACTCGACAGTGAGTGCACCCTTCCTGTGTATTACTTGTGCCGCCGACTCAGATTCCCCTAGGTTAAAAAATAAATAGGCAATTTAAATCAGAATATGTTCCATGTTAACTATTTCTGACAAGTTTTTTTCCATTGACTAAAAATAGACAAAAATGTCATCCGTTTTCGTCGACTAAATCTAGACGAAAACAAAAAAGACAAAATTGAGACAAAAACTGACTAAGACTAAAATGCTCAGACATTTAGTTGACTAAAACTGACTAAACGTGATGACATGACTAAGACTAAAACTAAAATGAAAATAGCTGCCAAAATTAACACTGGTGTAGGCATATTTATTATCAGGCGGGAGAGATGCGGCTGTGCTGCCGCTCTTTATTCGATCATAGCATTAAGAGACCGGAACAGATACAAAGGTAGCGTCCCCACTCTCCAGGACATTTACAATACAATACAATGACACATGATGTAACAACCCATCATCTACACAAGATGGCACCATCATCTACATTCACTGCACACACATCCACATGTACACACTTACTTTAAACAAACACTCACCTTACCACTCACTTTAACACACTTTATATTTATCTATTATTAAAGAGATTTAGCACTACATCCATACCTCATTTGCACCCTACCCTAAGTTTTGTACTCCATCTCATTTCTGCATTGTACCTCACTGTTACTCATTTTACTCTGTAGTATTGTATATAGGTATATTGACTTTACTTGCTTCTTAACACTTTGAGTGCCAGCAGGGGGCGCACAATTTAGCGCTTGAGTGCCAACGCTCTATTCAATGAGAGGGCGAGCACATTTGCGAACGCATAAACTATATCTTAAATTATGGCTATGTGTCTAATACGCCCGTCGCTTATCAATGATTTGCTTGCAGTCAACATTGTCGAAACGGATTGTTTTTTCATCTGTACATTTTCGTTGTATACCATTTTGAAAAACTCTCGTTTTTGGAAATTTCCTGAAAAAAGTGATATCGACCGCGTTTATTGATCCAACGCTCTGGGTGCTTGAAACACATATTCCATGCAGTTCTGAGGGACCACAAAGACTGCAATCGACTCAGATTACATGCTTGACAAGTAAAATGTGGATTCCGGATTTTCTTTTCCCCATGCGTTTTCATTCAGTCCAATCCAAAGGGTGCAATACCATCCGGGAGACGATAGGGGGCAGTATTTTCCCTGTTCGAGCTCAGAGAGAGTCCCAGTGGTAACGTGAGGCTAGATTGATGAAAATTTAAGGAAATCGCGAGATTTCTCGTAGTTGGCACTGAACGATTGGCATGAAATAACGAGAATTCTCGTTGTTGGCACTCAAAGTGTTAATAATAATAATGTATGTAGCACACTCTCAGGCCTCAGGGGCTCTTTCAGAAATAAGCATTTCATATAAAGTATTCTGTATTTTGTTGTGACATATAATAAACAAACTTGAACTTGAGGAACAAGACTAGGCATGCCTATTTAAGCAAGACCCAGCCAATAACAAGACTAGGTAAGCCTATTTAAGCAAGACACAGCCAATAACAAGACTAGGTAATCTTAGTTAAGCAAGACCCAGCCAATAACAAGATTAGGTAAGCTTAGTTAGTGTGAATAGTGTGAATGATAATCGCCAGAGCCAAAGCCCAGCCTGTCATCTCTGACTGTTCGTGCTCTCACCCAACTTTCGGCTGCTAATCAGCGGAAAATGGCCATTCTTTTCCGCAGTGCCCACGGAATTGCAAAGCAACTTGGATGTGCGAGTAAGTTGTTTTGTTTTACATAACGTCATAGCTAAACATACCGCTAGCTACCAAGGTACCGTTAGGTAGCTAGTCATTAGGGATGCCCCGATCACGTTTTTTGCCACCGATACCGATCACCTTGAGCCATATCGCCCGATACCGATCTCGATCGTTTTTGATAAAAAAAAAATATATATAATCTTTTATTTTATTTTTTATATAAAATATATATATTATATAATTATACTTGTAGTTGTATTATCTGCGAGAAATCGCCACCACGCAACAAGTCAAAATGCTCGCTATCTCCACTGTCTGTGTGTATACTCTGCTTTGATCAAATCACATTCCGTATGCCCTCAGCAGGGTATATCTGCGGCTCTGCAGATATACCCTAGGCTCTGCAGATATACCCTACTCCCTCAGCTATCCCCGTTTGTGACTGCGATGCAAGCCGGGGCTCGAATACGCATCGAATGAGTGTTATAAGACATTGATATCAGGAGCTATCTGTAGCTACTGCTAGCCGGCTATATAACGTTAAGACAACGCCTCAGTGAACTATTTAGTTGAATGGGACATTTCGTTTTGAACAGTGAGCTAAGCTAACGTGAGCTAACGGAGGTATCATACACTAGTACTAGACTATTGCTGGAGCATTTGTTGATATCAGGAGCTATCAGTAGCTAGCCGGCTAGATACCATGTTTACATGTGTGCGGGAGGGGCTGGCGGAGGAGCAGACGCCGCAGCACTGTGTGCAGCTCCCGGTGTCTGAGACAGAACTCAGCGAGTGAGATCGGTTTTGAAGATCGGCGAAAATAAAGCATTATCACCGATCACCGATCGCATATTTATACTGATTATCGGCCGATAACGATCGGTGGCCGATTGATCGGGGCATCCCTACTACTCATAGATATAAAACACTAGATGGCTCAAGGCGGAGTCTCCCACGTACTTCAGCAGCGGCCATCTTGTGAGAGTACATGCACCATAGACATGCCATAGACATGCATGTTATGAGTGGGTCTGCTCTACGCTTGCAAGATGGCCACCATGTGGCAACGTTGGTCCCCGTTGGCCAGCAGCACGGGTAAGCCATCTAGTGATATATATCTATGGCTAGTCAACCTGTAGCTTGCTTGCAAACAAACGTTAGATGCTGGGCTGGGCTCCCCGACCAGCAAGTTAGCTAGCTAACTTTTCTAACCGTTACCAACGCCAGCTACGGTGGTTTTGATTGATTGATTGAAAACTTTATTAACAGATTGCAGAATGGGTACAATAATACAGTACAGCTCAATACACACAATTGTGAAGGGGATGCAGACCAGAGAAAGACTTTCGTCTTGTTTACAGCAGGGTCCCCCATTTTCAATTAATCATTACATATTACTACATGACATATTACAGATACAGTACTGTTCCATCCAGACATTTATGACATACCAGATCTACAGAAATACAGCACTGTTTAAAGAGTACAACGCCTGTCACATAGACCCTGGCGTTGGAAACTGTTTAAGAGACAGAGTTTCTAAAGAGAGTATATATTTGAGGGGGAAGAAACAGTACATTGGAGGGGGTTGGGTAGGTGGGGTGGGGACTGGTGGTTACGGTAACATCAGTTTAACAAGCTAATAATCACCCATTTTTTTGTCTCTGCAGTTTAGATGAGAAGAAAGGGCTGCCGATGGGGGACACATACCGGTGGGGGACACATACCGGTGGGGGACACATACCGGTGGGGGACACATACCGAAATAGAAAAGAGTGCAAAGTGTTCATCAAATACATCGCCAAAGATCAAAGACACCAGCTTCAAGTCGAATTGGAGGCGGACAAATTGTGCTCCATTATGTCGGATGGATCCACCGACACAGCAGTCAAAGAAGAGGAATTGGTATACATTCGGTTTTGTAGTAGAGGGGAAGTGAAGGTGCGGTTTGTGGGGATACAGGATGTGGAAAAGGCAGACTCGCAGCACATAGCCCAGGTTATTAAAGTCCAGATGGACAGTGTTTGCAAGGGCTGGGAGGAGAAACTGGTGGCCTGTGCCACGGATTGGGCTGCAGTTATGACGGGGGTGAAGACTGGAGTCATAACCAGGCTCAGAGAGAGTAAAGATTATGTTGTATAGTACACACTATAGTACACATGCAGAGAGCCCTAACCTACTGCAGTACACAATATAGTACACACTATAGTACACATGCAGAGAGCCCTAACCTACTGCAGTACACACTATAGTACACACTACAGTACACGCAGACAGCGCTTACCTACTGCAGTACACACTATAGTACACACTACAGTACACACACTACAGTACCAATCGCAATTTTAATGTGTGCAGTTTGGCAACTTGAGAGAGAGGGAGAGAGAGAGAGAGGCATTGTATGAATAAAAGGGGCAAAAGCTAAAGTTAAGTGACAAGTAGTTCAATGGCACGGCCTTTTTTGTTAGACCTAGTTGTTGGCTACAACTTTGCCACAGTAGGCATTAATCACAGTTAATACATAAAATGTCTAAAATCTCAAATCTGGCACTTTTTGGGAATAAAATATCCTGTTAACTTTTTTTTTTTTATATTTTTTTTTATTATTGCAGAACAAAAAGTTATTAAAAGTCAGTACTCAACACACAATGCATAATGAAACTTTCAGTAAAGGTGGTTATAATATATGCAAGTACAGAAACAGGATAAAACAAAAATAGTCTATAATAACATTTTAGCCGTATACAGTGTATATCCAACGAAATTACAATTATATAAATGTTAGTATATAATATACCCCTAATACCTATTTTCTAAAACCCTACACACATATGCTCCAGCTCAAACCCCCCCCTCCCAGACCCCCTCTTGGATAGTACCTCCATTATCCCTCACTCCTAACCAGACACCACCATTATAAGCTAGCTTTTATTCTCTCCACCACTTCTAACCACATTGACATTTTGGATTCATTGATCCCAAGAATTCTTGCTGTAGATATTTCTTGATATATCACATCAAGATATGTAAGAAACCATACTTTTCGGCACATTTTTTCCGGTTGAAACCAACGTGATGCGATCAGTTTTTTAGCTACTGTGATACCCGATAAAACCAATCTTTTTAGTTGTGGATTCACTGCAAACTCAAAAACATCATTCAATAGTAATACCGCGGGGTGTACAGGTATATTCCAAAATACGAGTGTTGATAATTGTTGGGACACATCTTTCCAGAATGCCTTAACTGGTGGGCAGTCCCAATACATGTGCATAAATGTTCCTTCGTTCCCATTTGTACATTGGGAGCATTTGGAGTCTTGTATAAGCCCCATTTTGCACAGCCTTATAGGAGTCAAGTATGTCCTGTGAATATAGTTCAGATTGATTTGTTGATGATCCGGGTTCCTTGATGTAAGTCGGACATTTTCCCAGGCTCCTTGCCAATCAAAGTCATATTCCAGGTCTGGTATATCCCTCCTCCAGACAGTGTCTATTTGAAGGGTTTCATACGAGGACGTTAGTAATTGATAATAAAAACTTGATACAAAACCTCCCAATGTATCTCTTTCATAGAAAAATTTGTGGTATCTGTGGTGTTCAATTGGTACGAGTAATGGAACACCGTGAGATCTCATACAAAGTCGTAACTGTATGTAAAAAAGCCATGTGGACTCGGTGAGGTTAAACTTTATGCATATTTCGACATAACTACAGAGGCCCTTGTTATTAAAAATATCCCCTAATGAGTGTATGCCTTTCTCTTCCCATATAGGGAATCTTATAGGTCGTTTTCCCATTAGGAGTGCATTGTTATTGAATATGGGAGTGTGATTATGCCATTCTTGAGGGTTAGGATATTTCTTTTGTGTTTCCCGCCATGTTCTGATTGCATGGGTAATTATTGGGCCAAATTCTCGCTCACAATGCTTGATTGAAATTTTAGTGTGTGCTATGTCTTCCAGTCTCTGTGGGGCTACCATGTTTTCTTCTAATTCTCTCCAAGATACCAAAGCCTGGGGGTCAAACCATATCTTCACTGGTCTTAAAGTGAAGGCCTTAAAATATTGTAAAAAGTCTGGGACTGCCATGCCACCGTCTGCTTTATTTCTCTGTGCGGTGGATCTTTTTATGCAAGGTGGTTTGTTATTCCAAATAAATTTGTATGTGGAGGTTTGTAATCTTTTCCAGTAGCCCTCTGGAGGAGGTAACGGAAGCATTGAGCTGAAGAAATTGATTCTTGGTAATACATCCATCTTAACTATTGATACCCTTGCCTGTACTGGGTTTTTAAGTTTTGCCCACCTGTCCAGGTCGTCTTTGATTTTGTTCTGTATTTTTGTGTAATTGTGCTTCACCGTTTGTCTTATGGTGGGAAATATTTCCACACCCAAGCATCTGAAATGTTTGACCATGGGTATCGCACCTGGGAGGGTTGTGTCTTTTTTTGCACTGGTGTTAAGAGGAAGAAACGCCGACTTAGGCCAATTTATTTTAAATCCCGATAAATCACCAAAGTTTTCTATCAACTTGAGTATATGCGGCAATGTGTTGTTGGGGTTTTGCATGAACAGTATTACGTCGTCCGCATATAAACTAATTTTAAGATGTGTGCCCTTGATTACTATTGGTTCTATGTGTTGGGATTGTCTTATAAATTGTGCTAAAGGTTCTAATGATAGATCGAATAGTCCGGGACTAAGAGGGCAACCCTGTCTGGCTGAGCGTGATACCGGAAAGATATCGGAGATGAATGTGCCTGTTGTAATCCTGGCCGATGGGTCCTTGTATAGTACTTTAATCATATCAATGAATCCTTTTCCTAACCCCATCCTTTCTAATACTGCCCATAGAAACGACCATTCTAACCTGTCAAATGCTTTCATAGCATCCAGGGATAGTATCGCCTTAGGTGTGGTGTCCTCTTTGTCAGCATCTAGTACGTGCAGTATTCGCCTTATGTTATCATTGATCAGGCGACCTTTTATGAAGCCTGTTTGGTCCGGATGAACTAAAGACGTCATATGCTTTTGCAATCTGATGGCTAATATCTTAGAGTACAGTTTGACATCGGTTCCGAGGAGGCTTACAGGACGGTAACTACCGCACTCAGTGGGGTCTTTGTCTTTTTTGTGAACTGAAATAAGTGCGGTATTTTGGTGTTTATGGAAGCTTCCCTCTTTGACTGAGTATATGATCATATTTAGTAATAGGGGTCCAAATATGTCCCAGCAAGAAATGTACATTTCTGATGGGATACCGTCAATTCCCGGAGCCTTGCCGTTTTTCATTCCGGATATGGCCTCCTTGAGTTCTTCTAATGTGATCGGTACTTCTAACTGTTTAGCGTCTTCCTCCGTAATTTTAGGGAGAGTAATTTGATTAAGATATGTGTCTAATTTGTCTTGATCAAAGGTCGTTTCTGAATTATATAAATCGGAGTAGAATTATTTGAATGTATCGTTTATTATTTTGGGTTCTGTTACTAGAGTTTGTTGTTTCCTAATGGCAGTTATATCTGCAAATTTTGCATTAATTCTTAGTCGCATGGCTAATAGGTGACTAGGTTTAGAGCCTTGGAAGTACTGCTGTTGTCTTGTGCTGCGTATTTGCAATTCAGATATATAATATATCCTGTTAACTTAAAGCTTGGTGTATTGTTTTTATTGACCTATAGTCCATTCATGCTGAGTGAATCAGTTCCCCCAGCCACATTTGTATAAAAAAAATTGTGGGAATTAACTGATCGAAAATTAATCGAATCGAAATCGTGGTCAAATTAAGAGATTTCATGATGCATTGAATCGTTGCCTGAAGAATCGTAATCGAATCGTTGTGGGGTCAAATATTTACACCACTAGTACACATGCAAAGACCCCTAACCTACTGCAGTATTGATTGATTGATTGATTGAAAACTGTATTAACAGATTGCAGAATGGGTACAGTACAGTACAGCTCAATATACAATTGTTAAGGGGATGCAGACCAGAGAAAGACTTGTCTTGTTTACATCAGGGTCCCCCATTTTCAATTCATCATAAAGAATTGATCCCACTACACACTACCCCACTACACATGCAAAGACCTAACCTACTGCAGTACACACTACACACTGCTACACACTATCCCACTACTACACATGCAGAGACCCCTAACCTACTGCAGCACACAGCAGCATCACACCTGGACAAGAGGCAGGGGAACTATGTGAGAAGGCTGTTCATCGACTACAGCTCAGCATTCAATACCATAGTCCCCTCCAAACTCATAGCCAAGCTCAGGGACCTGGGCTTGAACTATGACCTCTGCCAGTGGGTCTTGGACTTCCTGACGGGCAGACCCCAGGTGGTAAGAGCCGGCAACTGCACCTCCTCATCCATCACGCTCAACATAGGGGCCCCCCAGGGCTGTGTTCTGAGCCCCCTCCTCTACTCCCTGTACACACATGACTGCGTAGCACAGCGGAACAACAACACCATCATCAAATTTGCTGATGACACAGTAGTGGTGGGCCTGATCTCTGCCAACGACGAAAGGGCCTACCTGGAAGAGGTAGAGAACCTGTCACAGTGGTGTCAGGAGAACTGCCTCTCCCTGAACGTCAGCAAAACAAAAGAGATGATTGTGGACTTCAGGAGGTCGGGGGTCAAGGACTACAGCCCCCTCAGCATCGACGGGGCACCGGTTGAGAGAGTGAACAGTTTCAAGTACCTCGGAGCCCACATATCCGAGGACTTGACATGGACCACACACATTGACAGTGTTGTGAAGAAGGCACGACAACGCCTCTACTTCCTCAGGCGCCTAAGGAAGTTCCAAGTCAGTCAGAAGATCCTTAGGAACTTCTACTCATGTACAATAGAGAGCATCCTGACCGGCAACATCACCTCCTGGTTTGGGAATAGCACTGCACAAGACCGTAGCAGACTACAAAGAGTGACACGTTCAGCCGAACGCACAATTGGAGGGGGGCTTCCCACCCTCCAGAACATTTACAACAAGCGGTGCAAGGGGAAGGCTAAGAGAATTATTAAGGACTCGAGCCACCCGAACAACTGCCTCTTTGAACTGCTGCGGTCAGGCAAGCGATACCGGAGTCTTAAGGCGAGCACAGAAAGACTCAGAAGAAGCTTCTATCCCCAGGCCATCAGGCTGCTAAACGAACAATAATCACTATGCAACAACCATCAAATGCACACAGCACACACACCCACACACTCACTCAAACAAACAACACACTGCAGCACCCACTCTCCACACTTTAGATCACACAAACACACTTACACTTTATATTTATTGATAAAGGATTTGCACTACAACTCGTACACCTACTGTGAATTGTACCTAAATTGCACCTCGTCCCATTTCTCCATTTCTGCCTTGCACTATATAGTATTGTATATTAGTACACTGCACAGTATTGTATATTGTATGGTAACTACGTCTATTCTGCATCGAACATTGTACATATGTCTAAACTGAACACTGTGACCTCATTTTTTTTACTTCTAATTTTACTATGTTATTTTATTTCATACTTATCTTGTCTTGCACAGTCTCTGGAGCGCAACAGTAAGAAGCATTTTGTATAAAAGTATTCTGTACTTCTGTATGACAACTATTAAAGAAACTTGAACTTGAAACTACACACTATCCCACTACACACTGCTACACATGCAGATCCCTAACCTACTACAGTACACACTATCCCACTACACACTGCTACACATGCAGATCCCTAACCTACTACAGTACACACTATCCCACTACACACTGCTACACACTATCCCACTGCTACACATGCAGATCCCTAACCTACTACAGTACACACTATCCCACTACACACTGCTACACACTATCCCACTACACACTGCTACACATGCAGAGACCCCTAACCTACTGTAGTACACACTATCCCACTACACACTGCTACACACTATCCCACTACACACTGCTACACATGCAGAGACCCCTAACCTACTGTAGTACACACTATCACACTAGTTTCACTGTGAAATACACCAGAGATTCACTGTGAAATACACCAGAGATTCACTCTGAAATATACTGTGAAATACACCAGAGATTCACTCTGAAATACACCATAGCTTCACTCTGATCACTTTAGAATAGTGTGAACACTGAGAGATACAGTGGATGCTTCACATTCTTGGGGCACTCTTTGTACCTCTGGTGAACCAACACTTAGCGAACAGGGAGGAGGAAGGACTGGGAAAACGTCAGTAAGCCTGAACGAATCGGTTAGATACATGAAGAATGTGGTCCCCCCCCCCGCAACGTATTCCGGTCTATTGACATGGCTGAGAAAGGAACAGAATTAGAGGAAGGAGAGGACAGGAGATCTGGGAAGTAATTTGAACTGGTCTAACGTTACAGATTTTCACTGTACACACAAGACTGGGGTCACAATAAATAAAATAGTCTCTCTGCATTATGGAGAGGCGTATTTCGTTTAATCTTCAAATGCTGTAAACTGGATTGTATACTGAAGATATGAAGCAATGGGGTCACGGCTTGGCTCAGAGATAATCATTTAAGGCTTAGCCTTGATTGATTGAAAACTTTAAACAGATTGCAGAATGGGTACAATACAGTACGGCTCAATACAAAACAACTGCTAAGAGGATGCAGACCAGAAAAAGACTTTTGTCTTGTTTACATCGGGGTCCCCCATTTTCAATGCATCAGGACATTTATGACATACAGATATACAGAACTGTGTAGTAAAAATATCATTAAAAATATATACATCCGAAGGGGTAGAAACTGTACATTGGTGTGGGGGGGGGGGGATTTGGACATTTACAGGGGCCAGTTTCTAATTGCAGCCACCCGTAGGTGCTCTTTGAGAGCGGTTTTGAAGGAGGGTAGGGATTACATTCCTTCACGGTTGTGGGGCGTTCCACATTATTGTACACAGGTATCCTTCTGTTGTTTGCTAGCTGACCAAAATGACAAGAAGGGGTCACGGCTCCCCCTCCCACCCACCCCCTCCTAACGTACAGTTTCCTCCCCCTCGTATGTATTTTCTGTTAGGATCTCTGTTTAACAGTACTGTATATTTGAATATCTTGTGTATCACAAATGTAACAGTACTGTATATCTGTATGTTGCATATGTCATTATGAATTGAAGATGGGGGACCCTGATGTAAACAAGACGAAAGTCTTTCTCTGGTCTGCAGTCCCTTAACTATTGTGCGTATTGAGCCGTACTGTATTATACTCATTCTGCAATCTGTTAATAAAGTTTTCAATCAATCAAGGAACCATCACAATAAAATGTAGAGCGATGGAATGTTTCCCCCTGTGTGGGCGGGACCTATCTGCACTCAGTCTCTGGCCTTTCAGCCCCAGAACCCTCCCCCCCCCCCCACCTCTGTCACCATGCAGACCATAATAAACCATCCCCCTCACCATCCTCTCACCAACCATCCCCCTGTAATCAGCACAAGCTGCACAATGGCGGCAGACAAAAGACTGCTGGCCGTGATTCAGGCTGGTCGGGATGAGATGAGCATTTCACCATCATGAATTATTCTGCTGTTCAGGAGAAACGTTGTTCAATGATGCACCTCTATGGTTTTCATATCACATCATGAAGCGTTTGGTACCTGGGTCTAGTTCATAGACTTGGCCAGGATCGTTAAGATATGAATGTTGTGTCTCAAAGAGGTCAAGTAGCACTTTTATTTGTATACAACCAGTCAGCTTGTGACTAACTTACACATCTACTAGCTAGCTAACGTTGGTAACAATACCTCCAGTGAAACGTGAACATGTGATCACACTCTTCAATGAGTGCAGATGAAACATAACTAATAACTAGCTGCTCCTCTCGTCTTTGTTCCAAACCTCAGAGACAAACAACAACTCAGGACAACAAGCTAGCAGCCGTTAGCCGCACAGCGTTAGCTCGTTAGCTAGGAGAACGTTATCTAGAAGGAATATTGCTACAGTCTCACCTTGAATGCCTTGGTTGAATCCGCAAACAACGTTTAATAATCCCCACAGAAATGTCCAACAGAACACACTTGTTTACTTCTTGTATTTCGCACCTCGTCTTCAACTGGACTGGCGTGCCGTCACTGATGCGAAGGGAACTCTGGCGGAGTGAACGAGTACCGAGTAGGGTATATCTGCAGAGCCACAGAGGAGTAGGGTATATCTGCAGAGCCACATAGGAGTAGGGTATATCTGCAGAGCCACAGAGCCCAACGTCTGGGCGGGGCTTCGTGGCGTGGACGGGTTTGAGGCGGGGCTTCGCGACCAAGATACCCATGTACATGTCAAAATACTTCCCAAAGGTCAGTGAATACCACCATAGATATATATAGAACACTAGATAGCTTACCCGCGCTGCCGGCCAATGGAGAGCGACGTCACTGAACCGCCGCCATCTTACCCCAGTCAGCCTTGAGTGAGAGTGAGTGAGCTGCACAGACAAAATTACTCATAACTCGCTGAAATATTGACGGATTTACAAACGGTTTGGTTTATTACAAGCATTATTAACGTGGCTATGATTCAAGCGGTTTGTAAAAAAAAAACTTTAAAAAAAAACATTCTTATAAGTATGCAGTATCATAACTACATCTTTGATGTTTATTGCAAACCAAACCGTTTGTAAATCCGTCAATATTTCAGCGAGTTATGAGTATTTTTGTCTGTGCAGCTCACTCACTCTCACTCAAGGCTGACTGGTGCAAGATGGCGGCGGTTCAGTGACGCTGGTGACTCCGCCTTAAGCTATCTAGTGTTCTATAGATATCTATGAATACCACGATCACAACACCAGAGGGAGTTCCACAAATCATGTAAAACACAGATTCGGCTCAAACAAGGGACTAAACACGTTTAGCAATTATGCCACATCAATGTGGAACGCCCTACCCAAAGGAATCACTACCCACTTTCAAAAACACTCTCAAAGAACACCTACGGGAGACTGCAATTCGAAACTGGCCCCTACAAATGTCCTAACCAAGTTGTACAATAAAGACCAAGCATGGCTTTGTCAGTATTCCAATGTACAGTGCCCCCCCCCCCCCTACCCCCCCCCCCACCTCCAATGTACAGCCCCACCCAACACCACCCCACCTACCTACCCAACCTCCTCCAATGTACAGTTTCTATGTCAAATGTATGTCAGTATTCCAATGTACAGTGCCCCCCCCCCCTACCCAACCCCCCCCCCCCCCCCCCACCTCCAATGTACAGCCCCACCCCACCTACCCAACCTCCTCCAATGCACAGTTTCTATGTCAAATGTATGTCAGTATTCCAACAATGTACAGTGCCCCCCCCCCTACCCAACCCCCCCCCCCCACCTCCAATGTACAGCCCCATTGTACAGACGCCTGCGAACCCCAGCTACTAGGACAGAGCGGCTTAGGCTCAGCTTCTTCCCCCAGGCCATCAGAGCCATGAACAATGAACATTGAGTGCTCAGAACATTGAACTGTCCACACACAAGCACACATGAACACACACACGACACGCACACTGTGCACGCTCACACACGAGCAGCCACTTAACACTTTAACATGAGCGGGCACACACTCATGTCGCACACACGCACACTTATGGCCAAAGGAAAGGACACTTTAAATTAGAATAACAGGAACAGTGTATTGCACTACCAAAGCTAACTAGCATGTCCCATATGCTCTGTAAATAACTATGTACAGATACCGAGATGTCACTCCATGTTACCTGCTACCTGTTACTGCACAATGTTGTTTCCTTCTTTTGATTCTATTATATGTACCACTGTATTGCACATCGTTGCGGGCAAGACCACCCGCATTTCATTGTATACCTGTATGCCGTGACAATTAAAACTCTTGACTTGACTTGACTTGACACCCCACCTACCCAACCTCCTCCAATGCACAGTTTCTATGTCAAATGTATATACACTCTTTTTCTGTTTTTTTTAGTATCACAAACAGTACTGTATTTGCAAATCTGGTATGTCATAAATGTATAGATGTAGCAGTACTGTCTATCTGTATGTCGGGTATGTCATATGATGAATTGAAAATGGAGGACCCTGATGAACAGTGTTGCAGTGCTGGTATCACTTGGTATCACTCGGTGATACCTCACTCACTGAGGCTGAAGTACGCGCAATCGCTTTTTACATGGCATTATCCAACCGGACTCCCGGAGAAGCATGCAGCTGCAGAGCCGCAGAGCCAGCGGCGCTCCCTGGGCCGCGCGCTGACGGCCGCGCTGTGAGGCAATAGTATCCAGCTGCAGGACGAGAGCAGCCAAAAAAAACTGTGCGCACGCGCGTGGAGCGTTTGACCTACTGTCAATTTGCCACTGCACCACTGCTGATGAAACAAGACGAAAGTCTTTCTCAGGTCTGCATCCTCTTAACAATTGTATGTATTGAGCTGTACTGTACTGTACCCATTCTGCAATCTATTAATAAACTTTTCAATCAATCAATCAATCAATCAATCAATCAATCAATCAATCAATCAATCAATCAAACGACGTCCGCCCACACACAGTCAAACCTAGTCCAAGCCACGAAGCCCCGCCCAGACGTTGGGCTCGCGGCTCTGCAGATATACCCTACTCGATTGAGAAGCTAAAGGCTAACAACGTGGCCGAACAATAGTATTATAGCGTCGAATATTTGCGAGTTAGAACCCCAGTTTAGGCATCGAGGCGTCGGTTTAGAGGAACGACGGTCGCGGACATACGGGAGAAGACTGCTGGAGTGGACGTATTAGAAGTATAGGTCGGTAGCTATCGTAGCCACACACTTTGGTAAGGATTTCCTATATATTTTAGTTTGAAACAATACAACAAGATCGGGAGGCTAATTTGAGACGTGTCTGGAGGTCACTCCGGGCTCCTTAAGGTGACTGTTTCCGCCTCCTCATGTCTTCATTCCGTGAAACTCTTCTCTGTTCTTCAGCTCAGAACGCTGTTAAAGTACAATAACACACTACCTGCTGAAGAGAAACGTTATGCAGCATGAATGTAGTGAGTATTGATTACTGATGTTAGTATTTTATATAGTATGAATGTGCATAGCGGCATGGCAGGAGCACTCATACAAGGGTACTACGACTATGCTTGCACCTCATGGTACCAAAGCACCTCAAAGGCGCTAAAAACAAAATTACAAACATCTCAAAACAAACTGGTCAGACTACTGCTTGACCTTACTCCTAGAACCCACCTCACCCCTGCCCACTTTGACAACCTAGGATGGCTTAGAGTAGACGACAGAGTACAGCAACTTGCAATGGGCTTGGTCTACAAGATACACTACACGACCAAGGTACCCATGTACATGTCAAAATACTTCCCAAAGGTCAGTGAATACCACGATCACAACACCAGAGGGAGCTCCACAAATCATGTTAAACCCAGATTCGGCTCAAACAAGGGACTAAACACGTTTAGCAATTATGCCACATCAATGTGGAACGCCCTACCCAAAGCTGTAAAGGAATGTGAATCACTACCCAATTTCAAAAACACTCTCAAAGAACACCTATGGGAGACTGCAATTCGAAACTGGCCCATGTAAATGTCCTAACCCAACCCCCTCTAATGTACAGTAAATGACCAAGTATGGTTGTCAATATTCCAATATACAGTTTTGCTTGTACAGTTGTACAGTGTTCCCCCACCCACCGAACCACCTCCAATGTACAGCCCCACCCCACCTACCCAACCTCCCCCAATGTACAGTTTTTATGTCAAATGTATATACTCTTTTCTGGACTCTTTTTGTACAGTACTGTATTTGCAAATCTGGTATGTCATAAATGTATAGATGTAGCAGTACTGTATATCTGTATGTCATGTATGTCATATATGTCCTGATGAATTGAAAATGGGGTACCCTGATGTAAACAAGACGAAAGTCTTTCTCTGGTCTGCATCCCCTTAACAATTGTGTGTATTGAGCTGTACTGTATTGTACCCATTCTGCAATCTGTTAATAAAGTTTTCAATCAATCAATCAATCAATCAATCAATCAACAATGGACATTGAAAAGAGACACTAATGCAGTAGCCAGTAGGGAAAATGTGACTATGATTTATATGTTTTGGAAAAACTACCAAGAGGAATTTTGGAAAGAGAAATGAACGATTAGTGTCGATTATTAATTTCAATATAGAATATTCGTTGATAGCCCTACAAGTACAATTAGTTACTGTACACTACATCACCCCTGAGTGGTGAACTTTCCTCCACTGTACCGAAAACCCGTACCGAACCTTGACTTCAAAACCGAGATACGTACGTGATTGTTGTACAAAGTGATGTTTTCCAAGATGATCAGAGAGGAAATATCAGTTTGATGGAGGAGGTGTCTATTGTTGTTCTGATTGGCCAATCAGTTCCAAGCAGCTAAATGCTCAACTCTTGTCTCTCTTGTATAAGAGCAGGGCTGTTTTCCAGACTGAAGTACTCATTCAACCATAAAGACGGGATAGTCTGCTGGTTGACTTGAACGCCTCTCTGTGGCAGAACACATTGTCTACTGGACCAAGACTTTCTACTGGAAACCATCTGGATCAAAACCTGCTTCTGAAAACAGATCAGACTGTGGACACCACAACATCTGTAAGTACAATTATTTATTAGATTGTTTTCATGTCATTGTAGAGCCCAGGGGTGCAGTGGTCATGCCACGCGGTACCACGCCGTCCCAGCACTTTTCTGAGCAGAAGTATGCGCACAGATGTGCACACGCGCGCAGCCGCGCACACAAAAATGCTTTCACAATTTTCACTTGACTCGTCGTCCGTGCGCCAAGTACCGGTACTCAGCTATCACCTAGTCTTTGCATAACAATAGCATAGCAATAGCATAACAAAGAACGAGAAGTGCAAAACCAAAATACAAGCCCTGTACCAATTGGTGGGGGTTTGCTTGAGCTGTGGAACAAATGGTCCCGACTGGAAGGATGAGCCATTAAGTTGTGCTTCAGAAGGAAACTGTCCTTCTGTAAACTGTAAGTTAGTTACATTGTTAATTTAGTTTGTATTTACTTTTCTAGTTTAAGTTAATTCAATTAAAGAAATTGTAACTACAATATTGTATCTATCTACAATTACATTTAAAACATTGTTTGTTTTTCAACCATATCTGTTGACAATATAATTTCTTTATATATTGAAGGCTACATCCTGCTACCTTTTTTCAGCTTCTCTATTTCAAGGCAATATTTACAAAAACTGAACTAAAACTAGTAATTTCCTATACAAACATGTTTCCTACTATTTATGCATAATAATCATCTGTTCTGTGCGCACGCGAGGGAACATGTATGCGTGGCGTCATTTAAACACATACAGGCACTTCTGATATTACGACTGCACCCCTGGTTGTCTAACATCATTGCAGTGTGTGTAAATTGACCGTCGGTCATCATAGCTAACCGGTGTGGTGTTATGTTTTATATATATATTATATTATATATATATTAACCCGTGTGGTGTTATGATATATATTATATTATATATATTAACCGGTGTGGTGTTGTGTTCATGTGTGTGTGTGTGTTAATACGACACAGTAGGCCTACAGGCCACCGTACTGGGGGTCACGGACAGGTACCGGGGTCAGGGGTCAGGGGTCAGCAGAGTAGTAGACCCGTGTTGGAGCTTCGCAGCTAACGACATAAATATACTCACAACAAATGCAGAGGACTCACTGTATTTATACTTGTGGAATAACACCACAACCGGTAGACCCTCCTCTATATTATGGCCAGTCCTGTCTTACACTACCAGACATCTTACTCTGCCCTTCAGTGTAATGCAGCGCAGGTTGGGCTAATGCTTGGTAGAATTAGGTATTTAGCTAACATTACTTGTAATATTAGATGGCTAGCTAAGATCAATGTGTGAATGAATGAATGAATGAAAACTTTATTTAACAGATTGCAGAATGGGTACAATACAGTACGGCTCAATACACACAATTGTTAAGGGGATGCAGACCTGAGAAAGACGTTTGTCTTGTTTACATCAGGGTCCCCCATTTTCAATTCATATAGACATTTATGACATACACAACATACATGACATCATGACATTTATGGCATAGGGACATATAGGTATTTAGTACTGATACATTTGTGACATAAACGGTATTCAAATATACAGTACTGTTACCCCTAGATCCTGACGGAGTATATACATATGATGGGGAGGGGACTGTACATTAGGAGGGGGTGGGTGGGTGGGAGGGAGTTATACATTACGGCGGGGAGGGAATATATACATGCGGTGGGGAGGAGACTGTCTATTAGGAGGTGGTGGGGGTTTTGGGCATTTACGGTGGCCAGTTTCGAATTGCAGCCTCCCGTAGGTGCTCTTTAAGAGCGGTTTTGAATGTGGGTAGGGATTCACATTCCTTTACAGCTTTGGGTAGGGCGTTCCAGCGTGTTGTAGCCAGGGGAGCAGCAAGCTAACGCCAAAAGCGGACGTTGACTGTCTGACTGTTTACACTTTAGGGTCACGTACACAACATGCAGACAGACAAGCAGCTGAATGAATGAATGAATGAAAACTTTATTTAATTGTATTAACAGATTGCAGAATGGGTACAATACAGTACGGCTCAATACACACAATTGTTAAGGGGATGCAGACCAGAGAAAGACGTTTGTCTTGTTTACATCAGGGTCCCCCATTTTCAATTCATAGTGACATTTATGACATACACAACATACATGACATCATGACATTTATGGCATAGGGACATACATGACATACAGGTATATAGTACTGTTACATTTGTGACATATACGATATGCAAATATACAGTACTGTTACCCATAGATCCTAACAGAGATTATATACATATGATGGGGAGGAGACTGTACATTAGGACGGGGTGGGTGGGTGGGAGGGAGGCCAAATATATACATCCGGTGGGGAGAAAATATATACATACGTGGGGAGGAGACTGTCTATTTGGGGGGGGGGGGGGGGGGGGGGGTTGGACCTTTACGGTGGCCAGTTTCGAATTGCAGCCTCCCGTAGGTGCTCTTTAAGAGCGGTTTTGAATGTGGGTAGGGATTCACATCTTTTTACGGCTGTGGGTAGGGCGTTCCACATTGTTGTGGCATAATTGCTAAATGTGTTAAGTCCCTTGTTTGTGCCAAATCTGGGTTGCACATGATTTGTGGAACTCCCTCTGGTGTTGTGGGCGTGGTATTCACTGACCTTTGGGAAGTATTTTGACATGTACATGGGTACCTGTGTGGTCGTGTAGTGTATCTTGTAGACCAGGCCCATTGCAAGTTGCTGTACTCTGTCGTCTACTCTAAGCCATCCTAGGTAGTCAAAGTGGGCAGGGGTGAGGTGGGTTTTAGGAGTAAGGTCAAGCAGTAGTCGGACCAGTTTGTTTTGTGATGTTTGTAATCTTGTTTTTAGCGCCTTTGAGGTGCTTTGGTACCATGAGGTGCAAGCATAGTTGTTACAAAGGGTCAGATTAAACCGAATATATATATTTATTGCCTGAGATCCCATGTATAATATTTGTATATCGTTTGATATCCCTTGTGTATTCTTTGTACAATATGCACTGAATATCCCTTTAGTCTACAGGACAGACCATAATATTCGTTCTCCTATTGGAAGCGATCCCCTAGGCGCCAGCGCCATACCCCCTCGAGCTGACTTGAAAGCTACCGCCAGGACTTGCCCAAACATGCCCGCTTTCGCCCAAGGCTACGAGACAGTGAGCAGGCTGGCACCATCGTTTACCCCCCGCACATATAAATATAGCGCGGCGAATACAGAACCCCCCTTGCAGTTCCTTTTCAGTTCGCCTTCAGTTCAGTCTGGTTCAGTTACCGAGTAAAGCCTCACCCACTACGCAACGTGTGGTGCAGAGTAGGGCTCGCATCGCCCCAATATAGTCTCGTGTTATCCTAATACGTCTGTTTGTCGTATCGTTCGCTATTCATTAGTAAACCTTCATTACGAGTCAAAGACCACGTGGAGTGAGTAATTGTGCGTCTACATAGAGCACTTATTGCCCGTGCTAATAGTATAGTAACGTCAAGTTCAACCGTGCATTACCGCACCGGAGGATTTACACCGGAGCATCAGCACCACAGGGGATTTACACCCCGCCCGCAGTGCCACTCTCCGGGCAAGGATTATTATTCTTCATTCTTCACCAAGCTACTGGAAGCAGAGAACCGCCTACCCCACTGCTGTGGGATCCACGTGCCCGTGGAGACCATCACTCAAGCCCGTTTCTGTCGCACCAGAGACTCCACAGCTCTCACCTACACGGCGCGCATCCTGGAACCAGGCTGCTTCTCCCCGCTGCTCCAGGGATGACATCGCCCCCGTGAACTATTGACTTGCCTAGAGCTTTGCCTCCCTCTGCTGGCTTACAACCGGTAGTACACCCTTTCCCAGAAGATCCATAGATAATTACTTAATATTTACTATTGATTTGCCTGCACATTCTATTTGCCTTATAAGCGCAATCTAAGCAAAGTATATTATGTAATACTATCCCTTTTATGTAATAAATATTCTAACCGAGTATTTTGTGTGGAAAACCGTGTTATTGTTGGAGTGTTCTAATCTAAAATACTTATGTACAGTATTGGCCAGGAGTACATAGACGGTAGTGATTAATGATATCAGTACTTGATTAATACAGTCAGGGAATTGTACCCCTCAGTTACAATTGGTCCTTCGAGCCGGATAATAATTAGCGTAATATTAATATAATATTAATATTGACATGGCCGATGACGAACACTCCACAAACGGTTCTCCTAAGCTAGATCGCCCGCAGCGCAGACGACAGCCACCTCCCTACCTAGAGGCATACTCTGTCAGTCCAATACCTAGCTTTAAAGGGAAGTTAAACGCGAAAAAAGTAGAAAGTAAAATTATGTCTGACCTTAACAACCAGGTTACCCCGACCACAGAGGCCCTAGTGGGTGCTAATGTAACTGACCAAGCTCACGGTGGGGACCAGGAGGGAACTGACACGACTTTACCCCCAGACAATACCGAAGAAATAGTCCCTTGCCCCGATCAGCCCCGGGAGGAAGACAACCCTAGAGAGACGCGCACCCAGGAGACGGATCTCCTCGGTACGCAACCGGAGAACGGATCTCCAACCAGTACTGCCGGGAGCCGATCGCCCCGAACGGCGTCTTCCCCCAGCGAGGCGGACAAGATGCTGGCGCAAGCACTCATCGCCACCCTGGCAGCCTCCACCGAACGCGATCGACTTCAAGCGCAACAGACGTGCGAGCGCGAACATTACGCAGGTGAGCGAGAGCGCTTCCAGGCGCAACAAAGGAGCGAGGACGACCGAATAAGACTGGAGACCAGACGCCTCCAGACAGAAGAGAACATCGAGAGAAGCCGCGCCGACGTCGCAAATGCACAGCTCCACGCCGCCCATGCCAGCGCCAATGCCCAGCGCGACGTCGCCAACGCACAGCGCGACGCTGCCCAGGCCAGCGCCAATGCGCAGCGCGACATCGCCAACGCCCAGCGCGAAGCCGCGCGCGACGCAGCCCATGCCCGGCGCGAGGCAGAGCGCGACCGGCTGCAGGCGGAGCTGATGGACAAACTGGTTGCCATGGCGACACCCCCTCACTCCGCACGGAGCTCTCAGAGGTCGTCAAGACATGGGTCTAGGACACATTCCCCTACCCGACGAAGCGACCCGGGACCCCGCCTACAGGAGGATCCTGTCCACGTCTCCGAACCCCCTCCCCAGCCGGTCCATACGAGACCCAGCAACCGGGTAACGGAACCGATCCACGCCGAGAGACTGAACAGAAGACTCCAGGTCCTAGCAGAGGAAGAGGAGGAGGAAGAGGACCAGTGTCAAGCCGACCAGCAGCAACGTGCTCTGGCCCAGGAGGCCCAGTACAGCCCCGACCCGCAGCAACGTACTCAGGACCAGGAGGTCCAGTACAGCCCAGAAGTCAGCCCCGAGGCCCTGCGCTACAAACCCCCGACTCAACTCACGGGTGAGTTTGACGCACCGTCAACCCCGAGGAACCGCACCTGGGTACCCGACCTTCGGTACCCACCAAGTACCAGCCCAAGACGACACGCCAGAGGAGACTCGCCTAGGAGGCCTCTCCCCCAACGCTCACCGATGTGCCAGTCATCCATGACATCATACATTGCCACGCCGTCATTTCCCGACTTCGCCTATGAGACTCGAGCACAGTACACGGAGCTCCGGATGTGCCTAGAGACAATGATGGTGGACGTCGCTGATGAACGCCACAAGTATGCAATATTACTGAGGCACCTGAAAGTACCGCGAGCGCACAATATAGCGCTGGCCTATGCCACCTCTTCGACACCATACACAGCGGCCCTAGCAGCGCTGGACCAGAGATATGGACGTATATGGGATTACGTAATAGAAGAGATAAGGCATATTGACCGCCTACCCCCAGCCACAGACAATCGCTCACTAGACGACCTGTCAATCAAAGTGCAGTCCCTGGTGGGGATGCTGGGAGCGCAACGGGAGAAGGGCCGGCATGAGCTATACGCCAACTCTAACGTTGAGAGGATTTTGGAGAAGCTGCCACCCGCAAGACGGGAGCGCTTTAGGCGGCAGAGGGACTACCGAGATCCCGACGGCCCCGAGCCATCCCTCCTTGATCTGGCCGACTTCCTGGCGAGAGAGGTCAGCAGCTTACGACTGGACACCTTCGGGCGGAGCACGCCAAGCTCCAGAGAGGGACCCAGGAGAATAAATGATGGAAGAAGATCGGTGACTGTTATGCACCAAGCCGAAGCAGTACCGCAGCACTCCAACCACAACACCCCCTCGACGAAAGAGGACCAGTGGAAGATTGAGTGCCAGTATTGTGAGGGAGAACATCGGCTCCATCAGTGCGAAGATTTCAAGAAGCTGACCACAAATGATGTGAGCCAGTGGGTCAAGGACCACCGCCGCTGCTTCCGCTGCGCGCGCAGCCACCTAGCAGCTGAGTGCCACCTGAAGAAAAAGTGCAGCAGGTGAGGTGGCACCCACCTGGAGGTCCTGCACGACATCAACAAGCGTCACCCAGGACAACAGAGTGGGCCCGTCGCGGTACTGTACCATGCCGAGGCGGTGGCACCAGCACCGAAGAGCCACCAGACCGCTCCCTACTGTACCTACTGCGGCGGCGGACACTGGCTGGCACAGTGCGCCGAATGTAGGACGCGGGACCCCGTCCGGGTGGACCGGTGGCGTGAGGCGGCCCAGGCGGGCGCCGCTTACCGCGCAGCACGGGGCGGAGCCCACCAGAAGGTCCAAGACAACCGACCAACAGGAGTGCTCCACATTGACCAGCACAGCGAGACCCCCCGAGTGCTCCTCAAAGTGGTCAGAGTGCTCCTGAGCCACGGGGACAAAGTCATGGACACTTACGCCGTCCTTGATGACGGGTCAGAGAAGACCCTTCTGCTCGCGTCCGCTGCGGCCCAGCTGGGACTGCGGGGGAGCGAGAACCAAATGACGATTCGGACAATAAGAAGAGATTTAAAGACGATAAAGGGCGAGAATGTCTCCTTCACTATCGCAGCAAGCGGGCAGCCAGAGCGACGGTATAGGATTACAAATGCTTTCACCAGCCAGGAAATAGGACTATCACAGTGCACCTACCCCATCCCACAGCTGATGGACAAATACGTGCACCTGCGTCAACTACCTATCCCGCTCATAGACGGCGCCACCCCGACCCTGCTGATAGGCTCCGACCATGCAGACCTCATCGTCCCGATAGACCGGGTCCATACCGGAACCCGAGGCTGTCCTGCAGCAGTCGAGACCCGCCTAGGGTGGACACTACAAGGCCCCCTTGCTAAATCTCTCAACCGAACAGCAGCCACTAGTTGCCTCCACTCCAGAGAGACAGAAGAAGACACCGGCCTCTCCCCCGTACAGCAGAGGCTATTGACATTAAGCGAGAGGCCCGTGAGAGAACCGTGGGTACCAGAGGGAGTTCGGAACTCCACCCCCCTCAGCTGCGCTTCAGACGTAGCTGACCTCGAACCCAGCACCCCAAGCGACTCCTTGACGGGGCGGCCGGGACCGGCCCCTCCTCACACGGGGTACAGAGCGAACAAGAGAAACAGACGGAGGAGGAGAAAGCACAGCCAAGCACAGATCAAAGCAGTCTCAGGCCCGCTTCCTCCTAAGCCCCCCTTCATCCCGTCCAGTCGTCATGACCATAGACCAGTCACCACCCCGAGCTGCGTGGCCGGCCGGCCGCGTAAGCAAAGTGACCACTGGTGCCGACGGAAAGGTCAGAGTGGCAGAAGCGCTCGGCCAAGGGCGGCCCTACAACCGACCCGTGGCGAGGCTGATCGAGTCGCCAAGGCTCCCCGACTTGCCTAATGACTACCACGACCCCTGACTTTGTGAACTGCCCGACCCCTCACAACGGACATTGAGTAGTGGACAGTGCGGTTAATCTGTCCCTGCTTAGCTAATTAGGTGGGACTAATTAGGGGGCGGCTGTTACAAAGGGTCAGATTAAACCGAATATATATATTTATTGCCTGAGATCCCATGTATAATATTTGTATATCGTTTGATATCCCTTGTGTATTCTTTGTACAATATGCACTGAATATCCCTTTAGTCTACAGGACAGACCATAATATTCGTTCTCCTATTGGAAGCGATCCCCTAGGCGCCAGCGCCATACCCCCTCGAGCTGACTTGAAAGCTACCGCCAGGACTTGCCCAAACATGCCCGCTTTCGCCCAAGGCTACGAGACAGTGAGCAGGCTGGCACCATCGTTTACCCCCCGCACATATAAATATAGCGCGGCGAATACAGAACCCCCCTTGCAGTTCCTTTTCAGTTCGCCTTCAGTTCAGTCTGGTTCAGTTACCGAGTAAAGCCTCACCCACTACGCAACGTGTGGTGCAGAGTAGGGCTCGCATCGCCCCAATATAGTCTCGTGTTATCCTAATACGTCTGTTTGTCGTATCGTTCGCTATTCATTAGTAAACCTTCATTACGAGTCAAAGACCACGTGGAGTGAGTAATTGTGCGTCTACATAGAGCACTTATTGCCCGTGCTAATAGTATAGTAACGTCAAGTTCAACCGTGCATTACCGCACCGGAGGATTTACACCGGAGCATCAGCACCACGGGGGATTTACACCCCGCCCGCAGTGCCACTCTCCGGGCAAGGATTATTATTCTTCATTCTTCACCAAGCTACTGGAAGCAGAGAACCGCCTACCCCACTGCTGTGGGATCCACGTGCCCGTGGAGACCATCACTCAAGCCCGTTTCTGTCGCACCAGAGACTCCACAGCTCTCACCTACACGGCGCGCATCCTGGAACCAGGCTGCTTCTCCCCGCTGCTCCATTTAGTAATATCTTTAAACTGAGACTTGATTGCTGACCTGACCAGCTGACTTGATTAAGGGGCGTGTTTAAAGCGGCCATTTTGTTTCCTTAAGTGACCCATTAAGGGCCAGGTGTTAGAAAGCACTAATTAGTGATAGGGATTTAAAGGCCTGCTGGCTTAGCGTCAGCGAAGCGTCGAGAAACGAAGAGGGACAAAGAGGAGTTTTCCTGGAGTTAGCCGCCGAGGAATCCACCGATCCACCTAGTGCTAAGTACACCCTAGTCCTATCTTACACTCCACGCTGAAAAATCTCCCTTTCCCTCCCACTCTGCTATTTCTCTACTTCCTCCCTGCCACTCTTGACACCACAATGTGTCTCATATCCACAATCTGCTCCCCCAGAACAGATTCAACCCACCCACGGCAGTTTGCTAGCAACCCGGCTAATCTATCCTACCCTCCTACAGCCACTAATACACCTGTCACAGTACAGGGAGGCCTATGGAATTGTCAATCAGCAGTCAAGAAAGCTGACTTCATTACTGCCTACGCCCATAGTCAAAATCTGCAGCTCCTGGCTCTAACTGAGACCTGGATAACCCCCAATAACTCATCAACACCTGCAGCATTATCTACAAACTATAACTTCACTCACACACCTCGACCTTCCAGGCGGGGTGGAGGCACTGGCCTCATGACATCTCCTTCATGGACTACAAACTTAACACCCCTCCCAGCACTGTCACTCTCCTCTTTTGAATATCATGCAGTATCTGTCTCTAATCCTTTCAATCTCACCATTGTTACACTCTACCGCCCTCCAGGTCCGCTCGATCACTTCACAGATGAGCTGGACATGCTTCTAAGCTCCTTACCGGAAGATGGTACCCCTCTCCTTCTATTGGGCGACTTCAACCTGCCTGACTCATCTCAGTCAGTCATAGTAGTCTCCCTCCTACAATCATTTGACCTGACTCCCACTGCCATGCCTCCCACCCACAAAGCAGGCAACTCCTTGGATCTCATATTTTCCCGTAACTCCAGTATCATTAACACCACGGTAACTCCCCTACATGTATCTGACCATTCCTTCATATCCTTCTCACTAACTCTCATGCTTAACCGAAAGGTCTTCACCCCAACTCAAACCGTCTCACTCAGACGCAACCTGCCCTCCCTATCCCCCTCCACCCTCTCCTCTGACATACTATCCACTCTACCTTTGAGTGACACCTTCTCTGCTCTCTCCACAGAGATGGCAAGCTCCACCCTCCTCTCAGCCCTTGCAACCTCCTTCGACAAGCTCTGTCCCCTCGTTGAGAAACCTGCCCGCCGTTCCCCACCCAGTCCATGGCTGACAGATCCAGTGAGAGAACAAAGACAGGTCCTGAGAGCAGCTGAAAGGAAGTATAGAAAGTCACGCCTCACTGCTGACATCGACACATATCACAACCTCTTGTTAACATTCTCCAAAACCATTACTAATGCCAAAGCTTCTTTCTTTCACCATAGGATCGAGGCCTCTGCCAAGAATCTTCGCAAACTGCATGCTACCATGTCCTCCCTCCTCACTCCCCCCCCACCCCCCCCTCCCTCATCTTTCTCTGCCGAAGACTTTGCGATCTTCTTTGAGGAAAAAGTGGAGAACATCCGCAGCTCCTTCTCCCAACCCCCACCCATTCCAAATGCTGAATCGAGAACCTCATCCTTCACTCTGTCATCTTTCTCTCCCATTACAGAAGCCGAGACCCTGACACTGGTAACGTCGAACCGTCCGACTACATGCCAGCTGGACCGGCTACCTTCCCCACTCCTCCAGACCATAGCACCAGACATCCTCCCATTCCTAACTGCAACCATCAACTCCTCACTCAACTCGGGGGTGGTCCCCACCTCCCTAAAACAAGCCAGAGTCACGCCCCTCATAAAAAAACCATCCCTGAACCCTACCGTCATAGGCAACTACCGTCCTGTCTCTCTTCTCTCCTTCCTTTCTAAAACACTTGAACGTGCTGTATCCAACCAACTTACTGCTTATCTCTTACAGAATGACCTCCTAGACCCTAATCAGTCAGGCTTCAGGACTGGTCACTCCACAGAGACAGCCCTCATTGCGGTCACAGAGGCACTTCACTTAGCAAAAGCGAAAGGCCTCTCCTCTGTCCTGATTCTCCTAGATCTATCTGCAGCCTTCGACACAGTCAACCACCAGATCCTCCTCGCGGCCCTCGCAGGAATGGGAGTGGCTGGCTCTGCGCTGACATGGTTGTCATCATACCTCAATGACCGCTCCTACCAAGTGTCATGGAGAGGGACCCTGTCGGCCACCCGCCCCCTGCGGACGGGTGTCCCCCAGGGCTCGGTTTTAGGACCCCTTCTCTTCTCCCTCTACACTAAATCACTGGGTAACATTATCACGTCTCATGGCTTCTCCTACCACTGTTATGCCGACGATACTCAACTCTTCCTCTCCTTCCCTCCCTCAGATATCCACGTCTCTGAGCGGATCTCGGCCTGTCTGTCCGACATCTCCGCCTGGATGACGACCAACCACCTCAAACTGAACCTAAGCAAAACAGAATTGCTCCACCTGCCGGCCAAATCCTCCCCCCTGACCGACCTTTCCATCACAGTCGAGAATGCAGCTGTGACCGCGTCCCCGACCGCCAAGAACCTTGGTGTTGTCCTCGACGACCAGTTGAACTTCTCTGCTCACATCGCAGCGACAACCAGAACCTGCCGATTCCTCCTGAGCAACGTCAGAAGGATCCGCCCCTTCCTGACAAAAGAAGCCACCCAACTCCTCGTCCAATCAACAGTCATCTCCCGCCTCGACTACTGCAACGCACTGCTCGCTGGCCTCCCGGCCACTGCCACTAAGCCTCTTCAACTCATTCAGAACGCAGCGGCCCGCCTGATCTCAAACCTACCGAAGTCGGCCCATGTCACCCCACTTCTTAGGGACCTGCACTGGCTCCCCATTGCTGCACGAATCCGCTTCAAGGCCCTCGACCTAGCATACCGTGCGGCAAAGGGAACTGCTCCCGCCTACCTCCGGTCAATGGTCTCTAACTACACACCCTCAAGACCCCTACGCTCTGCATCTTCTGGCCGCCTCAGACCTACTCCTATCCAAGCTCCGGGAGGGTCATCAAAGAGAAGTCGCCTATTCTCAGTCCTTGCCCCACAATGGTGGAATGAACTACCCACCCCAGTTAGGACAGCCGAAACACGTCCAATCTTTCGCCGTCGACTAAAGACGCACTTCTTCAACCATTATCTGAATTAAAAAAAAAAAAAAAAAAAACCTAACCCTAACTAACCATACTGTCATGCACTTGTCCTAATAAACTAACCTACACTGTAGCACTCAACACTTTGATGAACATTGTTACTCAGCTGATAGAGTTGTGCCCTTCCTGATGGCTTGTCGTACAGAACTTGTAAGTCGCTTTGGATAAAAGCGTCAGCTAAATGACTAAATGTAAATGTAAATGTAAATGCTCCAGGGATGACATCGCCCCCGTGAACTATTGACTTGCCTAGAGCTTTGCCTCCCTCTGCTGGCTTACAACCGGTAGTACACCCTTTCCCAGAAGATCCATAGATAATTACTTAATATTTACTATTGATTTGCCTGCACATTCTATTTGCCTTATAAGCGCAATCTAAGCAAAGTATATTATGTAATACTATCCCTTTTATGTAATAAATATTCTAACCGAGTATTTTGTGTGGAAAACCGTGTTATTGTTGGAGTGTTCTAATCTAAAATACTTATGTACAGTATTGGCCAGGAGTACATAGACGGTAGTGATTAATGATATCAGTACTTGATTAATACAGTCAGGGAATTGTACCCCTCAGTTACAATAGTCGTAGTACCTTTGAATGAGTGCTCCTGCCAGGGGTCTTCAGGGTATTCTTGTTTACCAGAGAGGAGATCCGGTACAAGAATGTAGTTTGTTGGTTGACTTTTTTGATTACATTGGATGCCATGCCATGCTAAGGAGGCAGCGCTAGAAAGCAGTAGTTTGTTTACAAAGATGTGTAAGAGAGGAGCATAAAACGTATTCGAGGGATTCCTATAAAGGGAAGAGGAGAGACAGCAAACTGAAATGACCGGATCTGTAGTGGGGCTTTCAAGTCCACTCCAGTTCAGGCTCTTCAGGTGGCGATGGGGGAGATGCCCTTGGAGATTAGGAGAAGGCAGTTAATGGCAAATTATTGGGCGAGTCTGCAGGGACATGGGGACTCTCACCCGACTAAGGGGGTTCTGAGGGACTGCTGGGAGAATGGGAAGGGTAAGAAGGAACATTTTGGCCGGGTGGGGCAGGGAGTGGTGGTGGAGTTTGGAGTGGGGGGTCTTAATATAAGCCCCTCTGTGGTATATCCAGCCGTGGCTCCGTGGATGTTAGAGTGGCCTGAGGTGGATTGGAGGATGATGGAAGTGAAGAGGTCAGGGGAGAGGGTGGAGGTGGTTAGTGCTTGTGAGGGATTGATGCGTGAATCGTATGGGGACTTTACAGCGGTATATACAGATGGTCGAAGGATCCGGAGACTGGGGTGACAGGGTTTGGAGTGGTGGTCCCAGGGAGGGGCGTGGCGGTAAGCAGGAGGACTACGAACGGTCTGGGTGTGTACACGGTTGAGATGGTGGCTGTGCTGGTGGCGCTGAGGTGGGTGGAGCAGGCTCGGGTGGGGAGGGTGGTGATATGTAGTGATTCAGCGTCGGTGTTGGCTAGCCTGAGGTCTTTTCGATCCAGTAGCCGGCAGGATTTGCTGTATGAGGTTTTGATGAGTGTGACTAGGTGTGTGAGCCGAGGGAAAGAGGTGAGATTTTTGTGGGTCCCGGCGCATGTAGGAGTGAGGGGAAATGAGGATGCGGATGATTTGGCAAAGGGGGCCTTGAGGAAGGGGGCGGTGGAAATGCAGGTCAGGGTCAGTAAGGCTGAGGCGAAGGGATTTGGGAGAGGGCAGTTCAGATGTGGCAGGAGAGATGGGAGGGGGGGGTAAAAGGGCGTCACTTCTTTCAGGTCCAACGCAATGTTAGGGGTCGGGAGGGGGGTAGTTTGAGAGATAGGAGGGAGGAAATAGTGTGGATGAGGTTGATGCTGGGGCACTGTGGGTTTAATAAAAACCTGAAGCTGGTGGGGAAGCATCAGAGTGGGCTCTGTGAGGGGTGTGAGGAGGAGGAATCAGTGGGGCATGTACTGTTGGAGTGTAGGGCTTATACGGTGCGGAGGAGAGAGATGGAGGGAAGATTGAGGGAGATGGGGGTTAGGGAGTTGGGGATATCGGAAATACTGAGTGGGGGAGGGGGAGATAAGGCGAGGGTGGTGATGGGTTTTTTGAGAAATGTGGGGGTGTATGATAGGGTTTGATGGAAAGGGTCAGAGTTGGAAGTTGGATAGAAAGTTGAATTATACGTGATTCAGAGAGTGGGGTATATAGTATAATGTAGATGGAGGTTGACAGGGATGGTGAACAGTGTGGTTGTAGGAAGTTGTTTTGTAGGTTAGGTAGTTAGACTAGGGGTTAGAGAGGGGAGACTGGATGACTGGCCCGATCTCCGGGTCGGTAGGTGGCGGTAAATGCCCCAATTATGGTGGCCGTCCGCCGTAAAACTCCAAAAAGAAGAAGAGAAGAAGAACAGATCTAGAATGTAGAGATTGTGTAAAGAATGGACTAATGCTAACGTGTGATTCTGAACATAATATAATACATACACTATATACTATATAGAATGTAGAGATCGTGTAAAGAACGGACTAACTGCAGCTGCTGGAGAGATATGTGAAGTATTTGAATGGACTAAGGAGCAGTATGAACTAGAGTAGAGTTTGGTCGCCACCTTGAATGTTCTGACGTCTGAACGTGAGATGAAGAAACACTAAGTAAGTTTGTTAAATCACCAAAAGGTCTTTTGGACTATATTCTTACACCACTTATCAACAGGGATATGCTTTGAGCCTTTGAGGTTACATTATTTCACACTTTTCTACCATTTCACACACAATTGTTAAGGGGATGCAGACCAGAGAAAGACGTTTGTCTTGTTTACATCAGGGTCCCCCATTCATAGTGACATTTATGACATACACAACATACATGACATACAGGAGTACTGTTACATTTGTGACATATATCATATGCAAATATACAGTACTGTCACCTATAGATCCTGACAGAGATTATATACATATGAGGAGGAGACTGTACATTAGGAGGGGGGGGGGGGGGGGGGGGGTTGGACATTTACAGGAAGACTTCAGCACAATTCCTATATCTAGGGGTGAGAGGTCAAGGGACCAGTAATGCCAGTTTATCCCCTCACCAAAGTTTTGCCTAATTTGGGAACATTATTTAGCCCCCTTCCCTCATGCTTGGTACCAATGGATTCCTTAGGTGGTCTCGTCTCATATGATGCCAGTAGCACAGGTTTCTTGAGGGTTAAACTGTTCACAACAATTTAGGATCATATCTGTTCTTGCATGAGGCCCAATGATTTGTGTGAAACGTATTTGCAACCAAATATTAAATATGATGACTGTAACTGAGGGGTACAATTCCCTGACTGTATTGATAAGTATGGTATCATTAAACCACTACCGCTTTATGTACTTTAACTACTGGCCATACAGTACACGATATATGAATATGATGAACACTTCCCACAATGAAATCGGTTCCAGTCAAAGGTATTAATCAAGTATTTAATGGAGCAAAAGGTACATAGGATACTTTACATTATTCTTTGAATGCACTTGTAAGGCAAATGAGTATTCGTAGGCAAATCAACACTGAATGTCCATTCTCTGGTTACGCAGGAGGCAATTATACAACCTGGCTCTTAGGGAATTATATCTATGGTACACTTAATGATATAGCGGGATATACTGGAAGGGGTCCTCCCGGTTGTAAGCCGGCAGGGGGGGTAGGAGAGCTGTCGGTAGTAGAACGTCTGGTCAACGATATCTAGGGAGACTTCGAGTACAGAAGACAGTGCGATAGACTCTTGATCCGCAGACGAATACAGCTTGGTTCTCTTGCAGGCTGTAGCTCCACAGTGAAGAAGAAAGCTAGTCGTCCTCAGGCTGTCTGAGGCGCCGACTCGACTTGACTCCTCTCGGGTTAAATCCAACACTCACAGGCGTCGGCGATTATCCGCTCCACAAATCACAGTACCAAAGCAAATATATATTCCAGCCGCAAAGGGCTATGCAGTCGTCGGGTAGGTAATCCAGTGTACATGTCCATTCGGTCCTCGCCTAGATCTCCTCGGATGAAAGCGCCATGTGGTCGGCCCAGCCTGGATAATAATCTAGCTAACACGAGGAAGCGTTGGAGATGCTGGTCACTTTAGAACTCTAACCGCACGATGCACCATACACAATAGACTATTATTAACTTAATAGAAATACGTCGCACTCGACGGTACAGTGCCAAACTCTGACAATTCAGTTATTAATTCGCACGCGGTCTCAATGCTATTCTGGGGCCAAACAGGCCATACTTCACCGCACGTTGTATCGTAGGTGAGGCTTCTACTTAGGGTAACAACAACTAGGTTAACTTGACTTCTGACTAAGTCTAACTAAGTGCTTCTGTATTCACTTGCGCCATATTTATATGCACGGTGAACAAATAGTGCCACTCTCATTTCTGTCGCCGTATCCCTGGGCAGGGCCGGGGCTAGTACAGACATGTCTCGTCGGTAACTTTGAACTTGGCTCCGGGGGCTGGTCCCCTGGCGCCTGGTCCTTTGTCCAATAGGAGAATGAACTATTATGGGCTATAGTAGGCTAAAGGGATATTCCGTGTATATGTACAAGGAATATACAAGGGATATCAAACGATATACAAATACTATTCAATATATATCAATAAATAAATATATATATTCGGTTTAATCTGATCCTTCGTAACAATGACTTTATTTAGATAAAGTTAATTTATCCAATTACTTTTAGTCTCCTAAAACGGGGGGACTACTGTATGTATAAAAAGGGGCTACAATTCCAACAAGGTTCACCTGATATGGATGTGAACTTTGGATGATGTCTGCACTTTAACCTCAAGGTCATTGTTCCATTTAAAATCCAATGTGCTGGAGTAAAGAGACAAAACAGCTAAATGTTTCACTGGACTGAGACTTACTGACATCATATGGCATCATATGAGTGTGTTGTTGATGACGGTATTGTAAAAACCATACCTTTCAAGATGTTACTGAGTTGCAACTAGGGGGTGGTCCTGATGGGGCAGTGCAAATAAAAGCAAAAAAGCCATTTGCTGTAATTTCCTGCAACTTAAAAATATAAAGATGAGCCGTTTTGGAATCATTCTGAGTCGTTATTAAAAAATAGACGTTTATTTCACTGTGGCCACAATGAAAGGACAGTTTACAGACAGCTACATCATGTTCACACACTAGCGTCTGACCATAAAGTGACAAAGAGCTCTGGTCAGAACGTACATTATACACAGAAATAGACGTAACATTATACATCAGATATGAATAGTATAGATGAATAGTAAATAAAAATGGTTCCCAGTTACGGGAAGTAATAGCACAACCTTGCTTTGGCTGGCTGGGAAGATAACCTTGGTACTATAATAATAATAATGCAGGACCTGTTCAGAGGTCTTTAATTGGCATGCAATTATCCTCAATGTTAGCGGTTAGCACACACGGTTAGCACACACACACACCGGAACACACACGGATGCATTGTTTTTTGTAGGATCGCCGATGCGATTCGTCTCTGCGCTTAACCCACTTTCTGACCTTTTAAAGAGACACACACACATTATACTAGCTGGCCATATTGAACCAGTCAAGCTGTACAAAGATAAAATGATAACACAGATCTATAATGACATGATAATATTTCCTACGACATGCGTCTGTTTCTAAGCTGGCCCGAAGCTTTTCACGGCAGATTTCTTATTTGTATTAATTTCTTTAACACATGGTGGCGCTGGTGCACTGTCATAGTGGTGCTGCACCCCTATACCTTGTTTAGGGAAAGCACTGCCTTTGCATGGATCCATGACCAGCGTAAAGTCGTAAACCTTAGAAAACTGAATGCTCCAGCCCTACTTTCTTGGCTTAGGGGAGAAATCTATTCTAGACCCATTTGTCCAGGACCATAGAAATAACATCTATTTCACGATATTCATTCCTAATTTAGACCCATTTTATATCCCATACCTACTAAAGTTTCAAGTTTTGTTTAATTTGTCACATATAGGTAGGCCTACATACACATTATAGTGAAATGCTTGGTTCTGTATGACCCTCCTCAGATTGTGCTTCATACAGTAATACAGTAAGAGTAAAAGAGTAAGGATCAACTCTATAGGCTACATATACCACTGGCCAAGCATGGCTTAGTTACTATATTTATACCAGCAAGACTTATTACCATAGTATACAGTATTTATCAAGCATGGCTTACTACCAATTATTTATACAAGCATGACTTACTACCATAGTATATATTTATACCAGCATGACTTACTACCATAGTATATTTTTACCAGCAAGACTTACTACCATATAGTATATTTATACAAGCATGACTTACTAGTTACTACCATAGTATATTTATATCTGTTCCACCTTTTATACCTTTATCACTCTATAGCATAATTATACTGTACATACATCAGTCTCTAGCATATATTACCAGTAGCTTGTTATATATTTATATCACATTTAATCACTTGTACATTGTATATTGTTAATGCACTTTACTGTTACATTTAGGCCTGCCACGATAACACATTTTGCTGGGCGATTAATTGCCCCCGAAAATATCGCGATAAGCGATATTATTGCGACCGACCGGTTAGAGAATTTTTTTTGAGAAATTTATTTCCCAAAACTTTTATTTTGAAGCCCACCGCTCCGTCTTTTCCGGTGTTTTAGACTTTTATTTTGAAGCCCACCGACCGGACCGGAAGTATTGTTGTGATTATCCTAAGCAGAACCTATGAGCCGACAACTTGTCTCGTCCGGTTCTGTTTTTGAGCTAATGATAAAACAAATTGTTGGTGAACAACTAATTTTAGGAAATTTTAACGTTAGCTACTAACGTTAGATGCAGCTACTACAGGCAATCAACGATGAGGAGGAAGCGTCAAAGCAGTATATAATAGAATAGCTGTGGTGCGTAAGCACTGCAGCACGACTCGAAACTAACGGAGTGTTATAATAAATTAATTCATGTTTAACTTGTCCCCGTGTCCAGTCCTTTGACTAGCCCCACCCGTTCATTGTAAACAATGATGCATGTAATTGTATTAACGTTATTCTGTGTTGTACTTGTAGCTATGCTATACGTTGTATTTCGTTTGTTAGCTATTTAGCTAATGTTGTTAGCATGGAATGAGAATCAAAGCTCTATCTTTCATCTTTATTTAGCAGTCCAGTTTCTCCGGGCAGTAGCGAGTAACTACTTGGGTCTAAAAATAGCTAACGTTACACTACAAATAATGCTACTTGGTTAAAAGGAGCAACACTATTGAGAAATGTAGTTAAGCTATGTGGCCACGGAGCTCCCGTGCTGTACTCTAGTAACGTCAGCGGCCCGCCTCCCAACACGGACAGTGACTGACAAGGGGCACTGGTTCCGCCTCATTAAAACAAACGCGCAAATAGCAATTAATCGCGCCCGTCAAAATCATTGCATTCATTTTAATTATCGCAGCAATTAATCGATTTATTGCTTATCGCGGCAGGCCTAGTTACATTTGCACTCTGGTTAGATTCTTGCCATTGACTTGTGCTGTGACAGTACATTTGAATCTAATCAAATCTAATTTGTCCAAGATCATAAAAATAACATCTATTACAGGATTTTAATTTGAACCACTTCTTTATATGTTCGGATTAATGTAAAATGAACTGACAGTTCCTCTTATCGTCCCCAGAGATTCCTGTGAATATGGCCTCCCCTTGTCACCCCTCACACCTCGGTTTGAGAGAACCATCTAGCAGCCTCTCTGACTCCTCCAGAACACAAAAACACAGCCATGCAAGTGTTGAAGTTAAGCTGGAAGAGGATGAGGATGATGCAGACTACTTTGATACAACATCACAAAAACACAGCCATGCAAGTGTTGATGTCAAGCTGGATGAGGAAGATGCAGACTCCTTTGATACAACATCACAAAAATACAGCCATGCAAGTGTTGACGTTAAATTGGAGGAAGATGGTGAGAATGCAAACTACTTTGATACAACATCAGGGCTGAGTGAGGAGAACACTTCACAGCCTTTCTGACTGCATAACAACCCCATACTCTTTGATGCAGATGACAAAGTGGTTCCACATGCAGATGAAGATGACGAGGATCATGGCCATGGGACAGCAACACCAAGGCTAGGTTATGGAAGTAAGTGGATGAATGGATTGCTTGATTGATTGATTCATTACAAACTAAATTCTGAAATCTACACGTAATCCCTTTAATAGTCTGCTCAGCGATTTGGAAGAGCACATTTTGAGTCCCTATCTCTCATTGAAAAATGTGTTGAACTTAACTCAGCCTTATAGACCCGTTCGCTGCATACGTCAGACTCGGTGTGCGCGGGCCCGACCAAACCGCGTCGGTGGAGCTTGCTTGATAGAAGACAAAGAGCTGATGCAGAGAGGATGGAGCTCTTGATTACAAGTCTGCTGAAGGGGTACTTGCAGTCAAATGGTATGGCTCCCAGTCCCACTTAGAATAGACTTCAAAATCCTCCTCCTCACCTTTAAGGCACTATCGGGTGCAGCACCCCTATACATCACCGAGCTCATCACCCCCTACGCAGCACCCAGGTCACTAAGATCCTCCAACCAGGCTCGGCTGGTCCCCTCCCCCCGCACCAGACTCAAAAAGAGAGGCGATCGCTCCTTCAAGGCCGTGGCCCCCAAGCTATGGAACCAGCTTCCCCTGAAGATCCGATCTGCCCCCTCGCTGGAGACATTTAAGGCCCATCTAAAAACCCACTTCTATTCCCTGGCCTTCAATAAACCCTGATTCTCCCACACCCTAACTCACACACTCCCATGTAATTTTATCCTGCCCCCTCCCTCTTGTATCTCTTCTTATGCTCCTCTGTCCCCTGTGTGCTACTGTACTTTGTGTTCCCCTATCCGTGTGTTGTCCTACTGTCCTATTCTCTGAATGTACTGTCATGTCCTGCTGTGCCTTTTTGTATTTTTGCATTTGTGTATTTTATATTAGGACATTGATTTTAAGCTTTGATTGTACAGCACTTTGGTTGGCTCTTGTGCTTTTAAATGTGCTATATAAATAAATTACTTGACTTGACTTGACAACAAATGTGTCGCCCTCCTGAGCAATGCCTGTGGGATCAAGCCTCTTTCAAGTGTCCAACGGTGGAGCAAAGACGACCAAGCGAAGATCGCCGTCCCATGCCCATCACTCATTCCTGCCTACGATCAGCACTGTTCTTCCTGCGCCCCAGGACAGCTCACTCAGTGAACATGCACCACTCTCCTGTCAATGAATGGGGCTCTGCCTTTATGAGGTGATGGCTTTTTAATATTTGTGTGAGCTCTTACACCTACATGCAGGTTATATTCTAGCATTGCTAGGTGTGAACCATAATGAAACCCTCATTTGGGTGTAAGAGCTCACACAAACGCCTGGCTTCATGAAGTCTTGTTCATTGTCTATGCAGCAGCCCCAGACTTTACATCCCAGTGACATCACAGATCGGAGGGTTCTCTCCATGATTTCTAGCTTTAGGAGAGAGGGGTGCATGTTCACGAATACTGACTGAACTGTCCTGGGGCACAGGAAGAACATACACAAATTATTTAGATTGGTGATGTTGTCTAGGAGTGAGGTAAAGTCTATGTAAGTAATTGAAGTGCATATGTTTGTGGTTAGGGTTTTTAGATGTGTTGTCCCAGACAGTAAACCAATCAATCTCGCCACACAGATGTTTCAGATCTCTTTCACATAATGTGGATTCTTACAATGGGTGACATTCCCCTTATTATAATTTACCCCCTGTATTGACTTACCAAAAATAAACATGTCACCAAAACCGATACCGAAAATAGGAAACAGTTGGCCGAAAACCGAATGCCGAAAGGCCGAAAAGGATTAATATAAATATATATATAATGTATTTTTTTTCAGCTACCTGATTATGGCAAAAGACATGATTATGGCAAAACGTAATCAATAAATAAATAATATTAATAATCGCTATTATGGGCCCATAAAACATTTATTCAGCACTTTTGAATGCATACATTAATTCCAGACTGACTGCTGAAAGATTGTACAATTTTAACATTTTCTCTTTGCATACAACAAAATGTGCATTAAAGTCAAGTGCATTTTCTTTTCTCTGTAGGATAACTACAACAAAGTGCATTCAGAACAAAGCCAAGGTGCTTTAAAACTGCATAAAGATCTGCATAAAGACACACACACGAGAGGGATAATGGCTTATAGCAGACTTAATGATGTTACTGTAGTGGCTACTGTCATAATTCATGGAATTATGGAAGGACTGTTGTATTTACTACATTTCCCGTGACTCTTATCGGGGGATGACGTAGCTTACGAGAGACGAGTGAAAGAGGACCGGAAGCGTTGTTAGCTAGCTTAATGCTAACGTTAGTTTAAAAGGTTTTAACTAGGGATGTCCGATATTATCGGCCGATATTGGCATTAAAATGTGATATCGGAAAATATCGGTATCGGTTTTCAATTTTTTTTTTAAATTCTTTTACATTTCTATAACCTTTATTTACCCAGGCAAGCAAGTAAGAACAAATTCTGATTTTATTTATTGTCAAAAGTATGCATAATGTTATGTTAATTACACAACAAGACATATGTAATGTTAATTACCTGAAATTATTCAGTTTTTGGGGGAAGAAACCCTGCATATATCGGTATCGGTTGATATCGGTATCGGAAATTAAGAGTTGGACAATATCGGTATATCGGTACCATCCTGTCTCAAAGCAGTGTGTCAAGTAGGGTTGGGCACCGAGAACCGGTTCTAATAGGAACCGGTTCCTAACTTCCGGATCCGGAACCGGAAGTAACATGTTTGCATTTCGATTCTTAATTTTTATTTATTTATTTTTTAACTTTGTTAATTAATACCCTAGTTACAGTACAGCAACCAAAATAAACTGTATCAAGTCAATTGACAATGTGAATAGTATGAAAAAAATAAAGGATAAAAAAAATAATAATAATCTCCTGCGAATTAAGCTGTGACCTGTTTTGACCTGCACCTAGAGCCATATGAAATCCGCGTTCACGGAATCGCGGACGGAATCACGGAATTGACCAATAAAAATGGAATCAACTGCAAAACGTGGAATATTGCAGAATTTGGCCTAATCTGGACTGAAATTCAGTTTTTGGGTGGAACGTTTGTTGCAAAGCAAACATGACCGGGCAGGCGGGGTTCGCTGCGTGTTACACACAACACAGCGGTGTCCAAGCGTCTGCCGTCTCGCTGATTCGGTGTTAACGTCGTCAAGAAGCTAAGAAATTAAAGTAAAAAAAAAAAAAAATTAATACATTTTTTTTCGGTTTCTCACTTGATTCGATACTCGGTAGTACCGACGTGTTTCGGTTCGGTACCTCAAAAGTACCGAATTCGGTACCCATCCCTAGTTACAGTACATACGACTATAGATGTAAATGATAGCTTCTTGCTAAATCTAGTGCACCCATCTATTTGTTTAATGCAAACGATTGTCATTACACACTGTCCTTTATAAACGAAATAAACTTAAATAGCTATGTAACATTACAGTACATAGGACTATAGATGGAAATGATAGCTTCTAGCTAAATCTAGTGCACCCATCTATTTGTTTAAGGCAAACGATTGTCATTACACACTGTCCTTTATAAACTAAATAAACTTAAACAGCTATGTAACATTACAGTACATAGGACTATAGATGGAAATGATAGCTTCTTGCTAAATCTAGTGCACCCATCCATTTGTTTAATGCAAATGATTGTCAGTGCACACTGTCCTTTATAAACGAAATAAACTAAACTAAAGGTGCCTAAATTATGCATTACTATATTTCATCACAATACAGGGCTGTACAGTGCGAGATATATGTTGCACGTGCTACAGCAACATCGGTCTGTGCGATGAATGGATTTACTTCAGTAGCACTGGTGCGATAGGCATTCGGTTCATATCGATACTCTTATTTTGAAAATCCTGTGGCGGGTCTCATTTCCGCCCAAGCGCAGCTCCAGCTATAATATCTATGGCTCCGGCAGCTAGCAACGTTTGGTTCATATCGATACTCTTATTTTTAAAATCCCGTGGCAACTCGGCGAGTCGTATCCGCCCAGTCCGTGCTAATGTCTGCTGGCATTAAGCAGAGCAGGGCTACACAGCAGTGCGCCTATTTTGCGACCCGAAATAAGTCTGTGCTGTTTTTTTTCTCACAACGGGTCAAATGCATCTAACATGCTTTGCATCGTCGCCATTCCTTTATGCCCACATCGCCCGAAATTAACGTTACGTTAGCGTAAGCTAGCAAGCTAATCCTGATCAGAGGCAGAGCCATAGAGAGAACAGCAGAAAGTGGGGACTGAGGAAAGGGAAAGGGGGGGGGGGAGCGGCACTCTCCCTTTCTCTGTGTGTGTGCGCGTTTGGAAAGACGATGAAGTCAGGAGTATATTATAGTAAACTGAGGATTACTGAGGATGGACAGATAATGTTGATATTCAAATATAAAAAAATAAATAATAATAAATGAATTCATGATCAGCATGCAACATAAAACAATTGTAGAAACGGTTTGGGAGAGGAAGGGGTTTTAGGTTGCGTGTTGTGAGTTCCAAAAGAATTTACTTGAAGTTTAAAGCTCAATATATCAAAATGTGGCACTTTACAGTGAACAGGAGGTCTATTTGTACTTGTCACTTTGATCGCCATGGTTAAATTCATAATTTACCATCCCTAGCCAGCTCTATTTGTCTATGGAGAAGTTCCCCTTCTTTGCAGGGCTATAACTTTTTAAATTCTATTGCTAAATTGACATTATTATGGCCCATTCAATGTCCTATATCCATTGTTCAGGGTGTAGCAACGTTATACTTTTTCATTCACATATTCATACTAAAATATGGTCTAAAGTATAAGTATGTTTTTATCGTTTTCTGCAGCTTTCTCCAGAACTTGATTTATAGCCCCAAATGCATTATATTGATGATCAAATACAGTTTGGTAGCGATCGGTGCCAGATAAAAAATTTCAACTGGAGGTACTTCTAGAAGTTACTACGTATGATCTGATGATGACCGGATGGGTGGGGGGTCGTTTATAATTCCGTGGGCAACGTTATATCATTCACCTAGTGTGGGTCATATGATCATCAGAGCAGTTTATATGGAACACGTTAGAAAATAACGCTGGATCTTACCGTATCTTCCGCGCGCCGTTGGACGATCAGCTTGGAGTAGACAGTTTTCGATTATGGGATGTTGATCTAGATTAACCATTTCCAGGTTGTATAATACTATATACGTCCAAATAATTTTTTTTATTGAGTTAGGGCGAGCGATTGATTATCCAGTGTGTCGAGATGGAGTCCGGCTAACGATCGCGAGTGCCCGGACGAAATATG
The DNA here is from genome assembly GCF_963971535.1 of Notolepis coatsorum. Taxonomy (NCBI): domain Eukaryota; kingdom Metazoa; phylum Chordata; class Actinopteri; order Aulopiformes; family Paralepididae; genus Notolepis; species Notolepis coatsorum. The sequence goes on from NC_140170.1 coordinate 187,192,179, forward strand.
GATGAGCACTTCCTGTTTGGCGCGTCACTTCCTGTTGGCCGATCTGCCGATCGGCCACCAGATGGCGCTCTTGAACCGTTAGAGAGTTGAGTGGAGATCAGCAGTATATCCCAGGTCCCCGGAGGAGAAATATGATTTCGATCACAGATTTTTGAAATATTGATATCAAAGACGTGTTACGGCGTCTTCGGCAGAATGAGCATGGCGGGCAATGACGAGTTACGGCGTTTCCGGCAATTAAAGTGTTAAAAACAATAGATTGTTTTTTTCATTTAAATGTCTGGAAGAGCAAAATAAATTTTTTTCAAATTATATTTTCATTACCTTTTTTGAGTTGCTCTAAATGTTACTGATTGTGTTAAATGGGCTTATGATATCGTCTCATATCGATTGCAGGCACCTGCATCGTATCGTGGCAGATATTGGCAAATATCGTATCGTTGTCCAAAGAATCTATATCGTATCGTGATAAAACTGGTGATTCCCACCCCTAGTAGAGTCCATACATCCAACACCAAATCCCATAATTCCTTACACGTAACGTGTCTGGCTGTGTGACGTCAACTTGTCAGCATGAAAATGACAGTCAAACATGGCACTGCAACTAAATAACACAAATACAATAGGCACATTTGTGACTGTTACAAATATAACACGTTTTATACTTGTGCTACAAGATTTTGGCCTGTGCTACAAAACTATCAACCTCTGTAGCACCAGTGCTATGTGCAAAAAAAGTTAACGTACAGCCCTGTTACAGGGGCCAGTTTCGAATTAGCGGTTTTGAATGTGGGTAGTGATTCACATTCCTTTACAGCTGTGGGTAGGGCGTTCCACATTGATGTGGCATAATTGCGAAACGTGTTTAGTCCCTTGTTTGTGCCGAATCTGGGTTTAACATGATTTGTGGAACTCCCTCTGGTGTTGTGATCGTGGTATTCACTGACCTTTGGGAAGTGTTTTGACATGTACATGGATGGGTACCTTAGTCGTATCGTGTATCTTGTAGACCAGGCCCATTGCAAGTTGCTGTACCTTGTTGTCTACTCTAAGCCATCCTAGGTTGTCAAAGTGGTTAGGGATGAGGTGGGTTCTATGAGTAAGGTCAAGTAGTAGTCTGACCAGTTTGTTTTGTGATGTTTGTAATCTTGTTTTTAGCACCTTTGAGGTGCTTTGGTACCATGAGGTGCACGCATAGTCGTAGTACCTTTGAATGAGTGCTCCTGCCAGAGTCTTCAGGGTATTCTTGTTTACCAGCGAGGAGATCCAGTACAAGAATCTAGTTCGTTGGTTGACTTTTTTTATTACCTTGGATGCCATGCCATGCTAAGGAGGCAGCGCTAGAAAGCAGTAGTTTGTTTACAAAGATGTGTAAGAGAGGAGCATAAAACGTATTCAAGGAATTCCTATAAAGGGAAGAGGAGAGACAGAAAACTGAAATTACCAGAATGGAGAGACATATCAGGAAAGTAAAGATGAAGATGCCCCCCCCCCCCCACCTACAGAATCAAAACAAGCATGTGGAAGAGACAAAAAGAGAGCGGAGAAACCTTAAACTTTGTTTACATACTTTATTAAATTATATATTTACATTACTACATTTCTAGTGTACAATTGCTATATCCATACAGCCTAACTGAACATTTTCATCTGCTTTAAATTATGATCTTATGGACTTTACAGAGCCGTGTCCAGTGAAGATGTCCCAGGGAAAGAATGACCTCAGTGACGGCCCCAACAAACATGCAAGAGCTGTTTCACCGGCTGCAGACAAGAAAGATGACCGCATACCCGGACCTAGCCAACACCATATGCTCTCTGAGGTGGTATTATGCTTCAGTTGTTATGCTTATGGTTGGGCTATTATGAACAAAATATATCACTAGTGGATGAACAAAAAATCATGTGACCAGATCTTACTTAGGGTTGACTAGTGGATGAAAAAAAAATACATCACATATCTTTCTTAGGTTTGACTGCAAGACTCCAGGGCCCTCATTTATCAAATTGACGTACGCACAGATAGGTGGCGCCGGTGGTAGAATATTTTCACAACGCGGAAATAAGCACTGACTGTGTTCTGCGTAACTCAACTCGTTATTATTTTGCGCATATATTGCAGAAATACGGGAACGTTTTGATTATATTTAAAAGGCTTTGCCATTGTTAAACGTAATAAGTGGAACCCTGAAGCTGTAAGCAGAATACAAGTCATATGAACACCCACGATATAAACGCGCATTGCAACGAGAACAGACGGAGGTTATTTGTTGAGTGTATGTGTATACAAAACCCTTGCAATAAATGTGTCTTAAATGAATGAAAAGCATACATGCTCTGGACACGGAGCATATATCGTGTGGGTGATATCATGACTTGTATTCTGTGTCAAAGCCTAAATCAAAACGTCCCCGTATTTCTGAAATCTATGCGCAAAATAATAACGAGTTGAGTTCTAACAAAGAACGTATTACATGCTGGTAGGCTGATAGAGTAAACTATGATATGAATATGAATATGATATGATATAAAGGTATACTGGTCCGTCCGCGAGGATATCGAGGACTCGAGTTGGGGGACCCTGATGTAAACAAGACAAAAGTCTTTCTCTGGTCTGCATCCCCTTAACAATTGTGTGTATTGAGCCGTACTGTATTGTACCCATTCTGCAATCTGTTAAATAAAGTTTTCATTCATTCATTCACCCACCTCCAAACGCCATTAAATATTGTTCCAAATAAAAAGCGACATACTATTATTTTGTGTCATGTTTCCAAATAAGATTGGCCACAACGGAATGCTTTCTACTTCAATTTGTTGATTAGAATACTCGCTCCGTTGAAACTTCACTGAGCTCAGCACACAGACATGATAATAATAATAATAATAATAATAATAATAATAATAATAATAATAATAATAATAATAGCTTCATTTTACATAGCGCCTTTCAAGAGACCCATGCAAGGTCGCTTTACATAGATGGGGGGGGGGGGGGGGGGAATAACAAAGTAATAAAGATAGTGGACAGACTATGTAAATATGATGATGGGATTCAAGTTCGCGTTTTTATTGATCATAGGCATGCTGTCATAATCAAACATTCTAGAACATTTGTCGTCACAGATCATGTCATAATAGAACATAGGCTACATGGCATGGTCCATCGTGATATTGTGTAGACTGTTATTACTGTACCACTACCACCCATTGTGACAACAGCCTTGTGAGCTCCCGCACACAAGCATGATGGAATTCAGTTTGTATTGATCACATAGGCAGGCTACATCATACATGGCAGTGAGATTCATTGTTCTTGTATATGCTCTCGTATTATTGTTTATATAGGCTACCCAATACTGACATCAAAATAGATTGTATGCCTCTAGAAATCATATGCAGCAGGTAGAAAATTGACGGAAAATCCATCGCGATTTGGAATAAAATTGAGGAGAACTTTAATCCCTGGGTATTAATCAAACAAAACGGAAAAAGGCAGTCATATTCCAGCACGGTCTTTATTAGTGTTTGCGCTGCCCAGGCAGCAATGGTTAATAGATATCATATCCGACATCACCGTACGTGTACACGTCTGTCAGCCTGTCTCATAACACGCTTCCCTCGGTTTAGTCCATTTTTCCACATTTCATGGGGGTGTGCCATTACCGTATATGGTTAATCGGGGCGGTTTTGGTATGCAAATACGTGAAAGTGTGCACGAGCCTCGGCGTAGGACCAAGGTGATATTTATCATGACAGGTGTGCGTAGGACCTGTGTACGCACGTGTGATAAATCCCGTTTTTTTTGTGCGTGCACACATTCTAAATTCTGTGCTTAAGTATGGAAATAGAACATTTTCTACGTCACGTTGATGAATGAGGGCCCAGGACTCCAGGGTTGACTCCTCCACTCCAAAAACATTTTTAAAATATTTTTTATTTAACCAGAAAAAGTCTCATTGAGATTAAACATATTTTACAAGAGTGTCCTGGCCAAGATAGGCAGCAGCACAGTTACAATTTCACATTTACAGACGAAAGCAATAAAATAAAAAAATAAAAACATATAGCAATTAAAACAAACAAAAACAAGGACAATTCACAAGGACAATTCACAGAACCATTCATAGTCATTCAAAACATCTGCAGCCAGATGTGCTGGATTCCATATAACTTAGAAGTGTTTTTAAAAGCAACCAGTGAGAGCAGCTCATGCAAATTCAGGTGGTTTTGTAGCTGATTCCAGGTGGAGGGAGCTGCATACCTGAACGCCCTTTTTCCCAGTTCAGTATGGACCCGAGGGACAGTTAGTAAAAATAAGCCCTGGGAATGAAGACTATAACTGCCCATACTTTTTTGGAGAATATACATCTGTAGGTAAGTTGGCAGCAGTCCAAGGATAGCCTTATAAATAAGGATATGCCAATGGTTGATTCTGCGGGTGGACAGGGCAGACCATCCCACCCGAGAATACAAAGTACAGTGATGAGTAAGGACTTTAAAAATGTGTGATAAATCTCAGCGCTCCATGGTAGACAGAATCCAGCGAGTGTAGGCATTTCGAGGATGCATGCATGTATATAACATCGCCATAGTCCAGCACACACATAAAAGTGGCAGCAACCAGCCTCTTTTTAGCCTCGAAGGAGAAACAAGCCTTGTTCCTAAAATAAAAACCCAGTTTGAACTTCTGTTTTTTAGCTAGTTGCTGAGTGTGAGGCTTAAAAGAAAGAGAATCATCAATTATGAATCCTAGATACTTATATTGAGATACAGTCTCAATCTCAAGGCCCTGAAAAGTGGCGATAGAAGGACGGTTCAGTGGCTTGGATTTAGCATTTGAAAACACCATATGTTTAGTTTAGTCAGCGTTCAAAACAAGTTTTAAGTCACACAGGGTACATTGTACAATATTAAAAACAAGTTGTAGTTGACAAAGAGCCTGATGTAATGTAGACGCAGAGCAGTATATCAGAGTATCATTGGCATACAAATGAAATCTTAGTATTTGAGACATTTTTATCAAGACTGTTAATATATAAAATGAATAATAACGGTCCCAGGACCGATCCCTGTGGCACGCCCTTGGATATAACAATGATAGAAGTGGGCACATATTGGCCATTTTGGCTACAGAGCTACATCTGAGTACACTTGTTTGGTCGAAGGAACTTTCACACCACCCAAAGCCAACCGGGCTATCCAAGGAAACAAACCAGGGTTCGATTTAAAGCGGACCAATGAGCTCAGGTGTGAAAGCGACCTTACATTTAGTCATTTAGCTGATGCTTTTATCCAAGTTCTGTACGACAAGTCATCAGGAAGGGCACAACTCTATCAGCTGAGTAACAATGTTCATCAAAGTGTTGAGTGCTACAGTGTAGGTTTGTTTATTAGGACAAGTGCATGACAGTAAGGTTAGTTAGGGTTAGATTTATTTTTTATTTGAGATAATGGTTGAAGCAGTGCATCTTTAGTTGACGGCGAAATATTGGACGGGTTTCGGCTGTCCTAACTGGGGTGGGTAGTTCATTCCACCATTGTGGGGCAAGGACTGAGAAAAGGCAGGTTCTCCTTAGACTGTAGACTGTAGGAGTTCAGGAATCTACTCTTTTTGGGTAGACTCTTTGCTAGTTTTGACATTATTATGGTATTGAGTTTTCCTTTTTTTATGACTTATACTTTATTGAGTTTTTTCTTTTTGCACACACAGCGCTTCAGGACATACAAATGAATGATGACATATCTTGTGAATCAACATGGGTCGGTCCTGAAGGACAACACACACACCTAGACCACTAACATCCAGGCTACAATGACACCGCCCCACATGGGGGGAAGACAGAAAAAAAGAAAAAAAAAACTAAACCCAAAAATAGAATGAAAAGTACTAACAGAGCAAAAAGAAACAACACAAAAAGAAAAAAAAATACATAGAGCCAATCTTGTCGACATGTACATAATGCATTTGTCAGGTATTCTTTCACCTAAGTTTCTTTCTCCTGCACCTGAGCCGTACCCTCTACTCTCACTGATCCAGTGTGATCCAAAGTATCTGTACCTTCCCCACCTTTACGCCTCCGAAGCCTATTTACTCACACTTGTATAGAGATACGAATAAGATAAGAATTTGTTCTTAATTGCTTGCCTGGATAAATAATGGTTAAATAAAAAATAAATACTCATGTGCATCGTCGCTGTCTTAGGCAAGTGTGCCCCCCCTCCAGTTATAATGAGTGAAATTGCAGATATTTCCCCCATTTGCTACTATATTTTTCTCCTTTCTCTCCTAAACTAAAAGATATCTTTTCATAGGCAGCTACCCTACCCAGTTCGCCACTCCACTCTCGAAATGATGGGCCTTCTGGTGCCTTCCAGCCTCTCATTATGATCTGTTTACCTATCATAATACTAGTCTGTATCCAATCAGCTAGGGGCTTTGCGATATGGCTAAGACTGCAGGGATCGCCCAGGATATATAAACCAGAGCAGAACTCATACTGCTTCCCTGTGACCTCTGTGATGTAGTCGTGGATGTTACTCCAGAAATCTATGATTTTCGGACATGACCAAAGTGCATGGACTAGGTCCCCCTCCCCTGTCTGGCATTTCCAGCAATCTGGGTTCTCTTTCAGGCCCAGTCTATACATTGTAGAGGGGGTCCAATAAATGCGGTGGAAGATCTTGAATTGTATTAGCCTTGTTCTAATATCCCTGGACACCTGTTTGGGGATTCCCGAGATTATGTCCCAGTCCTCCTCCTCAAATGTGACCCCTAAGTCCTTTTCCCAGACGATTTTGAGAGCAGAGGAGATCCCCCTGTCGATAATCATGGAATCTACTCTTTTTGGGTAGACTCTTTGCTAGTTTTGACATTATTATGGTATTGAGTTTTCCAATACCAGTTACAATGTCATATGACATCTTTTTGGTATCGGTATCAAAATAATTTCCAAATTAACCGTTTTGAATATCTGGTTCATTTCAAATAAGTGGTTAGCTGGCAAACCAGTTATCTGTGCACACACCCCTTATTACAATCCAAACAAAGTGTATACTCTTCAATACATTCGTTGAGCATAAGTGAATATGTCCAGTTTTAGCAGCATTGCATTGGCTCCCTGTATCTTTTAGAATTGATTTTAAAGTCCTTCTACTTGTTTTTTTTTGTATCCACTTTTTCTCCCATTTTCTATTTTTCTCCCATCCCAATTTCGTATCGTCCAATTCAACCCTCCCCTGTCTTTGAACGCTGTTTCATGCCTCCCACAAGCCAGCTGCAATGTGGACTAAGTCATACATAGCACGAGTCCCCTCCGATACTCGAGGTAACAGCAGTCACATCTTTCCACCTGCGCGGCTCGATCTTTCAGCGTCGGGGGTCTGGGCTTTGGAGGGGCCCCGCCCCCGTCGCTTCCTGATTCTACTGCGCAGGCGCACCAACCAACCTGTAGGAGTCGCTGTCCACAATGCCCGATCCCCACCCATCAGTTTCCCTCCCCCTAATACTGCCAATGTGTATTAGTGCGGACGACCAGCTAAACTGAAAGCAATGTGGAGCGCTGGGCTCGAACAGGGAGATGATCTGTTTGAGCCCAGCCTCCAGTATTCGTGGTGAGCGCCTTGCCCACTGCACCACCCTTCCTTCTACTTGTTTTTAAAGCTCTTAACAATTTAGCACCATCGTACATTTCCGATCTCCTGTCCTTTTATGTCCCCTCACGAGCCCTAAGGTCCTCCACAGCTGGTCTTTTAATTGTTCCTGGGGTGCCCCAAAGGAAAATTGGGGCATCTGCTTTTAAATTCTATGCACCACAGCTGTGGAACACAATCCCAAAAAATATTAGAGAGGCTGGCTCAGTGGACATCGTTAAACAACAGTTGAAAACATACCTTTTTAATATTGCTTTTAATTAGCAACTCTTTTTATTATTTTTCTTTAAATACTCTATTTTATCCATTTTCTTTACTTGTGATTTTGACTGTGTGGTTTACTTTGTTATTTTTTTTTTTATTTTTTTTTTATCTGTTATTATTCATTGTTTTATCTTTCTTTTATCATGTAATGTGAAGCACTTTGGGCTGCATCTTGTATGAGAAGTGCTATATAAATAAAGTTATTATTATTATGAACAAATTAAAAGTTTGACCTAGTGAACGATTGCCTTCCAGGGATGTATTGATACGGGTATCGGGCCATGCCAGGCTAAAACAGGGTAACAGGATTGGGGGGATTTCCACAAAGCTTAAAATCTGACACCAAGAGAGCATGTGATTTGATTAAACTCCAAGCAGGATAATACCCTGTTTGGCCCATATTGTACCCCAGCATGTGGGGAAACTTGGCATGGCCAAACACTTGTCTGACTTGTGAGTTAAAGGGATAGTTTGGATTTTTGGACAGTAAGTGATATGAAATACTTGCTAGTAGTATAGTTGATGCGATGCCATTAGCTTAACTCACAGAGTACCGTGGTCGGAGTTCTGGCCTGCTTCTGAGTGAACCGGGAAGCTTCAGACAGGCAGCAAACAAGGTCATGAGACAAAAAAGTGTTATTCCACACAATAACCAGGCAAACGTTTTAATCATCATAGGGAGCTCCAGTAGCTCACCACGTATCTCAGCGCTATTTCTGCGTCGGGAGGAGCCGTGCTGCGTCACGGTTCTGGTTGACTCCGAGTTCGATTCCCGGACCCGCCGTCATTTGCCGAATGTCTTCCCCTGTTCTCCCACCCGTTTCACTCTACAACTGTCGGTCATGCTTGACCAGAAAAGCGATAAACGCTAAAAAAAAAAGAAGAAAAGTTTAAAAAAAAAAAAGTTTTAATCATCCACAGCAGAAAACATGTCCTATGCTTCAGAGTGACATGATGTGTTAAACTAGTCTCAGTGTGACGTCACTAAATGCTTCAGAGTGACATGATGTGTTGAACTAGTCTCAGTGTGACGTCACTAAATGCTTCAGAGTGACATGATGTGTTGAACTAGTCTCAGTGTGACGTCACTAAATACTTCAGTGACATGATGTGTTGAACTAGTCTCAGTGTGACATCACTAAATGCTTCAGAGTGACATGTGTTGAACTAGTCTCAGTGTGACTTCACTAAATGCTTCAGAGTGACATGATGTGTTGTACTAGTCTCAGTGTGACGTCACTAAATGCTTCAGAGTGACATGATGTGTTGAACTAGTCTCAGTGTGACGTCACTGAATGCTTCAGAGTGACATGATGTGTTGAACTAGTCTCAGTGTGACATCACTAAATGCTTCAGTCAGAGTGACATGATGTGTTGAACTAGTCTCAGTGTGACGTAGTCACTAAATGCTGGTTCTTGAAACATAGAAAATGAAGCACGCTGTTTTCTGCTGTGGGTGATTAAAACTTCTGCCAGGTCAGAACTCCGACCACGAGACTCAGTGTGTAAACTGAGGACACTGCATCAACTATACTACTATAGTATTTCATACCACTTGATGTCCACAACTCTGAACTATCCCTTTAAGGCGACACTCTCAATATCAAGTACCAGTGACATGTCTAACATAAAAAAACAACACTCACCCAAATATGTCAATCTACAATTACTCTGGGGAGAGTGAACGTTGTACTTTGCAAGACTCTTATTGTTACTGTTTTTTATCTGGTATTTTTAGGCCACAGCCCCATTGATATCCAGTACAGTGGAGGAGATGGCGTCTTGCAGTCACCTCTCTCAGCTGAAACTAAAGGAGCTGTCTGTCTGCTTGGTGGACTGCATTAAAACACCAGGACTTAAAGGATCTGTGAATGAAGGAGGAGGTAAGGCTCTAAAGGGTACATCCATCTTCAGTGTTCATACAGATGCTTGAAATAAATCATGCAAAGACTAGACGAGACCTATCTTTCAAAATATATCACCATTCATTCTTTCTATGCATGTTTTTCCATGATTCTCATTACCATCATTTTCAAGGTGACATAATACTGTGATGAATCTGAAGAAAATCTCCATATTCCAATAAATCTAATTTTATGTTAAACCTCACATGAAATGCAAAAAAATCTAAGATTTGCATTATATCACCAAAAGAAATGGCCCATCAGTAATTTCCAGCCACTTCAATTCCCAGGCATTTCCAATTCCCCATTAATACTAAATGGACCCTTGTCCTATTAAAACAACAACACAAAAATACATCTTAGAAGAAATGTATGTCCTCCCATGATGCTTCAATGAAAATATAACAATAAAATGTTTAATTATTTTATAAATCTGTTTATTAAGTTAATTTTCTTTTTTTAATGTACATACTTCATAAAACATATATACCCATCCTTAACACATTGGGTGCCACGCCCCTTTGACCAGATAACCCCTTGAGTGCCCGCGCTTTAGTCAATGGCAGGTCGGGGATATTTGCGAACGCTTAAACTATATCTTAAATTATGGCTATGGGTCTAAAACACCCCTCGCTTATCAATGACTTGTTGCAGTCAACATGTATGAAACGGATTGTTTTTTTATTGGTACATTTCCGTTTTATACCGTTTTGAATACGAGTATATTTTAAGGCTCAGCTAAAGACTCTTATATTCTCTTTGGCTTTTGAGGCTTAGTAAGCCATGTATCCCTGGTCGTGTCGTGATTGTTTTTAATGTATTGCAGCTTCTGATTTTGTGTACATACTGTATTTGTAATTTTTTGTATTTTCTTAGTTTTTTTATATTGTTTTAATTAGGGATGTCCGATATTATCGGCCGACCGATATTATCGGCCGATATCGGCAGTAAAATGTGATATCGGAAAATATCGGTATCGGTAAAAAAAAAAAATTTTACATTTATTTAACCTTTATTTATCCAGGCAAGCAAGTAAGAACCAATTCTTATTTTATTTATTGTCAAAAGTATGCATGTTGGTTTAATTCAACAACAAGAGATATGTAATGTTAATTTTAACTTTTTTAATTATCATATTTTGCACAGATAATGCTTACATTTAGAAAGCCTTTTGAATGCATCCAGTGAAATTATTAATTACCTGAAATTATTCCGTTTTTTTGGGGGGAAACCCTGCATATATCGGTATCGGTTGATATCGGTATCGGTATCGAAATTAAGAGTTGGACAATATCGGAATATCGGTATCGGTAAAAAAGCCAATATCGAGCATCCCTAGTTTTAATGTATTACAGCTTCTGATTGTGTGTATTGTATTTTGTATATATATTCTTTTTTGTATTTCTCAGTTTTTATATTGTATTTTTAGTATTTTCTCTGTTATATTGTGAAGCACTTTGGTACAACTTCGGTTGGTTTTAAATGTGCTATATAAATAAAGTTGACCTTGACCTTGACCTTGAGTATAGTTTCAGAGAGTTCTAGTAATTTCAGAGAAATTCTGCGATAATAGCCCTTTAGTGGAATACACAAAACACGTTGTCATCTTTCGGCTGATTTATGAATCGTTTTCAAATAAACGCTAGATTATCGATAGTATATGTGTACTTATGCACGCTAGAGAAGCTGGCTGAAAAATCGATTATTCATGCCGTGCTTAGCGTTAACGTTACGCACACACACACAGCCACACACACACGTTGTGATCGCTGTGAAAAAAACATCTGATTAACCCAAGACTGGTAACATAGAGTCCTTACCTCAGATCAGATGTTCTGCAAAAAGATTAATCCAATTCCTGATCGCCATTCCAAATATCGATAGCGTTTATTGATCCATCGTTATACTCTCAAACAGATAATCGACGCTTCTTCCCGTCCCCTCAGTCAATGCAATAGTATCCAGTAGAGATGTTCCGATACCATTTCTTCCATTCCGATGCCTGAGATTTGGGTATCGGCCGATACCGAGTACTGATCCGATACAGGTGCATACAAAAAAATATTTATATATTATATGAATTATAATAATAACTTTACTTGTATAGCACTTTTCATACAGAGGTTGCAGTTCAAAGTGCTTCACAACAGTAAAAAAATACAGGCATAAGCGAGCATACAAATAATACATTTAAATACAAAGAGATGGAGAGGTAGCAAATCACATTTCTTCAGTAATTATAAAACTTTTATTAAATATTTTTTACAGATACAGTTTTACATACTGTTTTTTTTGTTGTAATAACTAGAAAGTAATGGTATTTATTCAACAACAGGTGATTGTATATATTTGTATCATTAATTGACAACTGTGCTCAATGAGTTAGGGCATTTGCCATGTTGTATGGTAAAACACATCATGGGTATACTATGACTAGCTTGTGGTGATTAGACATAATTCACCCATGGAACTGTTGTTGGGACATCCGGGTTGTACAGTAGGTGGCGGTATGCGCCTTTCTGTGGTTGCGACCCACCATTAATCCCCATAGAAGAAGAAGTTGTTGGGACATTGTACGTTGTTGCTATCCTGATAGCACTGGTTCAGTTAGCTAGTGTGTGTGCGCGCGTGCGCGCGCATGGGGCCATTGGGTGGGGCCGGGGGACAAATACACTGGAGGAAAGTAACCCAGCTCAGCACTGCCCAAATTATATCATCACTATTGCCTGTTTGAAGGATATCATCCTCAAACACATATACACCTACATGCCTTGTAGAATTCCACACATAAGAAAGAAAGATACTGTGATGAATAAACAAAATAGGAAATAAAATGTAGAAATGCATGCAATACATAAATAAATATGAATCTCCATATATGAAATAGAACATTTAGATAAGGTGCTACTGAGATGTTTTGGTGAGTTTTTTGTGGAAGTAGCCCTTCTTAAAAATGCATGAACATTCACTGATAATTGGTCTGTAGTGGAGTCTACAAGGTCTACATTGCCGGACCATGTAGAATCCGGACCTTGTAGACTGACATAATTCTGTGCATAGTTTAGTCTACACAGGCCATATTTCAAATAATCAAAATCTTACTTCATTCATCTTAAATATTCTTGATTTGGGGGATTGGTAGTTCCCATGAAATCTGAAGTTGTTCAAACGACAACAGCGATCCACCTTGAATTAAATCACACAGCCGAGTGAAACCTTGTTGGCTTCACGAAAGGGGCTACTTAATTCATTAATCCAATCCACTTTATTTATAGAGCACATTTAAAAACAACAAAGTTTACCAAAGTGCTGTACAAGTCCCACAACATAAGATTAAAAAAAAGAAAAACAAAAAGAAAAATGTAAAGCTTCGAATTAAAATCGAAGCTCGGCCCCGAAGCTTTGATTGCCAAAAAAAGCTTCGAAGGTCAGCCCTAATCACGTGACTGGACAGCGTGCTGTAAGTTAGCCACTAGCATACGGCTGCTCTTGCGTTTATCTGATCATCTTCAATAATAAAAGGTAGAATTCATCTTTCAGAGGTTTATTCAGAAGTGAACAACAAACAGGAAAATAATACGTTGCAATGGGAAAATTATACATTGCAACGGGCAGAATATACAGTAGCGTGGAGACGCCAAGACATTCCGCCCAGAACAGAGAAAACAAGCGTCTTATCGTCACTAAGCCAATGAAATGGCTTTTCAGAAAATAGTATCAGACCAAACAAGGACAGGCTTTTTTTCCCTTTTTTTTATAGCAGACTTAAAAGAGGGTCTCCTGCCACAACAGGTGGCTGTTGTGAGTCCATATGAATTCAATGACATTCCCTATGTGAGCACAAATAGAATTGCCTTGTGTTCGAAAAAAGAGCCAAAGTCTCACACTAACCAGTCTGTTTGGATGGACTCTGTCAGTTCAAAAAAGCGAGGAACATTCCCAAAACAGATTCAACTTGTCAATGAAAGCCATGTTCTGAGCACTGGAGCCAGGTGTGAAGACTGAGGATTCTACTCAACAGGCCAGTGTGGGAATGGGACCAGAGATAAAAACAGACTTTCCACATTAACTTAAAAAGTTAAGAAGAACAATATTTGGTCAGCTCAGACTGCTGGCGAGCTAGGATAGACTGTAAACATAACGAGCATAGACTGTAAAAGATGAGATACTCATGTACATGTCTTACTTTATAGCCTTATGTAATAGAAATGTCAAGCCTTTGGCCAATATCTCATCAAGTGGAATCAGATCCATTCTGGAGGAAAGCTTGAACCCTTTCCTTCTCCTCTGATGTTACTGGAGGAGGAAGCTTTATGACAACTTGGTAATAGATCTGACCAACTGTAGTCGATACAGATCAATCAAATGTAGCTACAAGTATCGCCCTGATAGCGATATTGGGTATATGATCTGTGCATCCCTATATAGGCCTATTCGTTCAACATGTTACTTTCCTGGCAAGAGTGTAGTGTTTGTTACTTTCAAAAGTAATGGTTACAACTAATTACATTTAAATTCTTCTTCTTTCTAGACTCCGTTGCCTTACAACTGTTTATCTGTGAAGAGGAGGTTCCCCCTGAGCAGCAGGAGAGGAGCCCCAGTCTGGACCAGGAGGAGCCAGAGCCCCTACAGATGAAAGAGGAACAGGATGAACTCTGGACCAGTCAGGAGGGAGAGCAGCTCCAAGGTGTGCAGGAGGCTGATATCATGAAGGTCACATTCAAGCCTGTCTCTGTGAAGAGTGAACATGATGAAGAGAAACCTCAGTCCTCGTGGTTTAACCAAATCCAGGACCCAGATCCCCTACAGATTAAAGAGGAACAGGAGGAACTATGTGAAGATCTAGAGGAGTCTGATCGGTGCAAGATGATCTTACATCCTGTGAAATATGAAAACTATAGTGAGAATACTCTGTCCTCACAACTCAGCCAAACCCAGGACCCAGAGCTCCTACAGATTAAAGTTGAACTACATCCAGGGCTGGAAGAAGCTGATCGCTCCAAGATCACAGTAGACCCAGTGAAATGTGAAGATGGTGAAAAGAATGATCAGCCTCTTCAAACCCAAAGGGAGAGAAACGGAGAAGCATACTCTTTACCCAGCACTTCAACTGAACAGATGAAAACAGAACCTGATGCTGAGGACTGTGGAGTATCAGAACCAGCCAGTAACCTAGATCCAGCTGGTGATTTAGAACCAACTAGAGATGACCAGCTCCTCTCTTCAGACTGTTCGGGAAATGAGACTGATGACAGCAATGATGACAGTTCTGAAACTGAGACCAATGACAGTGATGACAGTTATGAAACTGAGACCAATGACGACGATGAATGGAAGGAGAGTGGAGGACCAGGTTTGATGACTCTGAAACCAAAGAAGACACAGAAAATACAAAGTTTGTCTAACAGCAGTCCTGGGTTCAGAAAGAAGGGAAATCTGAAGATACACACAAATAAGCATATTGGAGAGAAACCATTCAGTTGTTCAGTTTGTGGGAAAGGGTTCAGTATGAAGCGAGCTCTGAGGAGACACATGATGACTCATACAGGAGAGAAACCATTTAGTTGTTCGGTTTGTGGGAAAGGGTTCCATAGAAAAGAAAGTCTGAAGATACACATGATGACTCATACAGGAGAGAAACCATTTAGTTGTTCAGTTTGTGGGAAAGGGTTCAGTATGAAGGGATATCTGAAGATACACATGATAACTCATACAGGAGAGAAACCATTTAGTTGTTCAGTTTGTGGGAGAGGGTTCAGTAGAAAAGGAAGTCTGAAGGCACACATGAACACTCATACAGGCGAGAAACCATTTAGTTGTTCAGTTTGTGGGAAAGGGTTCAATATGAAGGTATATCTGAAGAAACACATGAAAACTCATACAGCAGAGAAACCATTTAGTTGTTCAGTTTGTGGGAAAGGGTTCAATATGAAGGGATATCTGAAGAAACACATGAGAACTCATACAGGAGAGAAACCATTTAGTTGTTCAGTTTGTGGAAAAGGGTTCAGTATGAAGGGAGATCTGAAGACACACATGATGACTCATACTGAAAGAAAAAACATTTTGTTAAGTTTAAGCTGGGAGTAGACTTGAAAAGAAGAGCGAACAGGTCCCAAAACACAGTTTTCAATTTACATAATAGTAACCCCATGTACCTATTCTAAGCAGTATACTCAATATGATCCCCATGTACTTATACTAAACAGTATACTCAATAGGATCCCCATGTACCTATTCTAAGCAGTATACTTAATAGGATCCCCATGTACTTATTTTAAGCAGTATATGTACTCATACTATCATTCAAATCTTAAATTGTACCACATGTCCCCCTTTAGACAACAGACCTAACGCTAGCGTCGCACTTTTGTTATGCTAATTTGTTAGCCAATCTCGGCCACTGTATTCAGGTGGCGTCTCCTCACCTTTAATCCGGTGCTGACCCCTGGACTTGGGATTTGTAGGATTTGTAGTTCTGACATACACAACCTTTTCTGACATAATGTTTCACCTTTTAAACCAGTGCTGCCATCTACTGGACTACAGAAAAGTACTGTATGGAAGTTGATTTGTAAATAAAGGCCCCCACAGGCCATTTTCAGTTCAAAACCCAAATGTATATGGTTTTTTTAATGACTTATTTTTGTTTCAATGGTAAATAATATATTTTTTAAATGCTTTAGATTCATCACTGCTAACCAGTGATGGGAGTAATGGCGTTATAAAGAACGGCGTTAGTTTTTTCAGTAACGAGTATCCAATCTTAACGCTGTTACCGTTACTGCCAAAAAATGCGGCGCGTTACTGTCTATGATTGAAGCTTTTTTTTTTCATCAGAAAGATCTCTGCGCCGAGAGGCATACTGTCCTTCTCAGCCAACCTCAGCGCGCGATTGGCTGAGGTTGAGTAAAATGCCATGGTAAGCCAATCAAAGGTAGAGGTGGGCGGGTGTCTGAAGAATCCAGAGTCTGACACACAGCGCGACAACACAAGCGACTCAGTCAACGTGAGACCGCGGTCCGTGTACGTTTTGATAGTTGTTTTGGTGGCCAAATAATCCAAAACGAATCCAACGAACAACACACGCGAGCATTCAATGACAGACCGCGGGTCCATGAGCGTTTTTGTTCACTCTTGTGTTAGTTGTGTGTTGCGCTGCAGTAGTGGAGGCTCTACTCTGCTGACATAGTGCTGCACTTCCTGGTTTAATAGCAGTCTTCAGGTGCTCAGAGTCAGATATATATATATATCTGTATGTCATGCATGTCTTAAATGTCATGATTAGATTT
Source organism: Notolepis coatsorum (assembly GCF_963971535.1). Classification (NCBI taxonomy): domain Eukaryota; kingdom Metazoa; phylum Chordata; class Actinopteri; order Aulopiformes; family Paralepididae; genus Notolepis; species Notolepis coatsorum. Next base: position 187,209,292 of record NC_140170.1, read on the forward strand.
GTTTAGATGATTAGATTAGATTCTTATATCTGTATGTTGTGTATGTCATAAATGTCATGAATTGAAAATGGGGGACCCTGATGTAAACAAGACGAAAGTCTTTCTCTGGTCTGCACCCCATTGTGTGTATTGTACTGTACTGTACCCATTCTGCAATCTGTTAATTAAAATGTTCAATCAATCAGTATATATTTGTTATTTCTTTTTGGTATAGTGCTTAACAAGCATAATTTAATGTTGCCCAGTTGTGGCCTGTTGAGGGGCAATACATGATATCAAAAGTTCCAAAACATCTATTGTATTTGTATGATCCACTATATAAACATAGTAATTATAATAATATCTACATACATGGCATTTGATTGGAGGCTAGTCTCACTTTGTCCCACAGCAACATTAAAATAGTTTAGCTTTGTGTATGTTTATGTAAAAACAATTACTTGAAAGTAACTCAATAGTTACTTTCTGAAGTAACTAGTTACTTTTATAATTTGTAACTGAGTAAGTAATTTAGTTACTTTTTGGAAGAAGTAACTAGTAACTGTAACTAGTTACTTTTTAAAAGTAACTTGCCCAACACTGCTGCTAACACTGAATGAAGTACAATAGATAGATAGAAACTTTATTGCCATTTCAACACGGTTGATTGGGATTTGTCTTGGTGCCACATACAGTAGAGACATTGTTAAAAACATACAATATAAAAACACAAGAATACAATCCCCACAATAAAAAGTTTTACACAAACAATTAAAAAGAAAAAATGCTACAACAGTACTGATTGATTGATTGAAAACTTTATTAACAGATTGCAGAATGGGTAATAGACCTATCTCAAACCCTGCCCCTTTTCTTGATCCTCCAATCACAGCTGTCGCTTACCAAGGAAGTCCGAGGTAAGCGACAGCTGTGATTGGAGGATCAAGAAAAGAGGGCAGGGTTTGAGACAGGAACACTTTCATTACCACTGGTGAACATGGTAAAACGTGGTTAAATGCCAGCACCCACTTCAATGATAGCGTTGTGAACGCATAATCTCTGTCTTAAATTATGGCTATGTGTCTAATCTGCCCGTCGCTAATGACTTGTTTGCAGTCAACATTGTCGGAACGGATTGTTTTTTAATCGGTTCATTTCCGGTTGATAGCATTTTGAAAAGCCCTCGTTTTTCAGGAAAATATATAGATTCCGTGATAAACTGCATTTACTGGAATATTCTGGCATACACAAACGTTTTCATTTTTTGGCCTATTTATGAATGTTTTCAAATAAATGCTAGATTATCGATAGTATATGTATACTTATGCACGCTATAGAAGCTATCTGAAAAGTATATTCTCATTTCCTGATCAGCGAGCACTCACACACACACATATGGGACACGTTGATATATCTGTGAAAAAAGCTGATTACCCCAAGACTGGTAAAATAGATTCCTTACCTCAGATCAGATGTTATCCAAAAAGATTATTCCAATTCCTAATCGCCACTCCAAATATCGATTGCGTTTATTGATTCAGCGTTGGGTGATGGCGGTTGCTGAGTACTCTAATTTGCTCCCCTTTTTGGTTACTCTCGCAATCTCGAAGTCTTTGGGTACGTGTCCCTGTTTTATGGAGAGGTTTATTATGTGTGTGATGACTGGGGTGATGGCGGTTGCTGAGTCTCTGAGGAATTTGGAGGGGATGTTGTAGGGGTGGAACGATACGCAGTTCGATACGACCTCCACGGTTCGGGGTGTCTGTGTATCGTACGGTTCAGGGGATGCGCAAATAAAAAAAATTAAAACTTAATTTGGCACGGAGCCGGGAGAGGTGAGCGCTGGCTGCAGCAGCAGCACTGCAGCCAGGTGCTAGTCAGTTTGTGTAAATGGCAAGCGCAATATAAATCAATCTTCATTACGACTTTAAAAACATAGCCATTAACATTACATAGGCCTACACACATCTTGCCATAACGTTAGCAGTTTGTACAACACAACGCACGTTTTAACTATGGTAGCCCGCCAGCTAATACAGTCAATGAAATGTTATCGTAGCTACTAGCTAGCAGAGGAGAAAATGGGAGTCTGAGAGGTGGGTTGTTTAAAGACAATGATAGGCGTTTATTCAACATCCAAGAAGGCTAACATACAACTATGTTTACTAACTACAAACCGGGATAATTGCCGCTTTTCCACTGCATGTTATGAGCTCCTAACATTACCGGAGCTGATAACGTTGGCTGAGCTGAAGGTCTGTGACGCTAAAATGTCCCTGCGGACCCGCCAACCCATAGATAGTTCCAACTCACCGAATTACGTAATCCACCACAGTTGCACTCAATATTTAAATAATGTTAGTCTAAATAAATGTAGACAGATAATGTACGTATTTTAAAAATAGAATGGACAGAGCAGTGTTAGTTTGATGTATGCTGCAATTTATATTGATGGCCTTCTAATTTGTTTATTTATTTATTTTAAATAACAGTGAGACTTTTCCCTTTGATAAGAAATCCAGCCATATTCCTTTCATAATCTAAACTAATCTTTCCATTAAGAACTGACAATCAGGTTATTTAAACATTGTTTTTTTGTGTTTATATTAAAGAAAGGAAAGTCTAGTGCTGACTGAGCATATTGTTTGTTTGCACTAAGTTAATACTTTGACAAATGTAGCCTATATTTTTCAGTCAGTTCTGTCTTTGTGTGCCAAACATTATTTAAGGCTGTAAACACTGTAAACCTTTTTTCTTTTCTTTTTTTTAATAAATGAGAAGCATGTTATGCCACATCAATGTGGAACGCCCTACCTAAAGCTGTAAAGGAATGTGAATCACTACCCACTTTCAAAAACACTCTAAAAAAACACCTACGTGAGACTGCAATTCGAAACTGGCCCCTACAAATGTCCTAACCTAGTTGTACAGTAAATGACCAAGTAAGGCTTTGTCAGTATTCCAATGTACAGTGTAAAATGTGTGTGTGTCCCCTACCCAACCCCCCCCCCCACCTCCAATGTACAGCCCTCACCCACCCCCCCCCCCCCCACCCCCAATGTACAGCCCTCACCCACCCACCCCCACCCACCCAACCTCCTCCAATGTACAGTTTCTACGCCAAATGTATATACACTCTTTTTCTGGACACTTTTGTATCACAAACAGTACTGTATTTGCAAATCTGATATGTCATAAATGTATAGATGTAGCAGTACTGTCTATCTGTATGTCATGTATGTCATATGTTATGATGAATTGAAAATGGGGGACCCTGATGTAAACAAGACGAAAGTCTTTCTCTGGTCTGCATCCCCTTAACAATTGTATGTATTGAGCTGTACTGTACCCATTCTGAAATCTGTTAATAAACTTTTCAATCAATCAATCAATCAATCAATGTTTAGATTTGAGTGTTACATAAAAAAAAATAAAAAAAATAAAAGCAACGTATATCGAACCGAACCGAAAACTGTTAGCCCAAAACCATGATACGAACCGAACCGTTGATTATTGATTCAGCGTTGGGTGCTGGAAATGCATAATCCACGCTGTTCTGAGGGCCGCCGCTCAACTTGGGTCTCTTCAGTTGGCTTGACGGAAAAGTAAAATGAGGAAACTGCCCCCCCCCCCCCCTTCATCAGTCTAAAAACGAATGGGGTGCAGTTACACAGGGAGAGACAATAGGGCGCGGTATCTTCCCAATTGAGCTCAGAGAGACTGCAACACTAGCGTGAGGCTCGATTGATGAAATATGAATTCAAATCTCCAATAAAAAAAAATACGACAAACAAACGCTATATAGCGTTGCCGGCACTCAACTGGCGGCATGAACTAACGACAACGCGTCACTGGCATCCAAAGTGTTAAGGGGATGCAGACCAGAGAAAGACTTTCGTCTTGTTTACATCAGGGTCCCCCATTTTCAATTCATCATAACATATATGACATACACGAGCGGCACGGTGGTGTAGTGGTTAACACTGTCGCCTCACAGCAAGAAGGTCCAGGGTTCGATTCCCGCTTGGGGACCAGGTTTCCATGATGCCAGGTACTCAGGTGGGGTATCTCCCAGGCCTTTCTGTGTGGAGTTTGCATGTTCTCCCCGTGCTCGCAAGGGTTTCCCCCTCGATAAGATAAACCCAATGGAAAAACATGCACAACAACAGATAGCTAACGCTGTGGCGTCCTTGACGAAGACGGGCAGGAGCACTTGGATTGGTCCCCGGGGCGCGGTTCACGTTGACGCCCTATCTGCTCCCGGCTGCCCATGGGGGGAAGGACGACGGGATGGGTCAAGCGCAGAGACTCAATCGCATCGGCGACTGAGGAAAGACAATGCATGTGTGTGTGTGTATATCCCGGTTTGTGTGTGCCGCTCCAATTGCATGTCCAGTTCGTTGCATGCCGAATAAAGACCCCCCTAAAGAGGTCCTGCATTATTATTTATTATATTATTATTATTATTATTATTATTATTATAGCCATTAACATTACATAGGCCTACACACATCTTGCCATAACGTTAGCAGTTTGTACAACACAACGCATGTTTTAACCATGGTAGCCCGCCAGCTAATACAGTCAATGAAATGTTATCGTAGCTACTAGCTAGCAGAGGAGAAAATGGGAGTCTGAGAAGCGGGGTGTTTAAAGCCAATGATAGGCGTTTATTCAACATCCAAGAAGGCTAACATACAACTGTGTTTACTAACTACAAACCGGGATAATTGCCGCTTTTCCACTGCATGTTATGAGCTCCTAACGTTATCGGAGCTGATAACGTTGGCTGAGCTGAAGGTCTGTGACGCTAAAATGTCCCTGCGGACCCGCCAACCCATAGATAGTTCCAACTCACCGAATTACGTAATCCACCACAGTTGCACTCAATATTTAAATAATGTTAGTCTAAATAAATGTAGACAGATAATGTACATATTTTAAAAATAGAATGAACAGAGCAGTGTTAGTTTGATGTATGCTGCAATTTATATTGATGGCCTTCTAATTTGTTTATTTATTTATTTATTTTAAATAACAGTGAGACTTTTGACAATCAGGGAATTTAAACATTGTTGACATTGTTTTTTTGTGTTTATATTAAAGAAAGGAAAGTCTAGTGCTGGCTGAGCATATTGTTTGTTTGCACTAAGTTAATACTTTGACAAATGTAGCCTATATTTTTCAGTCAGTTCTGTCTTTGTGTGCCAAACATTATTTAAGGCTGTAAACACTGTAAACCTTTCTTCTTTTCTTTTTTTTAATAAATTAGAAGTTTAGATGTTTAGATTTTTGAGTGTTACATAAAAGAAAGTAAAAAAAAAGCAATGTATATGGAACCGAACCGAAAACCGTTAGCCCAAAACCATGATACGAACCGAACCGTTGATTTTGTGAACCGTTCCACCCCTAGGATGTTGTCATGGCCAGTGGCCTTGTTAGGTTGGAGGGCGCTCAGTTTTTTGAGTACCTCATCTGTTGTTGCCATTTCCAGTTTGAAGTCGTCTTTGCGGACCCCTAGGTTTTTGTAGTATGCTACTATGTGTTCTACCCCATAATGCCCTGAGTGGGAGGGTAGTTTATTAACCAGTGTTGTGGCTATGTTTGTAAAGAATATGTTTAGGTATTTGGCCACATCCAGTTTGTGATGAGAGTGTTTTCTGTCTTTATGTTTATGTTTGTAAATCTGTTTTTTTGTTTTTTGCTGCAGCCTAGTTGGTTGTTGAGTAATTTCCACTGTCATTTATATTTTCTAACAAACAAATACTAATCACTAATCACAATAACTAATACTTGTCACATTAACATTAGTGAGTACGTGTTTTGAAAAATATGACAAACTTGACACAACAGCCAGCACTTTATAACATTTTATAAACATAAACATATATAAACAATTGAAAACGATATAAACTATTTACAACACAATACACCATACATTAGGGGTGTAACGGTATGTGTATTCGTCCCGTGAATTTACGGTGCGGCCGTCACGGTGCGGTACGTGCAGCCATACGAAGAATACGCCTCACAGCGCAAACACACCAGTCGCACATGCAGGCACTCGCGGGTTCCGTGTGAGAACAGCGCGCATGGCCGGGCACACCGAGTCCGACTTCAGAGCGGGCGAAAGTGCACGGAGGAGGAAGGCACATTTACATTGGAGCAGCTGCAGGGTCATTACAATTTTACAGTTTTCTTTTTCGTTTTCTTGTTCGCCCCCAATAATGTTAACCAAATGAAACCAATGGAAAGACACACGCACACACGCGTCGCCAACACACACACCAACATTCTCCCCCGCCGGACTCTCACAGAAAAAAAAAAATAAACATACTTTTCCGGACTGATCATCTGAGCTCTCCAGTTGAACTGCTACTGTGTTTAAATCCAAATAATCCTCTGCCATTGTTGTAACATGTCATCTGTTCTCTAGTATTCAGTCTCGTGAAGTTAAATCCTCTCTACAAGTGAAACTGTAAATCCTTAACAAGGATAAGTTGTTAAAGGGGCGGTAGGCAATTAATTTACTCAGTGGATGCCTGAACACAGAATGCCACCAGTATCACTGACTACCACGGCAAGCCTATAGAAAATCATTCTATTTAATAATAATAATTATCATAATTATCATAAATATATTGCTACAGGGAGTTCAGTGTCCGTATGGCAGTGGGGAAGCTCTTTCAACAACACACATTTTACACGATTTTCGCCTAAATGATATACTATATTTTAGCCTTGTGTCATCTAGGAGCAACAGGGACACAAAATACAAAATCTACAACACTCAGGACCATAAGGATTCAGGAAATAATATATAGTATAATATGCCTATACTATTTCTTGTCGGGGGTGATTGAGTACTTTCTGGTGATGTATCAGTTAAAGACAGTAGAGGTTGAGTACTTTCTGGTGATGTATCAGTTAAAGACAGTAGAGGTTGAGTCCTTTCTGGTCATGTATCATAGTTAAAGACAGTAGAATTTAATCCTTTCTGGTGATGAAAGTACTCAACCTCTATTATTTTAACTATGGTACATCACCAGAAAGTGCTCAACCTCTACTGTTTGTAACTACTACCGTCATAGGCAACTACCGTCCTGTCTCTCTTCTCTCCTTCCTTTCTAAAACACTTGAACGTGCTGTATCCAACCAACTTACTGCTTATCTCTTACAGAATGACCTCCTAGACCCTAATCAGTCAGGCTTCAGGACTGGTCACTCCACAGAGACAGCCCTCATTGCGGTCACAGAGGCACTTCACTTAGCACAAGCGAAAGGCCTCTCCTCTGTCCTGATTCTCCTAGATCTATCTGCAGCCTTCGACACAGTCAACCACCAGATCCTCCTCGCGGCCCTCGCAGGAATGGGAGTGGCTGGCTCTGCGCTGACATGGCTGTCATCATACCTCAATGACCGCTCCTACCAAGTGTCATGGAGAGGGACCCTGTCGGCCACCCGCCCCCTGCGGACGGGTGTCCCCCAGGGCTCGGTTTTAGGACCCCTTCTCTTCTCCCTCTACACTAAATCACTGGGTAACATTATCACGTCTCATGGCTTCTCCTACCATTGTTATGCCGACGATACTCAACTCTTCCTCTCCTTCCCTCCCTCAGATATCCACGTCTCTGAGCGGATCTCTGCCTGTCCACCTCAAACTGAACCTAAGCAAAACAGAATTGCTCCACCTGCCGGCCAAATCCTCCCCCCTGACCGACCTCTCCATCACAGTCGAGAATGCAGCTGTGACCGCGTCCCCGACCGCCAAGAACCTTGGTGTTGTCCTCGACGACCAGTTGAACTTCTCTCCTCACATCGCAGCGACAACCAGAACCTGCAGATTCCTCCTGAGCAACGTCAGAAGGATCCGCCCCTTCCTGACAAAAGAAGCCACCCAACTCCTCGTCCAATCAACAGTCATCTCCCGCCTCGACTACTGCAACGCACTGCTCGCTGGCCTCCCGGCCACTGCCACCAAGCCTCTTCAACTCATTCAGAATGCAGCGGCCCGCCTGATCTCAAACCTACCGAAGTCGGCCATGTCACCCCACTTCTTAGGGACCTGCACTGGCTCCCCATTGCTGCACGTATCCGCTTCAAGGCCCTCGACCTGGCATACCGTGCGGCAAAGGGAACCGCTCCTGCCTACCTCCGGTCAATGGTCCCTAACTACACACCCTCAAGACCCCTACGCTCTGCATCTTCTGGCCGCCTCAGACCTACTCCTATCCAAGCCCCGGGGGGGTCATCAAAGAGATGCCGCCTATTCTCAGTCCTTGCCCCACAATGGTGGAATGAACTACCCACCCCAGTTAGGACAGCCGAAACCCGTCCAATCTTCCGCCGTCGACTTAAGACTCACTTCTTCAACCATTATCTGAAATAATAATATAAAAAAAATCAAATAAAAAAATAACTCTAACCCTAACTAACCTTACTGTCATGCACTTGTCCTAATAAACTAACATACACTGTAACACGCAACACTTTGATGAACATTGTTACTCAGCTAATAGAGTTATACCCTTCCTGATGATTTGTCGTACAGTCTCTTTGGATAAAAGCGTCAGCTAAATGACTAAATGTAAATGTAATGTAAGGTTCATATTTGACTAGACACTTCACCCCCCTTCATGGGAACAAGAGCAGGAGCGAGAGAGGGAGGTGGAGAGGAGGAACAGAGTGATAGGGAGGTGGAGAGGAGGAACAGAGTGATAGGGAGGTGGAGAGGGAGAGGAGGAAGAGAGTGATAGGGAGGTGGAGAGAGAGAGGAGGAACAGAGTGATAGGGAGGTGGAGAGGGAAAGGGAACATAGTGATAGGGAGGTGGAGAGGGAGAGGAGGAACAGAGTGATATGGAGGTGGAGATGGAGAGGAGGAACAGAGTGATAGGAAGGTGGAGAGGGAGAGGAGGAACAGAGTGATAGGGAGGTGGAGAGGGAAAGGGAACAGAGTGATAGGGAGGTGGAGAGGGAGAGGAACAGAGTGATAGGGAGGTGGAGAGGGAGAGGAGGAACAGAGTGATAGGGAGGTGGAGAGGGAGAGGAGGAACAGAGCGATAGGGAGGTGGAGAGGGAGAGGAAGAACAGAGTGATAGGGAGGTGGAGAGGAGGAACAGAGTGATAGGGAGGTGGAGAGGGAGAGGAAGAACAGAGTGATAGGGAGGTGGAGAGGGAGAGGAGGAACAGAGTGATAGGGAGGTGGAGAGGGAGAGGAGGAACAGAGAGGTGGAGAGGGAGAGGAGGAACAGAGTGATAGGGAGGTGGAGAGGGAGAGGAGGAACAGAGTGATAGGGAGGTGGAGAGGGAGAGGAAGAACAGAGTGATAGGGAGGTGGAGAGGGAGAGGAGGAACAGAGTGATAGGGAGGTGGAGAGGGAGAGGAGGAAGAGTGATAGGGAGGTGGAGAGGGAGAGAAGGAAGAGAGCGATAGGGAGGTGGAGAGGGAGAGGAGGAAGAGAGTGATAGGGAGGTGGAGAGGGAGAGAAGGAAGAGAGCGATAGGGAGGTGGAGTTGTTTTGTTCCTTGATTTATTTCCATAATAGTTTTAAAACCCACAAAGCAGTTTACTCAATAAAGTGTCTTCATATATTAGCCTGTTATAGTCAGATTGCATAAATATTTACCCATTTTCTTCAATATGGGAAACAGCATGAGTGAATATAATCCTATTTTCGATTGAAAAAAGATGTATATCAAACAATGTTTGATATGGGTACTGGTTATGATGAGCTAATAAGTTAGTAATGAAGTACAAAACCAAACTGGATAATAATCCTTATTTTTTGGGGTGGTTGGTACAGAGTTACACACCGGGTCCATTCGGACCCAGAGTTTTTGTTAACACCAAAATAAGATAAATAAATAAGCAGCGCACAAGGGTTAAGCTGCGAGGCGTAGAGATTCTTACCCAACCCAGCTCCTCCCGGAGTGTTTAAGCTGCGAGGTGTAGAGATTCTTACCCAACCCAGCTCCTCCTGGAGTGTTTAAGCTGCGAGGCGTAGAGATTCTTACCCAACCCAGCTCCTCCCGGAGTGTTTAAGCTGCGAGGCGTAGAGATTCTTACCCAACCCAGCTCCTCCCGGAGTGTTTAAGCTGCGAGGCGTAGAGATTCTTACCCAACCCAGCTCCTCCCGGAGTGTCGTAGCTCAGTCTAACTTCCCCGGAAGGAAACTCACATTATAACATTCTCGCCATAGCAACGACAGGCCCGGCCGCGTGTATACTTTCCGCAACGGAGTTCGGTTTCCGGGTTCCTCTGATTGGCCGCGACCCCCACGTGACCCGCCCCCTTATCGCTGCCGCTTGCCGCTGTGTTGAAACGCAGTCATCTTATTGATTGATTGAAAAGTTTATTAACAGATTGCAGAATGGGTACAGTACATTTCATTGTATATCCGTATGCCGTGACAAATAAAACTCTTGACTTGTACAGTACATCTCAATACATACAATTGTTAAGGGGATGCAGACCAGAGAAAGACTTTCGTCTTGTTTACATCAGGGTCCCCCATTTTCAATTCATGATAACATATATTGTAACTGAGGGGTACAATTCCCTGACTGTATTGTTAGATATGATATTTAATACCACTACCTCATGTACTTTAACTTCTGGCCACCCAGTACAAGATATAAGTATGATGAACACTTTCCCACCTGATGAAACGAATCCACACAAATGTACCAAATCGAAGGTTTAATACAGCAAAGGGTGTATACAACGATCACTTAATTACATTTATGATTTGAAATATGGAATATGCACTTTTATGGCAAATGAGTATTCGTAGGTAAATCAACATTGAATGTCCAATCTCTGGTTACGCAGGGAGTAAGTATACAACCTGGAATATTTAGGAAACGATAGCGATGGTACTTAGATGATTATAGCTGGATACACTAAGGGGGGGGGGGGGGGGGTCCCGCTGGTTGTAAGACAGTAGGAGGGGGGGGTTAGAGAAGCCGCTGGCGGTATCCCATCTGGCCGACGGTGTCTTGGGAGAATCCAAAGTCTTGGACACGGTGCCCACAGAACCTCGGGCCGCAGACGAATACAGCTGGACCCTCTGTGGACGGTATCTGCCGGTCCACAACGGAGAGACGTGAGGCGACCTCACGTGTAGAGCGCCGTCTCACCTGGAGTCCTCTCCGGGGGGTAATTCCAACACTCCGCAGTGTTGGCCTTTATCCATGGAATAATCAAAGCACACAAAGCATAATCCAAGCCGTGGAAGGCTCGCCGTCGTCCGGGTAGAGTAATCCAATATACAGGTCCAGTCGCTCTTGGCCCGGAGCTCCTCGGATGCAATCACCACTAGGGGTCTGACCAGCCTGGTTAAGCGTCCAGATAACGTCAGGAACGATGGGGGTACTGATCACTTTAGAACTCTAACCGAACGATGCACCATACATAAATAGACTATTATTAGCTTAATAGAATACGTCCAACTCGACGGTATAGTGCCAAACTATGACTATTCAACTATTAATCTACACGATATCTCAATGCCTATTCTGGGCCAAGTAGGCCTTACTACACCGCACGTGCGTCGTGGGGAGGCTTTGCGTCTGTCACTCTGTTGGAGGGTAAAGAACTGGACTAAAAGAAAGTTCTACTTTACTTGCGCCATATATATATGCGCTATGAACAAATAGTACCATTCGTATTTCGCCCGACATATTACTGCGCGGAACCGGGGGTTGCCACGATATGTTAGGCGGCACGATTGAACTTGGACCTAGGGGTATGGCAACCTGGCGCCAGGTTCTCGTCCAATGGTAGAATGAAACTATTATGGGCTGTTTAGTAGACTAAAGGGATATTCAATGCATATTGTACAAGGAATATACAGGGGATATCAAACGATATACAAATACAATTAAATATATATAAATAAATATATATATTCGGTTTAATCTGATCCTTCACAACATATATGACATACAGATAGATAATATGCTGCTTATGCAGTTATCAGCTGTATTTGGCATAGACGCATGACAAGAGAGCTCCGTCATTGAAGTGGGTGGTGTTACCAGCGGCGAGTGGCAGCAGATCTTTTTTGAATTTAATGAACCTGTACGTGCAATTTCCTGCAATATAGAGCCTTCAATCTTGACAAATAAAGCTGCTCTTTTCACTATAAAACTCAGTTTATATTGCAGTATGATAGCCAATTACTATAATTGTTGTGAAGGATCAGATTAAACCGAATATATATATTTATTTATGGATATATATTGAATAGTATTTGTATATCGTTTGATATCCCTTGTATATTCCTTGTACATATACACGGAATATCCCTTTAGTCTACTAGCCCATAATAGTTCATTCTCTTATTGGACAAGGACCTGGCGCCAGAGACAGGCCCCTTGGAGCCAAGTTCAATGGTACCGACGAAACATGTCCCTACTAGCCCCGGCTCTGCGCAGGAATACGGCTACCGAAAAGAGAGTGGCACTATTTGTTCACCGTGCATATAAATATGGCGCAAGTAAATGTAGAATTTCTCTTATCCCTTAGTCCTTTACCCTTCTACCCAACTAAGTAACAGAACGTGAAGCCTCACCCCACGATACCGCGTGCGGTGTAGTATGGCCTGTTTGGCCTTAGAATAGCATTGAGACCTCGTGCGAATTAATAGCTGAATTGCCAGAGTTTGGCACCGTATTTCTATTAAGTAATAATAGTCTATTATGTATGGTGCATCGTGCGGTTAGAGTTCTAAAGTGAGCAGCATCCCCGTCGCTTCCTCGTGTTATCTAGAGTCTTAACCAGTGTATGGTGACTATCCAAACATTCTGCAGTCACCGAGAGACTAACACGGGGAAATAATGGTACCTGCCAGACGCGCCGCTCGCCACATAACCACGGATCCAGGATACTGTGTTTGGTTAGTTTATTGTAGTTAAAAACAGTTCATATAGTATCAAAAAATAGAATGAGTCACGGTTTGATTCATCATAGTGTAGCGTACGTGCGGTCAGCAAAGTGTGACTTCCCCGTTCACTCCCTCAACATTACTGTCCCAGAAACACGCCGGTGAACAGCTGATTTTACTACTACGACACCACGTGACCCATTTGTGAATGACGTGACCCTAACAACCCGAGTTGTGTATACCTGTCACCAACATACCGGCCCCTAATTATTACATAATCTCATAATTTTTTTTTGCGTTTTTTTTTGTGCGCAAGGAGTTCATAGTTCATAAGGTCTTGATACTCTTCTTAAATCGAACCCCCCCCCAGAATCAAGTAAATCCAAAGTCGTGAGAAAGAAGCGAAACCTTCATGACTCTGTCGACTCCTGAAGAAGGCAAATCTTCGTCACAGGTCTGCAGAGAAGGCTGGTCCGGGTCTTAATCCGGACCTGTCGCACAAGTCCGTTCTTGTCTGGCATTGTCTCTGTAATCCTCCCTATGATCCAGGAATTCCGTGGTGCGGAATCGTCCATTATGAGCACTATGTCATCGGGGAGGAAGTTTCGCTTGATCTTTGTCCACTTCTGTCGTTCCTGTAATTGTGGCAGATACTCTCTAATCCACCTTTTCCAGAACAGATCAGAAATGTACTGCACCTGCTTCCATCTTCGGCGTGCATAGCTGTCCTCTTTGTGAAACAGACCAGGTGGTAAGCTGGGCTTGACTTTAAGAAGCAGGAGATGATTGGGTGTTAAGGCTTCCAAATCATTTGGATCTGTGGATTCCTTAGTGAGAGGTCTACTGTTGAGAATTGACTCCACTTCGCAGAGTACTGTATGGAGTCCTTCCTCATCCAGACTCTGTGTTCTCAAAGTGGAGTTCAGAATTTTCCTGATGGAACGAATCAACCTCTCCCATGCTCCCCCGTGATGTGATCCGGTAGGAGGGTTAAATGTCCACTTGATTCCTTTCACAGAGAGCATATCATTGATCTGCTCCAGGTTCCATCCTTCAATAGCTCGTTTCAGCTCACGCTCTGCACCGATGAAATTTGTTCCATTGTCGGAGCGCAGCTCCTTGATCTGTCCTCTTCTCGCGATGAAGCGCCGCAGGGCGTTGATGAACGAATCTGTGTCCAACGATGAGGCAACTTCAATGTGCACAGCCCTTATTGCCAGACATGTGAAGATCACTCCATATCTTTTCACAAGACTCCTACCACGCTTGATTTCAAATGGACCAAAATAGTCAACTCCGACGTAAGTGAACGGAGGTTCTTCTGTTGAAACTCTGTCACTGGGCAGGTCTGCCATTAGTTGTTGACCTGCAACTCCGTGTAGCCGACGACAGGTGACACATCTGGAAATGATCTTCCTTATGGCAACACCTGCAGCAGGAATCCAATAGCGCTGGCGCAGCTTTGACAACATATGGTTCCTACCGCCATGGCCAACCTCCTGATGTATCTGGCGTAGGATGAGGTCTGAGATGTGGAGATCTTTAGCTATTATGGCTGGATGTTTAGACTCTTCGGGCATAGCAGCCTTACTAAGTCGGCCTCCGACCCTCAGCACACCATCTTCCAGTATGGGACTGAGCCTGTAAATATGACTGTTCCCCTTCACAAACTCTCCCCTTTGGAGGCAAGAGAACTCTTCAGAGAACCTTCTTCTTTGACTGAACTTAATTATCTCCAGTTCGGCTTCTTTGATTTCTTTCAATGAGAGCCGAGTCTCCTTGTCGAGAACGTCTTTCTGTTCAGTTGCATTTGATGCTGGCTGAGTAGCACCTCCGGTGACTTCTCTCCTCTTCCTGTTTTTCCGAAGTATGGCTCTGAGCCTCAGGATCCATGCCATCACTCTTGTGAGACGTCTCCAAGATGAGCTGTTGTTGATCAAACGTGTGACGGCATCATCATCCTCCTTTTGTTCCATGGAGACAATGGCGGCTGACACCTTAACTTCTGGATCTCCGGGTGGAAGTTCTCCCAAGTTGTCTGGGTTAACAGGCCAAGTCTCTTCTGGTTGCATGAGAAATGGAGGTCCAGATATCCATATCTCGTCCTTGAGGAACAGTTCCGCTTTCATGCCTCTGGAGGCAAGATCTGCAGGGTTGTGCGCTGTATTCACATACCTCCATTGGGATGCGTCGGACATCTTGAGGATCTGCGTGACTCTGTTCGCTACAAAGATGCGAAACCTTGATGATTCATTCTTGATGTATTTCAGCACAGAAGTACTGTCTGACCAGAAAACACTGTCTTGCAGCTGCAGTCTTAGCTCCTTCCTCCATAGCTTGTCCATGCGAGCTGCCACAACAGCCGCAGTCAACTCCATACGTGGGATTGTCACAGGCTTTAAAGGTGTCACCCTGGATTTTCCCATTACGAAGGCAATGTGAGTCTGAGATTGGTCATTGCGCAACAGCAGGTAGGTGGCAGTACCGTATCCTTCCTCACTTGCGTCGGCAAAGTGGTGCAACTGGGCGCTGGTTGCTTTTCCAAAGTTGGGCGGTTTTAAACATCGTCTGACACGGAAGCCCTCTAACAGATGTAACTCTTTGAGCCAGTCGACCCACTCCTGTGCCACAGATGTTGGTATGACATCATCCCACCCTAGCCCCTTCCGGCATAGGTCTTGAATAAGCCTCTTGGCTGTGAAAACCACAGGGGACAAAATCCCAAGAGGGTCATAGAAAGAGCTGACAGTAGAAAGGATTCCTCTACGTGTCAGTGGTTTGTCCTGAAAGGTTATACTGTACTCAAAGGTGTCAGACTGGACACACCAACGCACTCCCAATGCCCTCTCGACTGGTAGGATGTCTTGGTCCAAATCCAGGTTTTTAACCTCTTTTGCCCTTTCCTCCTCTGGTATTGCCGCCAGCACACGGCGGCTGTTACTCAGCCATTTTGTTAAATGGAAGCCTCCTTTGGCACAGAGGGTTATCAAGTCCTGATAAAGGGATATGGCTTCATCCTCCGAGGCTATGGAAGCAAGACAGTCGTCAACGTAGAAATTGTGCACGATGGTCTCAAACACTTGCTCACTGAAGAGCTGTTTGTTATCTTCGGCACATTTCCGGAGAGCAAAATTTGCGCAGCTTGGTGATGATGTTGCGCCAAACAGATGGACCACCATCCGGTATTCAACCATAGGTTGACTGAAGTCCCCGTTGGGCCACCAGAGAAATCTGAGCAAGTCCGTATCTGCCTCTGGCACTCGAACTTGATGGAACATGGCCTCAATGTCAGACATCAGAACAATGGGCTCCATCCTAAACCTGGTCAAGACTCCAACCAACCCGCTTGTCAGGTCAGGTCCTTGCAAGAGATGTGCATTGAGCGATGCACCCTGGAATGATGCTGTACAATCAAAGACGACGCGGATCCTTCCTTTCTGGGGATGGTATACCCCGTGATGAGGGATATACCAAACCTTGCCGTCACTTCGGTCCAATCCTGTAGCTGGCACTTTCTCTGCGTATCCACTGGATATCAGGTTGTCCATAAATGCAGTGTAGTCCTTATGGAATGACACGTCCCTGTTAAACCTCCTCTTCAGGTTGAGGGTGCGCTGTTCTGCCACTTTACGATTATTGGGCATGATGATAGTTCTGTCCTGCAGTGGCAATCCAATGACATAATGGCCATCAACCAGTTTCACAGTCTCATTAGCCATTTCCAGAAACGTACAATCTTCTCTTGACAGCCCTTGCAGTTCATCCTGGCTGTTTTCAGGGAAGTCTGTCTTGAATTGTTGGTTCCAGAGCTCGTCAAGAGTGACAGCAGAGACTCTGTTAACGCTGACTGCAGACTGAGTCTCAGAATTGTCACTGCCATCTCCTCCAAGTGGTCCATTTACAGTCCATCCGAGCATCGTCTTGACCGCATATGGCCCTCCATCCACGCTTCCGATGACTTCCAGTGGTTCTAAGGCTCTGGGAACGTTCAGACCGATCAACATCTCCACGTCTGCATCAATCTGTGGCAGATAGACATGCTTCAGATGAGGCCATTTTTCCAGGTCTTGCCATCGTGGGATGTTACTTCGATTGACAGGCATTTGATGCTGTGCAAAGATCTTGGGCATTGCACAGTACTGGTCACTGTCCAATCCAGCGACTTCCAAGTCAGATGCAATGCAACTGTCAACCACCTTTTCTTGGCCCATGGTACGTAGAAGGATCCTTGTTTTCCTCCCAGAGAGTCCCAGTTTATCCATCAGACCCATTGTGCAGAAGGACGCTGAGCTCCCTGGGTCTAGAAAGGCATAGGTTTCCACTGACCTTTGACCTTTGCTTGATTTAACCTTAACCGGTACAATGGCGAGTTTGCAATCTTGATCACCGGCCCCAGTGAGACCACCGGTATGGATTTCGACTAGAGCTCTGTCCACTGCCCTGTCCGAGTTGATCCTGCCTTTCTCTGCATCTCCATTTTCTTTAGAGTGGATATGAAGCAAGCTGGGGTGTCGTGAGCCACATGTCTTGCAAGACAGACGTTCCCTGCACTCTCTGCTGATGTGCCCAGTGCACAAGCATCCAAAGCAAACTCCATTCCTCTTCAGGAACTCCATCTTCTCGCTGTGAGCTCTCCTCTCCAATAGAGTGCATGACTCCAGTGTGTGTCCACCCTCTTTGCAGAAAAGGCAAGTCTTCTCATATCCAACCTTAACTTTGTTTTCCCAATGAGCATCCCTTTCAATCTGGGAATACGTTGTGGCAAAACTACTCCCTCTAGCCTGAAGACGAGGCACAGGTCTAGCTCTGCCACTTTCCTTGAAAGCCCCCACCACTGGAGCATCTTGTATATCTCCAAATACAGGGTCTGTAGCGATTCTCACCTCACGCTCCATAAAAATCACAATATCTGTGAACGTAGCACGTTTGCGATGTCCTTCCTGGATGTTACATGCTTCTGTTCGCCATTTGTCCCTCAGCTTGTAGGGCAACTTCTTGATGACAGCAAGCATGTTTGCAGATGTGTTTAGGTCACATAGATTATGTACGTCTTTCATGGCATTGCAGCATCCGCGCAAGAATAGGCTGTATGTTTGTAAGGCTTTCCCATCCTCCGACTTAATAGCTGGCCATGCAAAGATTTTGTCCATGTAAGCGGATGCTATGACATGCTCGTTCCCAAAGTGTTCCTGGAGTAAAGCCTTCGCCGTAGCATATCCAGTGCCATCAGTCATATGTTGACAACTTTTGACTAGTTGTTTAGGCTGCCCCCTGGTGTATTGATCCAAATAGTGCAGGCAATCAACAGCATTGTCAGTCCTCCTTTCTATAGTCTGTTCAAAGGACTGTATAAAGCCATGGTACTGCAGAGGGTCACCTTCAAATGGTTGGATGTCTCTTTTAGGCAGTGAAGCAATGCATTGCTGATGCACCAACATGGAAGTGAGGTCGTTTTGTTTTTGCATAATAGACATTATGTTGTTCTGCTCACTGCTGTTGTTCCTGGAAACAGGTTGTATGTCTCTATGCACAGACAATGGAGGCCATGTAGTCTTTGTGACCGTGCTCTGTCTCGGTGTGAGCGCTGGGTACTCTGTAGCGTTTGAGATCACAGTCTGGGTCTGTGTGAGTGCTGAGGGCTTCTGGAGGTATTTGGCTCCGTCAGATTGCCTTTGCTTTGGTCGTGTGCCTCCAACACATGCAGGTTGTCCTCTTCCATCCTTATGTGATACAAATGTCTCTGCATTAATGTTGAGGCCCTTTTTAAAGTAGGATTCCATTCCATCCGATTTACGAGAAGCAGCACTCCACACACCTGACCCAGAGGTTCTCAGAATATTTAGCCTTGCTGCCGATGCAGCTATGTCCACTTTCAACTGAAGTTGTTCCTTTTGTTTCTTTATGTGAGCTTCCTCGTCCTGTAGAGCATGCCTTGCTATGTCTGCTTGTTTCTTTATTTGAGCTTCCTGGTCCTCAAGAGCATGCTTTTGTTCAAGCAACTCTTGCCGAGCCATTAAGGCGGCCATGTCGGCCTCGGCTCTGAGGCGTGTGGATGCATTAGAGGAAACCTTTGATCTAGAAGATCTTGAACCATAATTCTTGCTACTATGGTTGGATATGCTGTCCCCTGGTTGAACATCCTCTTGAGCATAACGAGTACTGTGCAACTGAGGCCCCGTCACTTCCACATTTCCCACACCCCCATGCTCTCCATTTTCCTCCTCTGCAACCTCATGCTGCTGTATTTCAGTAGGCCTGTTATGAGCCTCTAACTGAGGTGTGTTTCCTTTGGTTACTGAAAACCAGGCATTAACATCGCTAATGAACCCATCTTTATGTTTATTGACCTTTGAGAACCAGTCATTTTGCCGTTCCTGTTCATCGAGTGGAATAAGAGGCACCAAACAGCCATGTAGTTCATCAGCACTGTCAGACACCTGCATCAAAATGTCAAGTTGTGCTTCAACCAGTGCAACATTTTGCTCATTTTCCATGAGCTCTCTGACAGAGGTTATCAGACGTTTTATTTCCTCCACTTTCCCTTTGCATTTCTTGTGGAGTGATTCAACTTTGTTTGCAAGAGCTTTTGCAGTGAGAGTTATTTTTCTCTTTTCTTTGTCCTGTTTCCCAACATTTGAATCACTCATTTTGAAAGCACAAGAAAGTTATCACAAGCCATGAGAATCCAATTCCAACGTTCAACGCATTTGCAAAACCCGCCACATATATCAGCCACGGCAAGAGAGCAGTGCAGCGCACGTCAATTGTTTGTTGTCACACTCACACACACATGATAGAAGTTTTGCCCGGCGGGCTGCGCACACACATCCACAGCGTGTTTCAGCATAATAACAGTTAGTTAGGTAGAACCAGCTCAAAACTGTTCCAAACGAACCAACATGGGTCCACACTGCGCAACGGGTCGGGTTACGTTACCGCAAATCCGTTGACGTATGCTGGATCGGTTCGGGACGTCCTTTGTGCGTGCGTGCGATCATCCCATTGTTTACATGCGCGCGTTGCTCCTTTGCTCCGTCCAATAATGTCTGACTTATCGGGACCTTTCGTGGATCCAATCCTTCGTTCAGTGTCGCGTTTGCTGACAAATGTATGGTGACTATCCAAACATTCTGCAGTCACCGAGAGACTAACACGGGGAAATAATGGTACCTGCCAGACGCGCCGCTCGCCACATAACCACGGATCCAGGATACTGTGTTTGGTTAGTTTATTGTAGTTAAAAACAGTTCATATAGTATCAAAAAATAGAATGAGTCACGGTTTGATTCATCATAGTGTAGCGTACGTGCGGTCAGCAAAGTGTGACTTCCCCGTTCACTCCCTCAACATTACTGTCCCAGAAACACGCCGGTGAACAGCTGATTTTACTACTACGACACCACGTGACCCATTTGTGAATGACGTGACCCTAACAACCCGAGTTGTGTATACCTGTCACCAACAACCAGGTTGGGCAGACCACACGTGGTGCTTTCATCCGAGGAGTTCTAGGCGAGGACCGAGTGGACCTGTACATTGGATTACCTACCCGACGACTGCTGAGCCCTATGCGGCATGGAATATATATTTGCTTTGGTACTTTGATTTGTGGAGCGGATAATCGCCAACACCGGTGAGTGTTGGATTTACCCTGAAAGGAGTCAAGGTGAGACGGCGCTCAGACCAGACTGAGGTCGCCTCGCTTCTTCTTCACTGTGGAGCTACAGCTACAGCTACAGCCTACAAGAGAGCCAAGGTGTATTCATCTGTGGATCAAGATTCTACTGCACTGTCTTCTGTACGTGAAGTCTCCCTAGACATCGTTGACCCGACGGGATACTGCCGACGGCTCTCCTACCCCCCCTACCGGCTTACGACCGGGAGGACCCCTACAGTATATCCAGCTATAATCATTAAGTGTGCCATCGTTATAATTCCCTAAGAGCCAGGTTGTATACTTGCTTCCTGCGTAACCAGAGATTGGACATTCAGTGTTGATTTGCCTACGAGTACTCATTTGCCTTACAAGAGCATTCAAATCATAAACGTAATAGTGAATGTTATATGTACCTTTTGCTATATATTAAATATTTGATTATTACCTTTGTGTGGACCCGGTTTCATTGTGGGAAAGTGTTCATCATATTTAGATATTGTGTACTGTATGGCCAGTAGTTAAAGTACACAAAGCGGTAGTGGTTTAATGATACCATACTTATCAATACAGTCAGGGAATTGTACCCCTCAGTTACAATTGGTCCTTCGAGCCGGAGGGTAATCAGTGTAATATTAATATAGTGGTATTAATATTGAAATGGCCTATGATGAACACTCCACGAAACGGTCCTCCTAAAGTAGAACGCCCGCAGCGTAGACGACAGCCACCTCAGTACTTAGAGGATTACGCTGCCAGTATACTACCTAGCCTTCTACAAACGGTAAACGCGGTAAAAGTAGAAAGTAAAATTATGTCCGACCCTATCAACCAGGATACCCCGACCACAGAGGCCCTAGTGGGTTCTAATGTAACTGACCAAGCTCACGGTGGGGACCAGGAGGGAACTGACACGACTTTACCCCCCGCCAAGACCGAAGAAGTAGTCCCCCAAGAGCTCCGGGAGGAAGACAACCCTTCAGAGATGGAACTCTGCACGGAACAAGATGAGGAGAGCGCCGAGGAGATAGAACTCCAGGACTCCCCGCAGGGGAACGCATCCCCGACCGGTACTGCCAGGAGCGGCTCACCTCAACAAGCGTCTTCCCCCAGCGAAGCGGAGAGGATGCTGTCACAGGCGTTCCTCGCCACCCTGACAGCCTCTACCGAACGCGATCGACTTCAGGGTGAACGCGATCGACTTCAGGGTGAACGCGATCGACTCCAAACTAGGGCTGGGCGATATGACGATATTATATAAATATCGGGTACAGTTCATTAACGATACACTTTTTTAACGTATCGTGGATATCATGATGTTTTGCCCAAGAGGATTGTGTCGCGTCAATCTGGTCCACCCCGTTCAAACTTTTGAACAACGCCGCTCCCACACACACACTACTGCATCAAAGTTAGTTAGTACTTATGATTAACAAAGGCATTCGTTTTGTGGCATCAACATTATATAGTTACACGTTATATAGTTACACATCAGCGTATTTACCCAAACATAGCAACGTCCGATGACGACATAGATAGCAAGCGTTACTGTTCATATCTCAGTCCGTGCCGAGTTGTGCCTGCCCATTCTGCGGTCTGTTAATAAAGTTTTCAATCAGACAGATGTATGGAAAGGCTTTTATTATAACATTTGTTGCAGTAAAATCATTATGCCTCGTTGTCATGCTGCGGTGCGCTAGTAATCACTCGTCGGCTGCGGTGTTGTTGTTGTCGTTGAGCTGAGCTCTCGTTAAAATCAAGGAGGGCATTCAGGAAGTAAAAAAAGAATAGCGCTGCTTGCCGATTGGTGCTAAGAACAGCAGGGCGGGTACAAGCGAATGATTGAATGAATGAAAACGTTATTAACGATTGCAGAATGGGTACAATACAGTACAGCTCAATACAACAACAGTGGACTGACTGGAGGATGAAGACCAGAAAAAGACTTTCGGCTTTTTTACATAAGGGTCCTCCATTTTCAATTCATCAAAACATTTAGAGACATACAAATATACAGTAGTTTCATAAAAATGCTAAAATCCTATTGATTGATTTAAAACTTTATTAACATATTGCAGAATGGGTACAGTACAGCTCAATACATACAATTGTTAAGGGGATGCAGACCAGCGAAAGACTTTCGTCTTGTTTACATCAGGGTCCCCCATTTTCAATTCATCATATTTCATATCTAAATCATATAATATCTCATTGCTAAATATATGCAATATATAATCTAATAATCCAATAATCTAAATCTAATATATAATATAAAAATGCTAAATGCATGGGTATTTTATTTTGTCTTTAATGTTAGCTTGCAAACTCAAATACTGTCTTGGTAAGCCTCATAATGAATTGTTTGGGGAAAAAAAGAAAAACATCGTGATGCGTATCGTGTATCGCCGAAAGGTCAGAAAATATCGTGATATCATATTTAGGCCATATCGCCCAGCCCTACTCCAAACACAGCAACGGAGCGAAGAAGAGCACATACGTCTGGAGCTGAGACGCCTTCAGACGGAAGAGAATATGGCAAGAGACCGGTCCGACACCCAGCGCGCCGCTGACGGTGCCCAAAGAGAAGCAGAGCGCGACATCGCTCTCATCCAGCGCGAAGCCGAGCGCGACAGACTACAAGCCGAGCGCGACAGACTACAAGCGCAGCTAATGGAGCAGCTGATCACCAGGGCAACACCCCCTCCCTCCACAAGGGGTTCCAGGGCCTCGTCAAGACACGTGTCAAGGGCACCCTCCCCTAACCGACTAAGCGACCCTGAGCCCGACCGCCAGAGATAGCCCACACCCCCCTCCGAACTCCTTCCCCGACCGGTCCAAGTGAGACCCAGCTACAAGGAAGGAACAGCGGACACCGCGGAGAGGCTAAATAGACGACTACAGGATCTAGAAGACCTGGCAGAGGAAGAAGAGGGAGAAGAGGAGAGTCAAGCCCGACAGCAGCACATTACTCCACAGGACCAGGAGGTCCAGTACAGCCCAGGCTATACCCCCGCGGCTCTGCGCTACAGACCCCTGACTCGATTCACGGGTGAGCATGACGCACGACCAGTCCCGAGGAATAGCACCTGGACCAGCGGGCCATGGTACCCTGCCAGTACCAGCCCACCGAGAGGCGTAAGAAGAGACTCGCCCAGGAGGCCTCTCTTCCAACGCTCACCGATGTGCCAGCCATCCACGGCGTCATACATTGGCACACCGACGTTTCCAGACTTCACCCATGAGAACCGAGCACAGTACACGGCGCTACGGATGTGCTTAGAGACAATGATGGTGGATGTAGCTGATGAACGCCACAAGTATGCGATCCTATTGAAGCACCTGAAAGTGCCCAGAGCGCACAACATAGCGCTGGCCTATGCCACCTCTACTACCCCATACACCGCGGCTCTAGCAGCACTAGACCAAAGATATGGACGTATATGGGATTACGTAATACAAGAGATAAGGCATATTGACCGCCTACCCCCAGCAACAGACAATCGCTCACTAGACGACCTGTCTATCAAAGTACAATCCCTGTTAGGGATGCTGGGGGCGCAACGAGAAAAGGGTATGCACGAACTATACGCAAACTCGAACGTCGAGAGGATTTTAGAGAAGCTGCCGCCCGCCCGACAGGAGCGCTTCAGGCGGCAAAGAGACCACCGTGACCCTAACGGTCCCGAGCCATCCCTCCTAGACCTAGCCGACTTCCTGGCGAGAGAAGTCAGCAGCCTACGGCTGGATACGTTCGTGCGGAGCACACCAGGCTCCAGAGAGGGACCTAGGAGAGTAAACGATGGCCGAAGATCGGTGACTGTCATGCACCAATCAGAATCAGTACCAAGCAGCAAGAACCACAGTACCCCCTCGATGAAAGAGAAGTGGAAGATGGTGTGCCCGTACTGCGAGAAGGAACACTGGTTGTCACAATGTGACCAGTTCAAGAAGATGACCGCTGAAGAAGTGAGTCACTGGATAAAGTCCAACAGGCACTGTTACCGATGTGCGCGCAGTCACATGGCAGCCGAGTGCCGCCTAAAGAAGAGGTGTAGTCGGTGTGACGGAGCCCATCTACACGACAGTAACAAAAGAAAGCCTGCACCATCCAGCAACACAAAGGCAAGTGTTATGTACATTGACCCCGCTAGCAGCAGCGGCGCCCAGGTGCTCTTAAAGGTGGTCCGTGTAACACTGAGTTACCAAGATAAGGTCATGGACACTTACGCCGTCCTTGATGACGGGTCAGAGAAGACCCTTCTCCTCGCGTCCGCTGCGGCCCAGCTGGGGCTGCGGGGGAGCGAGAACCAGATGACGATTCGGACAATAAGAAGAGATCTAAAGACGATAAAGGGCGAGAATGTCTCCTTCACTATCGCAGCAAGCGGGCAGCCAGAGAGACGGTACAGGATTACTAATGCTTTCACCAGCCAAGAAATAGGACTATCGCAGTACACCTACCCCATCGCCAAGCTGATGGATAAATATGTGCACCTGCGTCAACTCCCTATCCCGCTCATAGACGGCGCCACCCCGACCCTGCTGATAGGCTCCGACCATGCAGACCTCATAGTCCCGATAGACCGGGTCCATACAGGACCCAGAGGTTGTCATGCAGCAGTCGAGACCCGCCTAGGATGGACATTACAAGGCCCCCTCGCCAAGTCTCTTAACCGAACAGCAGCCACTAGCTGCCTCCACCCCAGAGCCACAGAAGGAGACACCACACTCCTGCAGCATGTCGAGAGGCTATGGACACTAGAGACAATGCCCTTTAAGAACGAAAAGAAAGACATTCGTTCTAAGGAAGATATCTACGCTATAGCCCTCCTCGAGCACGGCACAAAGAGAGTCAACGTCAACGGAGTGATGAGATACGCAACTCCACTCCTGAGGCGAGAGGGAATGCCCACCTTTCACGCCACAAAAGAGGCGACGGAGCGGTATCTATTGAACACAGAGCGGCGCCTAGCCAAAGACCCCGCTCAAGAAGCTGTGTACCGCGCTGAGATTAACAAACTAATCACAGCGGGACACATAAAGAAAATTGACATTAAAGAGGCCGATCAGACGACCGAATCATGGTACGTGCCGCACCACAAGGTCCACCACAACGGCAAGGATCGCATTGTGTTTAACTGCAGCTACCAGATCGGATCACAAAATCTGAATAAAGAACTCTTGGCCGGCCCAACACTCGGCCCCTCCCTACTAGGCGTGCTACTACGCTTCCGCCAGGACAAGGTGGCTATCAGCGGCGACATCAAAGGGATGTTCCTGCAGGTGAGACTAGTGGAGGAGGACAAGCCCCTGCTGCGGTTCCTATGGAGAGAGAGGATCGGAGATGAGCACCCAGCCATCTATCAATGGGAAGTCCTCCCTTTCGGAACCACATGCAGCCCATGCTGTGCTACGTTTGCACTGCAAAAGCACGTCGCAGAGGACCCAGCAGCAGATGAAGAGGTCCAACAAAGTGTGACAAATAGTTTCTACGTGGACAAAGCGTCTCGACGCCAGAAGAAGCCGAGGCTCTCCTACTCAAGCTCCGCGCCTCCCTGATCAAAGGCGGCTTTGATCTCAGGCAGTGGGCCAGCAGCGACCCGCAAGTACTGCGCAGCCTCTCCCCCGATGATAAGGCAGCGAGCAGCGACACCTGGATGGCGACCATCCCAGGAGAAGCCCAAGAAATGACACTAGGACTAGTCTGGCGCTTCAAAACAGACTCGCTCCACTATAGACACAAACCCCTGACCAAGGAGCAGGGAAGGTCGACGGCAATACCGACCACCAGACGGAGTGTATACAGAACACTCGCCAGACAATATGACCCGTTGGGATGTATTCTACCTTACACCACCAGGGCAAAGATGATTGTAAGAGCGCTATGGGACAAGGACCAGGGCTGGGACGATCCCATACCCGAACACCTTGCCTCCACATGGAGAGAGTGGGAGACGGAACTCCGTTCACTCCCAGGTGTTAATATACGCCGCAGCTACTTCCCACCCACAGTGAGGCCAGAGACATGCAAGATCGACCTGCACGTCTTCAGCGACGCCTCCGAAGTAGCCTATGGTTCAGTGGCCTACTTGCGTGCCCGAGAGGAGGGAGGAGAAATACATACTGCTTTCATCCTGGCTCGCTCAAGAATAGCCCCACGAAAGCAACAATCTATCCCGCGTCTAGAGCTCTGCGCAGCCCTAGCAGGAGCGCAGCTCGCCACGTTAATCCAACGTGAACTCACCATCCCGGTGCAAAGAACAATCTTGTGGTCAGACTCCACGACCGTACTCACATGGATCCGGTCTGATTCGTGCAGATACAAGGTCTTCGTGGGAGTCAGAGTCACCGAGATTCAAGAGTTAACAGAAGTAACCAGCTGGAGGTATGTGGACACCAAACACAACCCAGCTGACGTCATCACCCGGGGAATGTCCCTGGATGACCTCACCCGTCACAACCTCTACAGTGACGGGCCAGAGTTCCTCAAGCTCCCGGAAGAAGAGTGGCCTACACCCACCCCACGGGAGGCGAGTAAAGAGGAGGCAGAGAACAAGAAACCTATGTTCTGTGGGTTGACACACACACTCGTCCCCACAGACCCGGTTCTAGACGATTGCCTCACCCTAGAGAGTGCGCAGCTAAAGACATTTCTGTGGCACCACCCAGAGGCTCAGCCCACAACTGACATTTCAGCAGCTGACTACGAAGAAGCAGAACTTCTTCTACTACAACGAGCCCAGAGAGACTCGTTCCCCGATGAGCTAGCCTGTCTACAGGGAGCAAAGCCCGTCCCATCAGACAGCAGACTGCTCCACCTAGCCCCCGAGAGCGACGCCCATAATCTCATCAGAGTGGGTGGTCGTCTGCGGAGAGCCCCAGACTTACCGGATGACGTCAAGTACCCGATAGTCTTGAACAGCCGACACAAGGTCACAGAGCTGATCATAAAGAAATACGACGAGGATGTGCACCACGCAGGGGCAGAGAGAGTCTTCGCGGAGATCAGACGTCGTTATTGGATACTGCAAGGGAGAGAAGCAGTGCGGCGCTTCCAGCGAACCTGTCTAGACTGTCGTAAGTGGCGAGCCCAGCCCAGTATACCCCGGATGGCTGACCTACCTCCCTGTCGCCTCCGACTCGGCGACAAGCCCTTTCACTCCACCGGTATGGACTGTTTCGGCCCGCTGTATATAAAGAGAGGAAGAGGAACCGAGAAGCGGTGGGGTATTGTATTCAAATGCATGACCACCAGAGCGATACATATTGAACTCCTCCCAACCATGAGCACAGACTCATTCCTTATGGCCTTCCGAAGATTCACATCACGGAAAGGAAAACCGTCTACATTGTTGTCTGATCACGGGACAAACTTCAAAGGCGGAGAAAGAGAGCTGAGAGAGAGCTTCCAAGCTATGGGCCCAGAACTTAAGACCCACCTCGCTCCATCCCAGATTGACTTCCAGTTTAATCCCCCGAACGCACCTCACTTCGGTGGAACCTGGGAACGAGAAGTACGTTCCATAAAGACAGCCCTGTACGCCGTGCTTGGGGCCCAGACTGTGGCGGAAGAAGTCCTAATGACAGTCCTCACGGAGATCGAGGGAATATTGAACTCAAAGCCCCTCGGTTACGTCTCAAGTGATGTAGCAGATGTCGACCCAGTCACCCCCAACACACTCTTGATGGGGCGGCTGGACCCCGCGCTACCCCAGACAATGTACAGGCCTGAAGAAGCGAACGGCCGAAGAATGTGGAGGTACAGTCAAGTACTGGCTGACAAGTTTTGGAACAGCTTCCTACTCCACTACCTACCGTCTCTACAGACCCGCCAGAAGTGGGTAAAAGAGAGAGACAATTTGACAGAAGGAACAGTCGTCATGATTATCGACCAGTCACTACCCCGAGCTATGTGGCCGGCTGGCCGCGTAAGCAAAGTGATCACCGGTGCCGATGGAAAGGTCCGAGCAGCTGAAGTGCTCGTCCAAGGACGGACTTACACCTGACCCGTGGCGAGGCTAATAGAACTGCCAAGGCTCCCCGATACTATCGATGACGACCATGACCCCATGACTTTGTGAGCTGACTGACCTTACAGCGGACATTGAGTAGTGGACAGTGCGGTTAATCTGTCTCTGCTTAGCTAATTAGGTGGGACTAATTAGGGGGCGGCTGTTGTGAAGGATCAGATTAAACCGAATATATATATTTATTTATGGATATATATTGAATAGTATTTGTATATCGTTTGATATCCCTTGTATATTCCTTGTACATATACACGGAATATCCCTTTAGTCTACTAGCCCATAATAGTTCATTCTCTTATTGGACAAGGACCTGGCGCCAGAGACAGGCCCCTTGGAGCCAAGTTCAATGGTACCGACGAAACATGTCCCTACTAGCCCCGGCTCTGCGCAGGAATACGGCTACCGAAAAGAGAGTGGCACTATTTGTTGACCGTGCATATAAATATGGCGCAAGTAAATGTAGAATTTCTCTTATCCCTTAGTCCTTTACCCTTCTACCCAACTAAGTAACAGAACATGAAGCCTCACCCCACGATACCGCGTGCGGTGTAGTATGGCCTGTTTGGCCTTAGAATAGCATTGAGACCTCGTGCGAATTAATAGCTGAATTGCCAGAGTTTGGCACCGTATTTCTATTAAGTAATAATAGTCTATTATGTATGGTGCATCGTGCGGTTAGAGTTCTAAAGTGAGCAGCATCCCCGTCGCTTCCTCGTGTTATCTAGAGTCTTAACCAGGTTGGGCAGACCACACGTGGTGCTTTCATCCGAGGAGTTCTAGGCGAGGACCGAGTGGACCTGTACATTGGATTACCTACCCGACGACTGCTGAGCCCTATGCGGCATGGAATATATATTTGCTTTGGTACTTTGATTTGTGGAGCGGATAATCGCCAACACCGGTGAGTGTTGGATTTACCCCGAAAGGAGTCAAGGTGAGACGGCGCTCAGACCAGACTGAGGTCGCCTCGCTTCTTCTTCACTGTGGAGCTACAGCTACAGCCTACAAGAGAGCCAAGGTGTATTCATCTGTGGATCAAGATTCTACTGCACTGTCTTCTGTACGTGAAGTCTCCCTAGACATCGTTGACCAGACGGAATACTGCCGACGGCTCTCCTACCCCCCCTACCGGCTTACGACCGGGAGGACCCCTACAGTATATCCAGCTATAATCATTAAGTGTGCCATCGTTATAATTCCCTAAGAGCCAGGTTGTATACTTGCTTCCTGCGTAACCAGAGATTGGACATTCAGTGTTGATTTGCCTACGAGTACTCATTTGCCTTACAAGAGCATTCAAATCATAAACGTAATAGTGAATGTTATATGTACCTTTTGCTATATATTAAATATTTGATTATTACCTTTGTGTGGACCCGGTTTCATTGTGGGAAAGTGTTCATCATATTTAGATATTGTGTACTGTATGGCCAGTAGTTAAAGTACACAAAGCGGTAGTGGTTTAATGATACCATACTTATCAATACAGTCAGGGAATTGTACCCCTCAGTTACAATAATAATAATAATATATTAATATATATATATACTGTATATATACTGTATATTGATTTTTCGCTAATTTATTTTTATTAAATCAATCTCCTTTCAAATAGGCCAAGTTTTTAATAAGAAAGAGAAAAAAGCTATATTTCCATTACCTGTAACTCTTGTCTCTTTCTCTCCTTCTCTGCCTCCTCCCTGAGTCTGCAATCCACAGTCATGACATCGATCTCCAAAAAAAAAGTTACAAAAAAAATAAAAAATTTGAGGCCCCTCGTCACTAGAGGACCACCGGCCGCGACCGTCGTTAATCCGGCCCTGCTCGTCTGCCATATAGATAGCGAACGTATTTTGCAAACGAAGTCATGTCAGAGGATTTACGGTATGACCAGATGGCATTTCGGGACGTGAAACACTTTTATTGTATTGCGTGGTAGAATTTCTACCACTCAATAGTAAAGACATGTCTAACATAATCTTTTGTTTTAACAACTTAATGGAAAATCCTGCCACCGATAAGAGACTCTGTCGCCTGTGACACACACACGCGTCACGCACTCAGCCTGTAGCAGCATGCGCGCTAACTGACTGCTGGGGGAGGGACCGTGGTATGCAGTGGATCAAACCATTCAAATGTGGAGGGCAGGGGGGGACAGAATCTTTGGAAACGTATAAACTCGCTATTAAGTGTCATTGCGTATTATTAATTTGATTGAAATTACGTAGTTATGGTTAGATTTATATATTGGGGGGGGGGTATATAATATTTTTCATGTGATCAAAAAGTGGTGGAGCAAGAGCATACCTTTGCTCCCCCAAGTTCAATAGTGGGAGAGCAGATGCTCCGAATGCTCTTATGGCCAGGCGTCTATGGCAGCAGTGATGTTGATGTTAACTTACCCCAAACAAACGCTGTGGCTATAGGCTGTTGATGATAACAGCACAGCCTCATCTGCTGGGGTTAGTCAGCTCCTAACACACACTCTCTCTGTTATCCTCCTCCTCTGAGATGACTATGAGTAGATGCTGTCATCCACCAATATTTTACATTATATACCCACCAATATTTTACATTATATACACATTGAAAAACATAGACATCCTTCAGTGGCCAGACGTCACGCATTGCGCGTGATTGTATAGCATTTCTGTCTCTTTTCATGCGTCACACAAATTGAGACCATGTCCCGCATGATTGGTTGTCATCCACGCTAACGCCCAGTGCCAGTGTGAATCCCTGGACTTGCGAGTTGTTTTGGTGAGTTACTTTTGTTAGTCAAAAGTCAAAGTCAGCTTTATTGTCACCTCTCGTAATGTGCAAGACATACAGAGAAATGCAATTGCATTTCCCCCTTCCCACGGTGAATATAAAGAACAAGATCTAATATAAACATAAAGTACACTATAAACATAAAGTAACATATGTATACAGGACTATATACAATGTACAGTAGCTAGAAAAAGTCAATGTATGAGTGAATGTAAATATAGAGGTAAACAAGGACTTAGTGCAAAACTTTTAGCAGCAGTGGTAGTAAGTATGCATAATAAATAATGGCAGTAAAATATAATAATACAATAATGGCAGTAAAGTGGCAGTGAGATTATGGATATGGCAGTAAACTAATATGATGTCAACTAAATAAATAAACAAAATAATGGTAGTAAAGTGGCAGTGTGTGTGTCAGTGGGGGGGGGGTAGTCCAGAGTCTGTGGGGGTCTGAGTAAGAGAGGAGTCCAGATTATGTGGAGGCAGAGTAAGAGAGAGGGGCGAGAGCTGGGTGTGTGTGTCAGTGGGGGGGTGTTCTTAGTCCAGGTTCTGTGGTTGCAGAGTAAGAGAGGAGGGAAGAGCTGGGAGAGAGTTCAGCTTCCTGACAGTCTGCTGGTCCTGCAGCTCGGAGGCTCCTCATTCTCCTCCGGAGGGCAGCAGAGTGAAAAAGCGTTGTGCGGGTGGTCATTATGCATAGTCTGGGTGGTCATTATGTGTGCAATGCATGTGTGTGATAAGACTGGGGGCCCAGACCTAGCTATAATCATAAGTGATTGTAAGTCTGGGTGGTCATTTTGTTTATTTTGAGTACTTAACACCCATTAGAGACAAAAGGAAAATAAAAGAAAATGAATAAGGGCAAAACATATTAGGCTTGTGGTCATTTTAATGAGGACAGTGGCGGATGAGCCTTGAAGGAGGGGACAGGGACAGGCCACCAAAAAAAGGGGGGGGGGCTGCGCTGGGGGGTGTCCCACATTGTCCTCACAAACATACCCTTTGTCCCACATTTGGTTTATTGGGATCTGGTAACCCTAGTTTAAGCTGCGAGGCGTGTTGGAAAAGCTTTAACCATGAGTATAGTTTCACAGTCAGGGAAATGTTCGTCAGAACCTGTTAAAATGCACCTTACCTAAACCCTTACGATCACCTTCCAGAAAACCCCCTTCTCGGGGTAAAAGAGAGAATTTCCACACAATCTCTTTAAATCCAATGATGTATTTTTTATTATACAATGGCATGCAAACATCTTGATTCTGATTGGCTGAAACAGTCAAGTTAGCCGTTGTTATTTCGTATAACACACTCCACGTGACCCCAGATCCCTCCCACAACAGAATTACATTTTCTGAATGAGTCCGCCATAGATAGACAAATGGAAGTATGAATATATTTTGAACAAATCCTCCAAAAAAGATAGTCAACTGGTATATGTTAGTTCGTTACAGATATGTTGGATTATGTAATTGGTTTGTCAGGACCCATTGTGAAACAAAAGAAAAATCGCGGACTTAAATAATTTAAATTTTTTTTAAATGGCCGCCGTTTTTTTTTCTTCAGACTTGGATATACTATTGGATCTACTTTATCTGTGGATGGTTGTGAATAAATCTCCATTATGCTTAAATTACTGTGTTTTTATTGTGTAGCAATAAGGTTGGGTGAATTCGGCCATTGTATAAAAGCATTACATCACTTGAAGTCGTGTGTTATACTCATTAGATCACGCCTAGGGGGGTCAAACGACCCTCCGCTGCGCGTCGGGCCTAACAACCACCCCTAGGCATGATCTAATGAGTATAACACACTCCTGCGCGTGATGTAATGCTTAATTCAAGCTTAATAATTTGTGCACATGGGGAAATAAGCCACAGTTCAAATGTATAAGATAATAGAGAAAACAACTTAGTTCAAATTAAATAAGAAAATTGAGTAAACAAATTAAAACAAATTAAAATCATAAAACTGTGACTGAGTATATAACCATTCTGGGGGAGTTTAGTAGACTGATCAGATCAACCTTATCCAGCTCAGATGATGTATTCCACCAAAAAGCCCGATGCCCAGTACAGGGAGTCTGACCGTGGGCCAATGCCCTCGGTCGAGCAGGGAGAGCGATGGACCAGAGGAGAATTATAGCCTCGCACTCAGCTAGGGACTCCGAGGGTTTACCTGGGTCGAGAGTGTCTCCCCGTGCCCGCAATCCCGACTTGAAACAAGACAGGAAAGTAAGCTGTGAACGCACTCAGTTCGACCCGCAGCTCTCAACCCTGACCAATGGAGCCTCGTATACTCACTCAGGTACTTGTCGGAGCTGCTAACGATCCCTTCAAAGTCTCCATAGTGTGTGGTGCAATCCTCCGATCCTCATCTGGTTGGTTCAGGCAGAGGACAACTTACCCTGAGAGCCGATCCCAGCGCTCTGCCTAAAACTAGTAAAACAGCCTTTTATATAGGCCTTCCGATCCCCCTGGTCCTCCCTCCTTTATCTGCTAAACCAATAACTCTTTTTTAGTCCTGACCAATTTTACTAGAACGTTCCTTTACGACCTCCCATCTGTTCTTGCCCAGACACAGCATGAGTCCCTTTTTCTGTGGGCCATTTCCAGCATGAGTCATTCTTTCCATGCAGTTACGGCCCTACTCAGTCACAACCTGCCTGCTTGAATCATGTTACACACAGTACACTTTATTCATTTATTTTTCCTTCAGTATCACACTTCCCTTGTAGATACGGTTTTGTCTTTATTATAATCATGTTTCTGTGTATGTTGATTATAATACATTTATTTCATTTCAGTCATACATGACATTGATTATTAGTATTCGCTCCCGTCATCGCCCTCTGGAGGCTACTTGTGTTTGTTGCATTTATTCTTCTTGGTACCTACTTTGTATTCAGCACCAGTCATTTAACAAATAGTCCATTGACCGTCATGGTCTGGGGCGTGTATTTCCAGTATTTCATCTGGAATCTCGTCATTCTCCGCCCCTTCCTGGATCCCCAGGATTGGTGGCGCTGAATCAAT
This sequence comes from Notolepis coatsorum, assembly GCF_963971535.1. Classification (NCBI taxonomy): domain Eukaryota; kingdom Metazoa; phylum Chordata; class Actinopteri; order Aulopiformes; family Paralepididae; genus Notolepis; species Notolepis coatsorum. The sequence goes on from NC_140170.1 coordinate 187,243,643, forward strand.
CATCTTGATCTGCTTTTCCTTCTGCTTGGTCTCCCTGGGCCTGCTCCATCTCCAGGATCCCCTCTTCCATCTCTCGTATCAGCATTTCCAACGCCATCTCGCCCACTCCCTCTGTATCCTCTGGTGGTCCTTCGAATGGTATCAGGCTTACATCACACCAACCTTGAACGAGGTCCCACTTCTTCTCTGGAAGGGTTCGAAGGATTGGTCCTGCTTCTGGTCTGAGGAAGGAGTCTGCAGTTCTCCTAGACCAATCACACTTTTCTCCATCTCACCTGATTCTGGGTTTCTTGTCAGCCATCCCTCGGTTGGGCTATAACTTGGGGCCAATGGTGGGCTGTAGTTTAGTAGGAAGGGTGAGTAGAGCTCCCGTCTTACGGCTTCAGGCTGCACTCTAGGATCTGTGGGATGAAGATCCATCTCTAGAGTACTGTCCGATGATTCAGACAGCTGTTGTTCCGCCCCTCTTCTCTTGAGTTGCGGGCCCAGTTCCACCTGGTCCTGGTCTTCTTGCACCTTGGTTCACTCACCTTATTCTCTACCATCACCCTTGGTCTCTTGGGTGATGGTTGTTGGTCTGGGGACTTTGGGCTATCATACTGCTGGTACCACTCCAACATCCCTGGCTGAGGGGGGTGACCTGGATTCAGCCATGCCATCACGTATTCTTCTGGTGGGTCCTCCTGGAATCTTACCACCTTATTTACCGGACCTATAGGACCCGCTCGCTTACCCATTTCGGCTTTGGTCAGGTACAGATCGCCTGGTGAGGTCCAGTTTGTCCTGGCTGGGAAGGTTGGGATTCTCGATTCTTCAGGTCACTTTAAAGTATGTTGAGTTTTTAGGCAGATTTCTACACGATTTTAGGGTTTGACACCTGAATGAATATACTGGAATATATTGGTGCTTCTTTAAGTGGTAAGGCTTCTCTCCTGTATGAATGTGCTGGTGTGTCTTTTAAATTGAATGATCAAATTAAATGTTTCCCCCACTGTCTTTAAGGCTTCTCTCCTGTATGAATACGCTGGTGTTGCTTTAAGCTTCCAGAGTTAGTGAAGCTCTTCTCACACTGGTCACAGTGGTAAGGCTTCTCTCCTGTATGAATGCGCTGGTGTGTCTTTAAGCTTTCATATCTACTGAAGCTCTTCTCACACTGGTCACAGTAGTAAGGCTTCTCTCCTGTATGCATGCGCTGGTGTTTCTGTAAGTTTCCAGAGGTACTGAAGCTCTTCTCACACTGGTCACAGTGGTAAGGCTTCTCTCCTGTATGCATGCGCTGGTGTGTCTTTAAGTTTGAAAGTTGACTGAAGCTCTTCTCACACTGGTCACAGTGGTAAGGCTTCTCTCCTGTATGAATGTGCTGGTGTATCTTTAATTCTCCAGACCGACTGAAGCGCGATCCACACTGGTCACAGTGGTAAGGCTTCTCTCCTGTATGAATGCGCTGGTGTGTCTTTAATTCTCCAGACCGACTGAAGCGCGATCCACACTGGTCACAGTGGTGAGGCTTCTCTCCTGTATGAATGTGCTGGTGTATCTTTAAGCTGTCATATCTACTGAAGCTCTTCTCACACTGGTCACAGTGGTAAGGCTTCTCTCCTGTATGCATGCGCTGGTGTATCTTTAAGCTGTCATATCTACTGAAGCTCTTCTCACACTGGTCACAGTGGTAAGACTTCTCTCCTGTATGCATGCTCTGGTGTTTCTTTAAGCCGTCATATCTACTGAAGCTCTTCTCACACTGGTCACAGTGGTAAGGCTTCTCTCCTGTATGCATGCGCTGGTGTGTGTTTAAGTTTCCAGATGTACTGAAGCTCTTCTCACACTGGTCACAGTGGTAAGGCTTCTCTCCTGTATGCATGCGCTGGTGTATCTTTAATTTTCCAGAGGTACTGAAGCGTGATCCACATTGGTCACAGTAGTAAGGCTTCTCTCCTGTATGCATGCGCTGGTGTGTCTTTAAGTTTCCAGAGGTACTGAAGCGTGATCCACATTGGTCACAGTAGTAAGGCTTCTCTTCTGTATGCATGCGCAGGTGTTTTAGAAAATTGGCCTTTTTGATGAAGCTCTTTCCACACTGTTCACAGCAGTGGGGCCTTGACTCATTCATATCTCTGCTTGTTGTTGGGGAGCAATGCAGCAATTGTACCTGGAGAAGAGAGAAGTACACCAATGAAGAGGTCAGATTTTGTGTGTTTTGCATTCGTGAATCTACTCCAAGGGCGGCAATTGAAAACTGGCCAACATTAATAAAATACTGAGATAAAACCCAACAGGCAGTTGCCTGCAATATGACATTGTGGTTTTATCCATCCTTGTAACAATATCATTGTTGTTCCTAGTTTGTGTTGTTCTGGGGAGCAATTAAGAGTACACAGACCACTAGTACAGATACTTCAGTCTGAAATTATATATTCAATGGAATGGATATTATTAGGGATGTCGATTACTTTGTATTATATATGTAATTGTTTTTATCCTTAGGGCAATGTAAATGTAAGCAGGCCTTTGCAGCGCCCAGCTACGCGGGACGCAACACGCTCCCGGGACATCTGTTGCCAGACCGACCCCCCAAATAGGATATCTGTTGGCACTCAGCTCTCTATAAGAACTTTACAGACGCATGTCAAAAGTCAAGGTTTGTAACATTTCTGATCAATTAGCAAATTATGTATTCCAGTTAGTGCTGTGATGTGTTGCTTAGAATATCAATTCTGTAGCTATTGCACATGTAATGCACACATGTAGTTTTGGCAGCTATAATAGCCTTTAGATATCAATCTATCTACTGTAATATCATCCACAGACAAACTGAACAGGCCATCAGACTTGTGAATGCCTAGCAATCTGTACACATTGAACTAAAGTCTGCCTTCTTTGACTAAACTACTGTATGTTTTCTAAATAGCTGTTCAGGCAAAAGTGGCGTCTGTAGAGGTTGGAGTTGGAACCCCAGGCTGCTGGTTCAATGAACCTGCTCCCTCCACCTCAACACCAGGCTGCTGGTTCAATGAACCTGCTCCCTCCACCTCAACACCAGGCTGCTGGTTCAATGAACCTGCTCCCTCCACCTCAACACCAGGCTGCTGGTTCAATGAACCTGCTCCCTCCACCTCAACACCAGGCTGCTGGTTCAATGAACCTGCTCCCTCCACCTCAACACCAGTGAAGACGCTGCTGGTTCAATGAACCTGCTCCCTCCACCTCAACACCAGTGAAGACGCTGCTGGTTCAATGAACCTGCTCCCTCCACCTCAACACCAGGCTGCTGGTTCAATGAACCTGCTCCCTCCACCTCAACACCAGGCTGCTGGTTCAATGAACCTGCTCCCTCCACCTCAACACCAGGCTGCTGGTTCAATGAGCCTGCTCCCTCCACCTCAACACCAGGCTGCTGGTTCAATGAACCTGCTCCCTCCACCTCAACACCAGGCTGCTGGTTCAATGAACCTGCTCCCTCCACCTCAACACCAGGCTGCTGGTTCAATGAACCTGCTCCCTCCACCTCAACACCAGGCTGCTGGTTCAATGAACCTGCTCCCTCCACCTCAACACCAGGCTGCTGGTTCAATGAACCTGCTCCCTCCACCTCAACACCAGGCTGCTGGTTCAATGAACCTGCTCCCTCCACCTCAACACCAGTGAAGACGCTGCTGGTTCAATTAACCTGCTCCCTCCACCTCAACACCAGGCTGCTGGTTCAATGAACCTGCTCCCTCCACCTCAACACCAGTGAAGACGCTGCTGGTTCAATGAACCTGCTCCCTCCACCTCAACACCAGGCTGCTGGTTCAATGAACCTGCTCCCTCCACCTCAACACCAGTGAAGACGCTGCTGGTTCAATGAACCTGCTCCCTCCACCTCAACACCAGGCTGCTGGTTCAATGAACCTGCTCCCTCCACCTCAACACCAGTGAAGACGCTGCTGGTTCAATGAACCTGCTCCCTCCACCTCAACACCAGTGAAGACGCTGCTGGTTCAATGAACCTGCTCCCTCCACCTCAACACCAGTGAAGACGCTGCTGGTTCAATGAACCTGCTCCCTCCACCTCAACACCAGTGAAGACGCTGCTGGTTCAATGAACCTGCTCCCTCCACCTCAACACCAGTGAAGACGCTGCTGGTTCAATGAACCTGCTCCCTCCACCTCAACACCAGTGAAGACGCTGCTGGTTCAATGAACCTGCTCCCTCCACCTCAACACCAGTGAAGACGCTGCTGGTTCAATGAACCTGCTCCCTCCACCTCAACACCAGTGAAGACGCTGCTGGTTCAATGAACCTGCTCCCTCCACCTCAACACCAGTGAAGACGGTTCGATCCGGTAAACGACCACGGCTGGATTTGGATGACGATGATGTGTTCTTCAGCTCCCCCTTTGAGGACCAAGAGCCTCATGACTCCACCTACACCCCTGACTCAGCGACGACCGAGTCCTCGATTCTAGCGTAAGTTCTTAGCCAGTAAATAGTAATGCTGTTCTAATAGTAATGTGCCAGTTCTGATGTAGATGACGTCATTTATTTACGTCATTGTGTTTCTCTTTTCCTTTTTTCTTTATTCTTACGCTCATATCCCTTGAGCAGGCAAGCCTCACCACCCATATACGATGTACCTAAATACATCGTATACGAAGACTGTCTCCTCCAGTTATTCCAAAAGTGTCCGGTGTGCAGTGCTGCATGTGATGTCCAGAAGACAACGCGAGGAACCTTCTTGGCTGTCAATCAACGGTGCCCCCATTGCCAGTTTAGCAGAAAGTGGGCGAGTCAGCCATTGATTGGAACCACACCTGCAGGGAACCTACAACTTTCTGCTGCTGTCTACTTCACAGGGGCATCTTTCAACCAAATTTCAATGTACAGTTTTGCTTGTACAGTTGTACAGTTAATTAATAATATAATTATTATAAATAAATCGCTCTCTCTCTCTCTCTCTCTATACTATACTATTATATATCTAAATATCTAAACCTCGATCTATCTAGTGTGTGTATTAGGGCTGTCCCCGACTAACGATTTGGATGGTCGACTATGATTGGCCAAAATTAGCTGTTAGTCGACTATTGGTCGACAAAAAAAAAGTATAATATATATATATATATTTTTTTTTTATTATTTTTTTTTATCATTCCATTTGGGCTGTGGGGGGTGCTTAATGTCTGAAGGAGTCGACTGAAGGCTCCTTGTCCTCTGCAAAAGCATGCAATTGGTCCACTGATGTTTGTCTAGTCTAGTGTGTTCATTAGATGGGTGAAAGTTAGCCTCTGGTATGCGTGCCATTAGCGTTAGCCACGCTTCTAGGCCTCTTTTCTTTTGGAAAGAATGATACATTTTTATTTTATTTTTTTTTAATTATCATTTTTATTTATTTATTTTTTTTGTATTCGACTAAGAGGTTGGCTAGTCGACTATGGCTCCTTTCGACCCATTAGTCGACTAATAGGGGTCAGCCCTAGTGTGTATACATGGCATCAAATCAAAGTGTGTGTTGCTGTAGGCCTGCCTGTATTGATCACAGTCACACTATACCCCCATTCAGCCCTAATTGCTCCCTGCTGGGCCTTTGTTTCATGGTGTGAATTGGTCTAGTGACATTGACATCACATTGCATTCTGGGAAGGAGTGTAGTTCCCTTATCATTTAGCTGAATTCACTGAATTCTCTTCAGAGGCTCCTGCTGCAAATTGGTATGGATTGTACCAGAATGTTTGATAGGACATTGATTGCAAACCATCGGCTTGAATTTTACAATTGATGGCTTATTTTGAAGGTATGAACCTGTAGTTTTATATTATGTAACAAAAAAAGGGAAAATTCTGAGGAGGTGGAGCTAGTTACTTTAGACCTCAGGGCCATAAACGTATATATATACGTTTTTAGATAGTTTCCCCTTTTTTTCGATTTTAATACCCTATTCAATGTCAGGGAGCTGGATGTTGCCTGTAAAAGGCATACTGGGACTCCAAAGTTGCAGTACCGGCCAGATCCTGCTAGTAGCGCTGTATCGAGAATGCAGTAAACCCCGTTCCAGACCGGGTGCTACACGCAAAATGCTCCGGGCGCTCTTTTCTACTAATGGTGAACCTAGGGCTTCACCCGATTGGATTGAATAGTTTTCGGGGCCCCCAAACCATATGCTGTGGTGGGTTATGTCGTGGGCCAAATGGACATATGATCTACCAGATGGCAATCAAATAATTGGAATATTCTTCTTGGAATCCCACCGGCCGCAGGTAAGGACAATTTGACGTAAATTTCAGCTTGATCGTGCATTGTTTTCATAGCCATCCCCCTGATCAGCATATGTTGTGGTAATAACGGTTATTGTAACCGTTATTGGTAGGGATGCACCGATATGAAAATTTGCCACTGATACCGATTGTTCAACTAACACAATCGGCCGATACCGATATTTGTGGCAATTTTGGCAATTTTTTTTTTTTTTGTAATTTTTTTTTTTGTAAATTTTTTTTTTATGAAACTACTGTATATTTGTGTTACAAATTGTGCTCACCGATATGAACATAGGCCTCTTTACTTACTTAAAAAAAGGAAACATCAAGAAATAGCACTATCTCTCTCCCAGTATGTTCTGTAGGGCTGCAGCTAGATACTAGTTCTCCCAGTATGGTCTACCGGCTGGGCTGCAGCTGGGTACTAGTCAAGTCAAGTCAAGTCAAGTCAAGAGTTTTAATTGTCACGGCATACAGGTATACAATGAAATGCGGCTGGTCTTGCCCGCGACGATGTGCAATACAGTGGTACAACATATAATAGAATCCAATAAAATACAGTGGTACAACATATTAATAGAATCCAATAAAACAGTGCAATAAACAGGTACATGGTGTGCCATCTCGGTATCTGTACATTAGTATTTACAGAGCATATAGGACATGCTAGGTAGCTTTAGTAGTGCAATACACTGTTCCTGATGCTATACTACTATTGTCTCAACCAGAGTCTCAACCAATGAAATTTTGATTGACAGTCGATTCTGCCAATTACGTCACACACCGCTTGCACCCGCCTCTGCTGTTACCACCAATAGGCAAGCGCGTATACATTTTTTACTTCCGCTTTTGTCCGCCATTGATTTTGACGAGAGAGGTTTTCTAGAACAACAACAACGGCGGCGCGCCAACGTTTAGCTTTTAGCTACGCAGGATGACTTAAACGAAGCATAATGATTTTACTGCAATGATTGTTATAATAAAACAAAGCCTTTCTATTAGGGCTGCAACTAATGACTAATTTGGTAGTCGACTAATCTGTCGATTATTTTTTCGATTAACCGATTATGTAAAAAAAAGAAAAAAAAAATATATATATATTTTTTTAACTACCTATCTTTGTGAAAGTGGCTTCTCAGCTCTGGTCCAGCTGAAGACAGAGCAGAGGAACAGATTGGACATTGAGCATGACCTAGGAGTTGCTTGTCTACCATCATCACCTCAGACTTTGAGACTCTTGTCAGGACCAAACAACAACATCATAACTAGGGGTGCACCGATATATCGGTCGGGTATCGGTATCGGCCGATAAGTGCCTTGTTGACTGCTATCGGTCTATCGGCCGATAAGCTCAAATGTGCCGATAGCAGTCGCCGATAAATAACCATCAATTTTTGTAGCGTCAAAAGGCAAAAAAAAAAAGTTCACTCGCGACCTACCTGCACAACGCCCGCCGTCCCCCACACACACACACAAGCTACTGCATCAAAGTTACTTTATGATTAACAAGGCATTCGTTTTGTGGCATTAACGTTATATAGTTAGTGTTACACAGACAATAACATCAGCATATTATTATTACCCATAGCAGCAAGGCATTACTCCGAGTCCGTTCATTAGCTACCGGGAGATGCAAGACTAACGTTACTGGTGAAAATGTGATTTGCGTTGGAATACTCCTTTGCCAACTTGCTGTACTTTGCTTGCAGGTCTGCAGCCATTATTGCTGGATTATGAATAGCCCCAACTTTAGCCAAGGTAACGTTATGGCTAAACCTTTAACAATAGTTAACGCTAGCTTTCGGTTAGCTGTTCAATGCTAAGATGGCATTTAAGAAAGTATCTGCTGTTAAAATGACACAAACATTCGTTTTGTGGCATTAACGTTATATAGTTAGTGTTACACGTTCAATAACAAGCATATTATTTACCCGAAGATAGCAGTAAACAAGGCATTACTCCGTTAGTCCGTTCATAGCTGAGTTCCATTCCGTTGCTCATTCCGTACCAAACTACCCATTCTGCAATCTGTTAATAAAGTTTTCAACCAGACAAATGTATAGAAAGGCTTTGTTTTATTATAACATTTGTTGCAGTAAAATCATTATGTCTCATTTGGTCATGCTGTGGAGCGCTGGTCGGCGGGCCGGGCAGCTAACGTATTAGCTCCGTTAAGTTTGTTGTGCTCTCGCGGCATGCCCGAAAGTAGAAAATGAATAAACGCTTGCCGATTGGTGGTAAGGACAGCAGGAGGTGGGTGCTAGCGGTGTGGCGTAATTGGCCGAATCGACTGTCAATCAAAATGGTTCCATTGCATTGGTTGAAAGCTCTGGTTGAGAGAATAGTATCCCGCTGCAGGCCGCCAGAATGGTTCCATTGCATTGGTTGAAAGCTCTGGTTGAGAAAATAGTATCCCTCCGCAGGCCGCCAGACGATACTGGGAGAGAGATAGTGATACCATAAACATATTTCTTGATGTTTCCTTTTTTTAAGTAAGTAAAGAGGCCTACAAATACAAACATACACATACAAATATACAGTAGTTTCATTAAAAAAAAATAAAAAATTTAAGAAAAATCAAAAAAAAATTAAAAAAAATTACAAATACTTATATACAAATATCGGTATCGGTATCGGTATCGGCCGATAGTGTTAGTTGAACAATCGGTATCGGTGGCCAATTTTCATATCGGTGCATCCCTAATCATAACATGATGATCCCATAGCAAATTAAAATAATGACTCATGAAACATTTGAATTTGGATCTTAAGCCACTTTAAATGAAAATGTATTTGAAGAACAATACAGCAATCACTCATAACAAGATAAATAAATTAAATAATACAAATTAAAGTGGAAGTGTACTTTAAATAACTAAAATAATAATAATAATAATAATAATAAAGAAATAACTAGCAGCATCTGCCCCCAGCACCGCGGCTGATGGGGCTGTAACTTGGTCCAGGACCAGGAGGGTGACATGGAACAGCTGTAAGGGGAGAGGGGGATGAGTCAGATCAGACAGACTTCTAGGTCTTTTGTTTGCTGTGTGTGAGAGGAGTCTGTGTGTGTGTATGTGTGTGTGTCTTACTCTGATCGCTGTGTGAGTGAGAGGAGTGTGTGTACTGTGTAATTTGTGTGTGTGTCTTACTCTGATCGCTGTGTGAGTGAGAGGTGTGTACTGTGTAATTTGTATGTGTGTGTGTCTTACTCTGATCGCTGTGTGTGAGAGAGAGGAGTGTGTATGTGTGTGTGTCTTACTCTGATCGCTGTGTGTGAGAGAGACGAGTGTGTATGTGTGTGTGTCTTACTCTGATCGCTGTGTGTGAGTGAGAGGAGTGTGTATGTGTGTGTCTTACTCTGATCGCTGTGTGTGAGAGAGGAGTGTGTATGTGTGTGTCTTACTCTGATCGCTGTGTGTGAGTGAGAGGAGTGTGTATGTGTGTGTCTTACTCTGATCGCTGTGTGTGAGTGAGAGGAGTGCGTGTGTAATGTATTGTGTGTCTAGTCTGATCATCATCTCCTGCAGGGGAACAATGTTTTCAATGTCCAAAATTTGCTATGGGATCATCATGTTATGATGTTGTCTGGAACCCTGAGAAGCCACTCTCACAAAGATAGGTAGTGCACAAAAAAACAAAAAAACAAAAATGTTATGACTAATCGACGCAACAATTTCTCGTCAACGATTTTTTATAATCGACGTCGTCAATTATGTCGACTAATCGTTGCAGCCCTACTTTCTATACATGTGTCTGATTGAAAACTTTATTAAGAGCTAAGAGCTATTGTTATTTATAGGTTGCTTTTTAAGTAATTTTCTTGAGATTTGTCAGATTACTAGGCATAATAAAGCATGTTGAGTAACTTTGGTTATAGAGATATAATTGTTATATAAATAAATAATAATTTTATATCCATAGAGGACTCAGGACTGAGCAGGCATACTTTAAAAGTTTAAATATATTAAAATTATAAGGCATCTTTGAGTCAACTTTAAGTATCTTGAGTTGAGGCTGTGGGCACCGTCCTCTTTTTTGGAAATCACAATATGGTCATTGGTCACCCTAGAATATACAGTCCCTCCTCCCAGCCCAGGTACTACTACCTACGTAACCTCTGACCTATAGTGGAAAGAGTTAGACTTTTCAGAAGTTCTTCTGACTTTATTTATTCCTTTATTCCTGTCTTAGATTGCAGATGTGAAGAAACCCAAGAAGACACAACAGCCAAAGCCTCCATCCACAGGTGATTTCTTTGGCGCCTTGTACAAACAGAACTCCCTCGAGCAACTAAGCAGAGAGGAGGCCGTCGCCGCCTGGATCGGCCGCACAGCACTCCCTGCACGTACAGTCGAAGATGAGGATTTCATAATGATGTTGCGAACATTTGATAAAAGGTTCAGAGTGCCAAAAAAGACTAAAGTATCCAACCTGGTGGACAAAGTGTATGTGGAACAACAAGAGAAATGCAGGCACAGGTTGTCTATGGCACGCAAAGTAACCTTAGGTTTAGACATATGGTCCAAAAAGGGTCTCACTGCATCCTTCATTGCAATCAGTGCTTGTTATTTCAACCCAGAAGATAATAAGCCTGAACATATTCTCCTGAACCTGAAGGAAATGGTTCACCCCCACACTGCTCAAGCTATAAGTGCGCTTGTGGAGGAGTGCATAGAAGCCTGGGGCATCCCAAAAGAGAAAATCCTCACGAGGATCACTGACAATGGCAGCAACATGGTGGCTGCGTTCCCGTTCCGTACTGCAGAAGAGGCCACAACTTCTTCTGAGGAGTCGGACTCTGAGCACAATGAGGACGACATTGAGGAGAACAACAACGATGTGCTGCAGCAGGAAGGAGAGGACGACATTGACGGGTCAGTCTGTGCTTGAAGTTGAAATAATTCTATATTCATTCGAATAATAATAAATAGGTAACTGCCTGGTTATAATTGAATTTCATATACATATTAATAAATAAGTTAATATGTTAAAAGGTTAAACATTGTGAATTGAATAAATAAGTTAAAAAGAATAAATGGATCATTAAACTATGCATTTGTATTTTTTCTTATCTCCATCATGTAGGGACGAGTACGACTCTGCCTATGGAGCAATGGAGAGGACCCCATGCGTTGTGCACACCCTCCAGCTTGTAGTGAACATGCTGCTGAACAAGGAACCCTCAATCCCAAGACTGCTGGACAAAACAAGGCACCTGGTCAACCAGTTCCGCAAATCATCTGTCGCCACAGAGCGCTTGCTGCAGAGGTCTGGTCTCATCCTCATCAAAGACTGTCTCACCAGATGGTCCAGTTGTCACGCCATGATGGCGCGTTGTCTTCAACTCAAGGACCACGTCACAGCAGTAGCGGAATCCATGAGCTGGGACAGCCTGCAGCCCAGTGAGAGGCAGAAGATTGCCATGATGCGAGACCAGGGCCCTCATTCATCAACGTGTTCTACGCACAGATCTGTGCTTACCCTGTGCGTACGATCATTTCTAAGCAAAGAGTGGGATTCATCAATTTCGATTTGAACTTGACTCCGTGCTTACGTCTACGCACAGGTCAGAGCACACTTACCTGACGCCCAGTGGTAGAATATATTATTACAACAAGGAAATGAGCTTCTGTGCATAATAACACTGGCATGTTCTGTACGAACCGTAGTTCATTATAGTTCATTGTAAAATAGCAACAGTAGTGTAATTATGGTCAAAACCCTATAAATAGCATTTGGAATAATAGATCTTTCTCTCAGAATGAATGCAGCATGGTTTATATAGCGTTATCGGAATATACGGGGTGTAGGCTACTGACTGACTGCGCTCCGCGTAGCTTGATTGATTGAAAAGTTTATTAACAGATTGCAGAATGGGTACAGTACAGTACAGCTCAGTACATACAATTGTTAATTGGGGATGCAGACCAGAGAAAGACTTTCGTCTTGTTTACATCAGGGTCCCCCATTTTCAATTCATCATAAAGCTCAACTCGTTATTATTTTGCGCAGACCGCAGAAACAAACACGGGAACGTTTTGATTATATTTAAAAGGCTTTACGTTAAACGAAACAAGTGGAATTTCGAAGCTGTAAGCAGAATACAAGTCATATGAATATAGTGTTCTTCCCCCTTTTTACTGTATAAGAAAGAATAGAAAACGCATTGCAATGACACCAGATAGTGGACAGACTATGTATATGATGGGATTCAAGTTCGCGTTTTTGTTGATCATAGGCATGCTGTCAGAGTATGATATCTTAATCAAACATTCTAGAACATTTGTCGTCACAGATCATGTCCTAATAGAACATAGGCTATGGCATGGATCGTGATATTGTGTGGACTGTTATTATTACTGTACCGGTACCACCCATTGTGACAACAGCCTTGTGAGTCCCGCACACAAACATGATGGAATTCAAGTTCATGTATTGAAAGGCAGGCTACATCATACATGCAGTGAGATTCATTGTTTCTTGTATATGCTCTCGTATTATTGTTTATATAGGCTACCCAATACTGACATCAAAATAGATTGTAGTATGCCTCTAGAAATCATATGCAGCAGGTAGAAAATTGACGGGAGATCCATCGCGATTTGGAATAAAATTGAGGAGAACTTTAATCCCTGGGTATTGATCAAACAACACGGGAAAAGGCAGTCATATTCCAGCGCGGTATTTATTAGTGTTTGCGCTGCCCAGGCAGCAATGGTTAATAGATATCATATCCGACATCACCGTAAGTGTACACGTCTGTCACTGCTCATGACACGCTTCCCTCGGCTTAGTCCATTTTTCCACATTTCATGGGTGTATTCCATTACCGTATATGGTTAATCGGGGCGTTTCTGGTATGCAAATACTTAAAACAGTGCACGAGCTCAAACGTAGGATCAAAGTCATATTCATCATGACAGGTGTGCGTAGAGCCTGCGTACGCACGTGTGATGAATCCCGACTTCCCTGTGCGTACACTGGTTCTACATTCCGTGCTTACGTGTGGAAATAGAACATGTTCTACGCACACATTGATGAATGAGGGCCCTGGCTTCTACTGCCATTTGCTGAGCACACAAAGATGCTGCAAAGTGACACCCAATCCCTTTCCCTCGTTGTGCCTGCTCTTTTGGATCTCAGAAGCCATCTGTCTGAATTCAATGTAGCTCATGCTAGAACCTAGAGAGAGGCAGCTTCACTGGCACAGAAGATGCTTTTCAACATGCACCATCGTTTCAGCGTTTTCCTTGACGTCACAGCCGTCAAGTTCTCTCCTCTTGCTGCAGCAGCATGTTTTGTTGACCCCCATGTATCAGCTGAGACCCTTATTGAGAATGAAGACGAGGGAATGCAGGATCTTCTACGAGAGGCAGAAGCCTACATTGCTCACAGCATGTCCCGAAGAGTGGAAGTGCGAGTGGAGCAGGTGACCGATGATGATGATGAGGAACTGGAAAACGTGGCTTCAGCAGGAGAGACACCCTTGGCAAAGCGGCCTAGGTTCAAGTTTTTCAGTGCCAGTCGTCCAGCAAGGCCAAAGACCACTAACATTAGACAGGAGATTCTGAACTACAAAGAAGGGCTGTCCAACCACCAGGCTGCTAGTGCTAACACAGACGTTGAGGAATCTGCTATCGAGTTCTGGATTTCTCAGAGTCCTATGGTGTTTCCACATCTGAAACCTCTGGCCTTGGATCTCCTGGCGATGCCAGCATCCCAAGCCTTTGCCGAACGTGTCTTCAGTGTAACTGGTTACCTCTCAAATGGCCGCCGCAACAGAGCAAGAGACATATTGGAAAAAAGTGCTTTTCTCAAGATGAACAAGAACAAGTCTAAATAGTCAATTGTGAATGCAGGCAGCAGCACTGACCATCACCAACCCTAACTTAGGGGTTAGAGTTAGAGGTCGTCTAGGTCTGGTTAGGGGTTAGAGTCAGGTGGTCTAGGTCTGGTTAATAGAGGCCATAACCAGACCTAGACCACCTCTACTCTAACCCCTAACCAGACCTAGACGACCTCTAACTCTAACCCCTAAGTTACCCTAACCATGCCTAGACCACCTCGCTCTAACCACTAACCAGACCTCTTCCATGTGGCACTTTAACACTGACCTCAGAATGTGATTTTATATGTTTTATGCAGGCAGCAGCACTGACCAAAGTGACCATCACCAACCCTAACTTAGGGGTTAGAGGTGGTCTAGGTCTGGTTAGGGGTTAGAGTCAGGTGGTCTAGATCTGGTTAATAGAGGCCATAACCAGACCTAGACCACCTCTACTCTAACCCCTAACCAGACCTAGACCACCTCTAACTCTAACCCCTAAGTTACCCTAACCATGCCTAGACCACCTCTACTCTAACCACTAACCAGACCTCTTCCTCTTCTAGACGAAAACAAAAAAGACAAAATTGAGACAAAAACTGACTAAGACTAAAATGCTCAGACATTTAGTTGACTAAAACTGACAAACGGTTTGGTTTATTACAAGCATTATTAACGTGGCTATGATTCAAGCGGTTTGTAAAAAAAAAAAAAAACTTTAAAAAAAAACATTTTTATAAGTATGCAGTATCATAACTACACCTTTGATGTTTATTGCAAACCAAACCGTTTGTAAATCCGTCAATATTTCAGCGAGTTATGAGTATTTTTGTCTGTGCAGCTCACTCACTCTCACTCAAGGCTGACTGGTGCAAGATGGCGGCGGTTCAGTGACGCTGGTGACTCCGCCTTAAGCTATCTAGTGTTCTATAGATATCTATGAATACCACGATCACAACACCAGAGGGAGTTCCACAAATCATGTAAAACCCAGATTCGGCTCAAACAAGGGACTAAACACGTTTAGCAATTATGCCACATCAATGTGGAACGCCCTACCCAAAGGAATCACTACCCACTTTCAAAAACACTCTCAAAGAACACCTACGGGAGACTGCAATTCGAAACTGGCCCCTACAAATGTCCTAACCAAGTTGTACAATAAAGACCAAGCATGGCTTTGTCAGTATTCCAATGTACAGTGCCCCCCCTACCCCCCCCCCCCCCACCTCCAATGTACAGCCCCACCCAACACCACCCCACCTACCTACCCAACCTCCTCCAATGTACAGTTTCTATGTCAAATGTATGTCAGTATTCCAACAATGTACAGTGCCCCCCCCCCCTACCCAACCCCCCCCCCCCCCCCCCACATCCAATGTACAGCCCCACCCCACCTACCCAACCTCCTCCAATGCACAGTTTCTATGTCAAATGTATATACACTCTTTTTCTGTTTTTTTTTAGTATCACAAACAGTACTGTATTTGCAAATCTGGTATGTCATAAATGTATAGATGTAGCAGTACTGTCTATCTGTATGTCGGGTATGTCATATGATGAATTGAAAATGGAGGACCCTGATGAAACAAGACGAAAGTCTTTCTCAGGTCTGCATCCTCTTAACAATTGTATGTATTGAGCTGTACTGTACCCATTCTGCAATCTATTAATACACTTTTCAATCAATCAATCAATCAATCAATCAATCAATCAATCAATCAATCAAACGACGCCCGCCCACGCACAGTCAAACCTAGTCCAAGCCACGAAGCCCCGCCCAGACGTTGGGCTCGCGGCTCTGCAGATATACCCTACTCGATTGAGAAGCTAAAGGCTAACAACGTGGCCGAACAATAGTATTATAGCGTCGAATATTTGCGAGTTAGAACCCCAGTTTAGGCATCGAGGAGTCGGTTTAGAGGAACGACGGTCGCGGACCTACGGGAGAAGACTGCTGGAGTGGACGTATTAGAAGTATAGGTCGGTAGCTATCGTATTCGTAGCCACACACTTTGGTAAGGATTTCCTATATTTTTTAGTTTGAAGATCGGGAGGCTAATTTGAGACGTGTCTGGAGGTCACTCCGGGCTCCTTAAGGTGACGGTTTCCGCCTCCTCATGTCTTCATTCCGTGAAACACTTCTCTGTTCTTCAGCTCAGAACGCTGTTAAAGTACAATAACACACTACCTGCTGAAGAGAAACGTTATGCAGCATGAATGTAGTGAGTATTGATAACTGATGTTAGTATTTTATATAGTATGAATGTGCATAGCGGCATGGCAGGAGCACTCATACAAGGGTACTACGACTATGCTTGCACCTCATGGTACCAAAGCACCTCAAAGGCGCTAAAAACAAAATTACAAACATCTCAAAACAAACTGGTCAGACTACTGCTTGACCTTACTCCTAGAACCCACCTCACCCCTGCCCACTTTGACAACCTAGGATGGCTTAGAGTAGACGACAGAGTACAGCAACTTGCAATGGGCCTGGTCTACAAGATACACTACACGACCAAGGTACCCATGTACATGTCAAAATACTTCCCAAAGGTCAGTGAATACCACAATCACAACACCAGAGGGAGCTCCACAAATCATGTTAAACCCAGATTCGGCTCAAACAAGGGACTAAACACGTTTCGCAATTATGCCACATCAATGTGGAACGCCCTACCCAAAGCTGTAAAGGAATGTGAATCACTACCCAATTTCAAAAACACTCTCAAAGAACACCTATGGGAGACTGCAATTCGAAACTGGCCCATGTAAATGTCCTAACCCAACCCCCTCTAATGTACAGTAAATGACCAAGTATGGTTGTCAATATTCCAATATACAGTTTTGCTTGTACAGTTGTACAGTGTTCCCCCACCCACCGAACCACCTCCAATGTACAGCCCCACCCCACCTACCCAACCTCCCCCAATGTACAGTTTTTATGTCAAATGTATATACTCTTTTCTGGACTATTTTTGTATCACAAACAGTACTGTATTTGCAAATCTGGTATGTCATAAATGTATAGATGTAGCAGTACTGTATATCTGTATGTCATATATGTCCTGATTAATTGAAAATGGGGTACCCTGATGTAAACAAGACGAAAGTCTTTCTCTGGTCTGCATCCCCTTAACAATTGTGTGTATTGAGCTGTACTGTATTGTACCCATTCTGCAATCTGTTAATAAAGTTTTCAATCAATCAATCAATCAATCAATCAACAATGGACATTGAAAAGAGACACTAATGCAGTAGCCAGTAGGGAAAATGTGACTATGATTTATATGTTTTGGAAAAACTACCAAGAGGAATTTTGGAAAGAGAAATGAACGATTAGTGTCGATTATTAATTTCAATATAGAATATTCGTTGACAGCCCTACAAGTACAATTAGTTACTGTACACTACATCACCCCTGAGTGGTGAACTTTCCTCCACTGTACCGAAAACCCGTACCGAACCTTGACTTCAAAACCGAGATACGTACGTGATTGTACAAAGTGATGTCTTCCAAGATGATCAGAGAGGAAATATCAGTTTGATGGAGGAGGTGTCTATTGTTGTTCTGATTGGCCAATCAGTTCCAAGCAGCTAAATGCTCAACTCTTGTCTCTCTTGTATAAAAACAGGGCTGTTTTCCAGACTGAAGAACTCATTCAACCATAAAGACGGGATAGTCTGCTGGTTGACTTGAACGCCTCTCTGTGGCAGAACACATTGTCTACTGGACCAAGACTTTCTACTGGAAACCATCTGGATCAAAACCTGCTTCTGAAAACAGATCAGACTGTGGACACCACAATATCTGTAAGTACAATTATTTATTAGATTGTTTTCATGTCATTGTAGAGCCCAGGGGTGCAGTGGTCATGCCACGCAGTACCACGCCGTCCCAGCACTTTTCTGAGCAGAAGTACGTGCACAGATGTGCACGCGCGCGCACAATGTTTCACAATTTTCACTCGACTCGTCGTCCGTGCGCCAAGTACCGGTACTCAGCTATCACCCAGTCTTTGCATAACAATAGCATAGCAATAGCATAACAAAGAACGAGAAGTGCAAAACCAAAATACAAGCCCTGTACCAATTGGTGGGGGTTTGCTTGAGCTGTGGAACAAATGGTCCCGACTGGAAGGATGAGCCATTAAGTTGTGCTTCAGAAGGAAACTGTCCTTCTGTAAACTGTAAGTTAGTTACATTGTTAATTTAGTTTGTATTTACTTTTCTAGTTTAAGTTAATTCAATTAAAGAAATTGTAACTACAATATTGTATCTATCTACAATTACATTTAAAACATTGTTTGTTTTTCAACCATATCTGTTGACAATATAATTTCTTTATATATTGAAGGCTACATCCTGCTACCTTTTTTCATATTTCAAGGCAATATTTACAAAAACTAAACTAAAACTAGTAATTTCCTATACAAACATGTTTCCTACTATTTATGCATAATAATCATCTGTTCTGTGCGCACGCGAGGGAACATGTATGCGTGAGGTCATTTAAACGCATACAGGCACTTCTGATATTACGACTGCACCCCTGGTTGTCTAACATCATTGCAGTGTGTGTAAATTGACCGTCGGTCATCATAGCTAACCGGTGTGGTGTTATGTTATATATATATTATATTATATATATATTAACCCGTGTGGTGTTATGATATATATTATATTATATTATATATATTAACCGGTGTGGTGTTATGTTATATATTATATTATATTATTATTATTAATTATATTATTATTATTATTAATTATTATTATAAAAGGAAATGTCGTGCAGCGGAGCGAAAATGGAGAAAAACAAAAACCACCATATGCTGTGATATATACAAAGATGCTTTAACTGCTTATAATAAAACCATCCGCTTAGCAAGGAAAGATTACTTCTCTAAAATCATTACAGAAAATGCTGGAAACTCCAGAATCCTCTTTTCCACTATTAATGTACTACTCAACACTGCCCCTACACCTCCTCAGTCATCAACGGTTAAGTGTGAAGAACTTGCACTATTCTTTAACAACAAAATAACCTTGATCAGGGCCAGCATTACTCATGATGGAAATAAAGTTGATTGCGGCAAACCGTGCAATGTAACCATGAGAAGTTTCACATGCATCACATTAGATGTACTCTGCAAAACTGTCTCAGAATGTAACTCCTCCACCTCAGACATTGACCCTATACCTACAGCTTTCTTCAAACGGGTATTTAATAGTGTTTCAAGCCCTGTGCTAGATATCATAAACACTTCCCTTAGGACTGGTATTTTCCCGGATGCCTTTAAAACAGCAGTTGTAAAGCCATTACTAAAAAAACCTAACTTGGATAGTAATGAAATGGCAAATTATCGTCCAATATCCAACCTACCATTCATTAGTAAAGTACTTGAAAAGATAGTTTCAGTTCAAATAAATTCCTTTCTTGAAGAAAACAACATCTTAGAAGAATTTCAGTCAGGATTCAGAAAATATCATAGCACTGAAACTGCCCTCACCAAAATAATCAGTGACCTCAGACTAAACTCTGACGAGAATAAGATCTCCATCCTTATCCTGTTGGATCTCAGTGCAGCATTTGATACAATCGATCATGATATTCTAATCGATCGTCTTGAAAACCATGTCGGTTTCTCAGACCATGTGCTGGGCTGGTTTAAAACATACATCAGAGGGAGGAAATTCTATGTTAAACTAGGAGATCACATGTCTGATATATACGACAACAACTATGGAGTTGCACAAGGGAGTTGCTTAGGTCCTTTACTCTTCTCCCTTTACATGTTACCGCTGGGTGATATCATCAGAGAACATAATGTAGATTTCCATAGCTATGCGGATGATACACAACTGTACATATCTGCTGAACCAAATGATACAGCGATTAGCTCCATTACAGACTGCTTACTGTCAATAAATAAATGGATGAGTAAGAACTTCCTGAAACTAAACGAGAACAAAACTGAAATTCTAATTATCGGCTCCAAAACTAAAAAAGAAACATTAATAAAGAACCTGGGGGGACTAACCCCTTGGATCAAATCTGAAGTCACTAGTCTTGGGGTTATCATAGATTCAGAACTGAACTTCAATTCTCATATTAGCAAAGTGACGAAAACATCGTTCTTCCATCTCAGAAATATAGCAAAAGTACGACCATTTATTAATCAGAACGATGCTGAGAAGCTAATTCATGCATTCATATCTAGCCGGTTAGACTACTGTAATGCACTTTTCACAGGTCTCCCTAAGAAAACCACAGAGAGGCTTCAGCTAATCCAAAACTCTGCAGCCCGACTGCTAACTAGAACCAAAAGGAGAGAGCACATTAGTCCAGTCCTAGCCGCTTTACACTGGCTTCCCGTAACATTTAGAATTGACTTTAAGGTCCTTCTCCTTACATACAAAGCTCTAAATGGACAGGGACCTAGCTACATCGCCAACACTCTAATAAATTACACACCAGCAAGAACACTGCGATCATCAGCTGCTGGACTACTAGAGGCTCCCAGAAGCAGTCAAAAGAGGATCGGTAATGCAGCCTTTATCAACTATGCCCCAAAACTATGGAACAAACTACCCCAAAACATCAGGGAAGCCAACTCGCTAGACATCTTTAAAAGACAGCTTAAAACCTATCTCTTTGCTCAGGCATTTCACTGATAGTTATCTGCTACCACCTAGTGGCAAGAGGAAACATCAGGGATATCCTGACACAACTTGTATTTATTCTTACCCTGCCTACTCTTTTACACTGCCTATCAAACTCATGTGTCGGTTATTGCACTTTTTACTTCTTACTGATGACTATTTTTAAACTGAATAATTTTAAACTATTCTTATTTATTGCTAGATCCAAATGTGAAACACTGCGGGTTGTGACGCACACACACACAGTCACACACACACAGTCACACACACACACACACAATCACACACAAACACACACACACACCGACATACACACATACACACACACACACAGACACACACACCGACATACACACACACACACACACACACACACACACAGTCACACACAGACACACACACACCGAGTTGTAGTAGCGTTGTAGTTGTAGATCTAGGTTAACTGTGTCCTGGTAGAGTAGTAGTAGATCTAGGTTAACTGTGTCCTGGAGTGGTAGTTGTAGAGTAGATCTAGGTTAACTGTGTCCTGGAGTAGAGTAGTAGTAGTTGTAGCGTTGTAGTTGTAGATCTAGGTTAACTGTGTCCTGGTAGTTGTAGAGTAGTAGTAGATCTAGGTTAACTGTGTCCTGGGGTAGAGTAGTAGTAGAGTAGTAGTAGTTGTAGCGTTGTAGTTGTAGATCTAGGTTAACTGTGTCCTGGTAGTTGTAGAGTAGTAGTAGCTGTAGTAGTAGTAGATCTAGGTTAACTGTGTCCTGGAGTGGTAGTTGTAGAGTAGAGTAGATCTAGGTTAACTGTGTCCTGGAGTGGTAGTTGTAGAGTAGTAGTAGCTGAAGTACAACCACACACACACACACACAACACAATAAACACACATACACACTAAACAACGATGCATACAGGATTATTTATGACTATTTTTAAACTGAATCATTTTATTCTTATTATTTGCTAGATCCAAATGTGAAACACTGTGATTATTTGTTCATGAACTACAGGAGTATTACTGAATAGAGAGCCTATTAAGATGCTAGATCCTAATGTGAAACACTGTGATTTGCCATATCTTGCTATGCTCGCTCATGCCTGTATTTTTTATGTCCGTTCTATTTTATAATTTTTTGAGAGCCTATTGGGATGCTAGATCCTAATGTGAAACACTGTGATTCTACCCGTCTATCTTTTTATGCTCGCTTATGCCTGTATTTTTTACTGTTGTGAAGCACTTTGAACTGCAACCTCTGTATGAAAAGTGCTATACAAATAAAGTTATTATTATTATTATTATTATATTAACCGGTGTGGTGTTATGATATATATATATTATATTATATATATTAACCGGTGTGGTGTTGTGTTCATGTGTGTGTGTGTGTGTGTGTTAATATGACACAGTAGTCCTACAGGCCACCGTACTGGGGGTCACGGACGCCTGTAGCTGTTCCGCAACCGTTCCTACTTCCGGGGTAGGCCTGATTGGCCCCGACAGGCACGTGACCCGCCGCGGCCACGCCCCGCGGCAGCCCCAGGAGCAAGCGCGCTACTGCTGGAGTTCGCTTCGCCTTTCACATCGCTGCCGTTGGCGAAAGCAGGATGAGAGGCGAGAGCGTAGATTTCGCTGTGTATCATTTAATCATTTAACATTTGAAAGGCATACATTGTTGTCATACAGAAGTACAGAATACTTTTATCCAAAATGCTTCTTACTGTTACACTGTTAGAGACTGTGCAGTGCACGGCTTTAGTCTCACTCGAGTGAGGAAGACAGCTGGTTCTCCAACATACAGCGGTGTGCTCTTCAGAATGTACCGGGAGAAACGTTTACTGTACCCCGCAGACATAATAAGCATATAAGCAGTGCTTACTAACGTTATTAGTTACGTTATTTCTGACCGAATTAGTCATTAATTTGTCTGCTTTCGCCAACGGCAGCGATGTGAAAGGCGAAGCGAACTCCAGCAGTAGCGCGCTTGCTCCTGGGGCTGCCGCAGGGCGTGGCCGCAGCGGGTCACGTGCCTGTCGGGGCCAATCAGGCCTACCCCGGAAGTAGGAACGGTTGCGGAACAGCTACAGGCGTCACGGACAGGTACCGGGGTCAGGGGTCAGGGGTCAGCAGAGTAGTAGACCTGTGTTGGAGCTACGCAGCTAACGACATAAATATACTCACAACAAATGCAGAGGACTCACTGTATTTATACTTGTGGAATAACACCACAACCGGTAGACCCTCCTCTATATTATGGCCAGTCCTGTCTTACACTACCAGACATCTTACTCTGCCCTTCAGTGTAATGCAGCGCAGGTTGGGCTAATGCTTGGTAGAATTAGGTATTTAGCTAACATTACTTGTAATATTAGATGGCTAGCTAAGATCAATGTGTTGTAGCCAGGGGAGCAGCAAGCTAACGCCAAAAGCGGACGTTGACTTTCTGACTGTTTACACTTTAGGGTCACGTACACAACATGCAGACAGACAAGCAGCTGAATGAATGAATGAATGAAAACTTTATTTAATTGTATTAACAGATTGCAGAATGGGTACAATACAGTACGGCTCAATACACACAATTGTTAAGGGGATGCAGACCAGAGAAAGACGTTTGTCTTGTTTACATCAGGGTCCCCCATTTTCAATTCATAGTGACATTTATGACATACACAACATACATGACATCATGACATTTATGGCATAGGGACATACATGACATACAGGTATATAGTACTGTTACATTTGTGACATATACGATATGCAAATATACAGTACTGTTACCCATAGATCCTAACAGAGATTATATACATATGATGGGGAGGAGACTGTACATTAGGACGGGGTGGGTGGGTGGGAGGGAGGACAAATATATACATCCGGTGGGGAGAAAATATATACATACGTGGGGAGGAGACTGTCTATTGGGGGGGGGGGGGGGGGGGGGGGGGGTTGGACCTTTACGGTGGCCAGTTTCCAATTGCAGCCTCCCGTAGGTGCTCTTTAAGAGCGGTTTTGAATGTGGGTAGGGATTCACATCTTTTTACGGCTGTGGGTAGGGCGTTCCACATTGTTGTGGCATAATTGCTAAATGTGTTTAGTCCCTTGTTTGTGCCAAATCTGGGTTGCACATGATTTGTGGAACTCCCTCTGGTGTTGTGGGCGTGGTATTCACTGACCTTTGGGAAGTATTTCGACATGTACATGGGTACCTGTGTGGTCGTGTAGTGTATCTTGTAGACCAGGCCCATTGCAAGTTGCTGTACTCTGTCGTCTACTCTAAGCCATCCTAGGTAGTCAAAGTGGGCAGGGGTGAGGTGGGTTTTAGGAGTAAGGTCAAGCAGTAGTCGGACCAGTTTGTTTTGAGATGTTTGTAATCTTGTTTTTAGCGCCTTTGAGGTGCTTTGGTACCATGAGGTGCAAGCATAGTCGTAGTACCTTTGAATGAGTGCTCCTGCCAGAGTCTTCAGGGTATTCTTGTTTACCAGAGAGGAGATCCGGTACAAGAATGTAGTTTGTTGGTTGACTTTTTTGATTACATTGGATGCCATGCCATGCTAAGGAGGCAGCGCTAGAAAGCAGTAGTTTGTTTACAAAGATGTGTAAGAGAGGAGCATAAAAACGTATTCGAGGGATTCCTATAAAGGGAAGAGGAGAGACGGCAAACTGAAATGACCGGATCTGTAGTGGGGCTTTCAAGTCCACTCCAGTTCAGGCTCTTCAGGTGGCGATGGGGAGATGCCCTTGGAGATTAGGAGAAGGCAGTTAATGGCAAATTATTGGGCGAGTCTGCAGGGACATGGGGACTCTCACCCGACTAAGGGGGTTCTGAGGGACTGCTGGGAGAATGGGAAGGGTAAGAAGGAACATTTTGGCTGGGTGGGGCAGGGAGTGGCGGTGGAGTTTGGAGTGGGGGGTCTTAATATAAGCCCCTCGGTGGTATATCCAGCCGTGGCTCCGTGGATGTTAGAGTGGCCTGAGGTGGATTGGAGGATGATGGAAGTGAAGAGGTCAGGGGAGAGGGTGGAGGTGGTTAGTGCTTGTGAGGGATTGATGCGTGAATCGTATGAGGACTTTACAGCGGTATATACAGATGGTTCGAAGGATCCGGAGACTGGGGTGACAGGGTTTGGAGTGGTGGTCCCAGGGAGGGGCGTGGCGGTAAGCAGGAGGACTACGAACGGTCTGGGTGTGTACACGGTTGAGATGGTGGCTGTGCTGGTGACGCTGAGGTGGGTGGAGCAGGCTCGGGTGGGGAGGGTGGTGATATGTAGTGATTCAGCGTCGGTGTTGGCTAGCCTGAGGTCTTTTCGATCCAGTAGCCGGCAGGATTTGCTGTATGAGGTTTTGATGAGTGTGACTAGGTGTGTGAGCCGAGGGAAAGAGGTGAGATTTTTGTGGGTCCCGGCGCATGTAGGAGTGAGGGGAAATGAGGATGCGGATGATTTGGCAAAGGGGGCCTTGAGGAAGGGGGCGGTGGAAATGCAGGTCAGGGTCAGTAAGGCTGAGGCGAAGGGGATGATTTGGGAGAGGGCAGTTCAGATGTGGCAGGAGAGATGGGAGGGGGGGGGTAAAAGGGCGTCACTTCTTTCAGGTCCAACGCAGTGTTAGGGGTCGGGAGGGGGGTAGTTTGAGAGATAGGAGGGAGGAAATAGTGTGGATGAGGTTGAGGCTGGGGCACTGTGGGTTTAATAAAAACCTGAAGCTGGTGGGGAAGCATCAGAGTGGGCTCTGTGAGGGGTGTGAGGAGGAGGAGGAATCAGTGGGGCATGTACTGTTGGAGTGTAGGGCTTATACGGTGCGGAGGAGAGAGATGGAGGGAAGATTGAGGGAGATGGGGGTTAGGGAGTTGGGGATATCGGAAATACTGAGTGGGGGAGGGGGAGATAAGGCGAGGGTGGTGATGGGTTTTTTGAGAAATGTGGGGGTGTATGATAGGGTTTGAGGGAAAGGGTCAGAGTTGGAAGTTGGATAGAAAGTTGAATTATACGTGATTCAGAGAGTGGGGTATATAGTATAATGTAGATGGAGGTTGACAGGGATGGTGAACAGTGTGGTTGTAGGAAGTTGTTTTGTAGGTTAGGTAGTTAGACTAGGGGTTAGAGAGGGGAGACTGGATGACTGGCCCGATCTCCGGGTCGGTAGGTGGCGGTAAATGCCCCAATTATGGTGGCCGTCCGCCGTAAAACTCCAAAAAGAAGAAGAGAAGAAGAACAGATCTAGAATGTAGAGATCGTGTAAAGAACGGACTAATGCTAACTTGTGATTCTGAACATAATATAATACATACACTATATATTATATAGAATGTAGAGATCGTGTAAAGAACGGACTAACTGCAGCTGCTGGAGAGATATGTGAAGTATTTGAATGGACTAAGGAGCAGTATGAACTAGAGTAGAGTTCTGACGTCTGAAGATGAAGAAACACTAAGTAAGTTTGTTAAATCACCAGAAGGTATTTTGGACTATATTCTTACACCACTTATCAACAGGGATATGCTTTGAGGTTACATTATTTCACACTTTTCTACAATTTCTATTCTTACACACAATTGTTAAGGGGATGCAGACCAGAGAAAGACGTTTGTCTTGTTTACATCAGGGTCCCCCATTTTCAATTCATAGTGACATTTATGACGTACACAACATACATGACATACAGGTATATAGTACTGTTACATTTGTGACATATATCATATGCAAATATACAGTACGGTTACCCATAGATCCTGACAGAGATTATATACATATAACATCGCCATAGTCCAGCACAGACATAAAAGTGGTAGCAAGTGCAACCAGCCTCTTTTTAGCCTCAAAGGAGAAACAAGCCTTGTTCCTAAAATAAAAACCCAGTTTTTAGCTAGTTGCTGAGTGTGAGGCTTAGGGCGCGTTCACACCTACCCTGTTTGGTCCACTTTAAGTGGACCATGGTCCCTTTAAGTGGACCATGGTCCCTTTAGATCGATAGTCCGTTTGGTTTGTACAGGTATGAACGCAAACCGAACTATAATGAGGACCAAACAACCGAACCATGGTCCTCTTGAAAAGTTGGGACTCGGTTCGTTTTAAAGTGGACCATGGTTCGTTTGCTGTTGGTGTGAACGCAAAACAAACTTTATATAGTATCTAATCTAGAGCAAATGAGTGACAGGTGCCTAGTGGCGGCGGTCGCGCGACCCAACTTGACAGCGCCAAGTGACAGCTTGCGCGCACGTTGCAACCCAACTCAAATGAATGACAGGCGCGCGGACAGTCTCTCTCTTCCTCTCTCTCTCTCTCTGCCTCTCTCTCTTTCTCTCTCTCTCTCTCTCTCTCTCTCTAGACTGGCGCCGCGCGCGGACAGTCTCTCTCTTCCTCTCTGTCTCTCTAGATGAATGAGCAGTCGCGCGAGTCGCGACCCAACTCTTCCCCAAAGAGCGCGCAGGCGCAACTCCACCTAATAACTTCATCCTCACATTAGCAGCCTTGTCTGTATCTCACAGCGGCAAAAAATAAAAATAAAAAAAGACAGCAATGAGTCGAGGATCAACGTGGGGTAACGACGAGGTGAAGGCTCTTTCCCTCGCGCGCTAAACCCGCAAATGTTAATACGTCACTTGTGACAGGCATAGCAACAAGCATAGCAACCAGGAATGAGAGTGACAGCTAGACAAATGAAATCTAAACAGTCGGCGTGTGGGCGAGGTGTGTCAATACGCTGGCGGCAACTGTTTACGTGTGTGAGTGCTAGTCCAATAGATGAACGACTTGGCGACAGCATGTCCTTTGTTTACAAATTAGATCCGCACCAAACAGGGTAGTGTGAACGCAGACCAAAAGCAAACAATGTATCATTTTCACATTTGGTCCACCAGAAAGTCCGGACTATCCACGGAAAGTCTGGACTTTCAGATGTGAACACACCCTTAAAAGAAAGAGAATCATCAATTATGAATCCTAGATACTTATATTGAGATACAGTCTCAATCTCAAGGCCCTGAAAAGTGGCGATAGAAGGACTGTTCAGTGGCTTGGATTTAGCATTTAAAAACACCATAAGTTTAGTTTTGTCAGCGTTCAAAACAAGTTTTAAGTCACACAGGGTTACTTACTTACTTACTTACGCCTGCTACCCCTTCTGGGGCATAGGCCGTCAACAAGTGATCTCCAAGCATCTCTGTCTTGAGCTGTTCTCTCCAGTTGGTTCCAGGTCATCTTCATGGTCTTGGTGTCTGCCTCCAGGTCTCTGCGCCAGGTGTTTCTCGGGCGGCCCCAGGTGCCACACAGGGTACATTGTACAATATAAAAACAAGTTGTAGTTGACAAAGAGCCTGATGTAATGTAGACGCAGAGCAGTATATCAGAGTATCATTGGCATGGCATACAAATGAAATCTTAGTATTTGAGACATTTTTATCAAGACTGTTAATATATAAAATGAATAATAACAGTCCCATGACCGATCCCTGTGGCACGCCCTTGGATATAACAATGATATAGAAGTGGGCACATATTGGCCATTTTGGCTACAGAGCTACATCTGAGTTCACTTGTTTGGTCGAAGGAGCTTTCACACCACCCAAAGCCAACCGGACTATCCAAGGAAACAAACCAGGGTTCGATTTAAAGCGGACCAAAGAGCTCAGGTGTGAAAGCGACCTTACATTTACATTTAGTCATTTAGCTGATGCTTTTATCCAAGTTCTGTACGACAAGTCATCAGGAAGGGCACAACTCTATCAGCTGAGTAACAATGTTCATCAAAGTGTTGAGTGCTACAGTGTAGGTTAGTTTATTAGGACAAGTGCATGACAGTAAGGTTAGTTAGGGTTAGATTTATCTTTTATTTGAGATAATGGTTGAAGCAGTGCGTCTTTAGTTGACGGCGAAAGATTGGACGGGTTTCGGCTGTCCTAACTGGGGTGGGTAGTTCATAGGACTGAGAAAAGGCAGGTTCTCCTTAGACTGTAGGAGTTCCAGAATCTACTATTTTTGGGTAGACTCTTAGCTAGTTTTGACATTATTGAGTTTTCCAATACCAGTTACAATGTGATATGACATCTTTTTGATATCAGTATCAAAATCATTTCCAAATGAACCGTTTTGAATATCTGGTTCATTTCAAATAAGTGGTTAGCTGGCAAACCAGTTATCTGTGCACACACCCCTTATTACAATCCAAACAAAGTGTATACTCTGCAATACATTGGTTGAGCATAAGTGAATATGTTATGAACAAATTCAAAGTTTGACCTAGTGAACGATTGTCTTCCAGGGATGTATTAGGGGTATCGGGCCATGCCAGGCTAAAACAGGGTAACAGGATTGGGGGGATTTCCCCAAAGCTTAAAATCTGACACCAAAAGAGCATGTGATTTGATTAAACTCCAAGCAGCATAATACCCTGTTTGGCCCATCTTGTACCCCAGCATGTGGGGAAACTTGGCATGGCCAAACACTTGTCTGACTTGTGAGTTAAAGGGATAGTTTGGATTTTTGGACAGTAAGTGGTATGAAATACTTGCTAGTAGTATAGTTGATGCGATGCCATTAGCTTAACTCACAGAGTACCGTGGTTGGAGTTCTGGCCTGCTTCTGAGTGAACCGGGAAGCTTCAGACAGGCAGCAAACAAGGTCATGAGACAAAAAAGTGTTATTCCACACGATAACCAGGCAAACGTTTTAATCATCCACAGTAGAAAACATGTCCTATGCTTCAGAGTGACATGATGTGTTAAACTAGTCTCAGTGTGACGTCACTAAATGCTTCAGAGTGACATGATGTGTTGAACTAGTCTCAGTGTGACGTAGTCACTAAATGCTGGGTTTTGAAACATAGAAAATGAGGCACGCTGTTTTCTGCTGTGGGTGATTAAAACTTCTGCCAGGTCAGAACTCCGACCACGAGACTCGGTGTGTAAACTGAGGACACTGCATCAACTATACTACTATAGTATTTCATACCATTTGATGTCCACAACTCTGAACTATCCCTTTAAGGTGACACTCTCATTATCAAGTACCAGTGACAAGACATGTCTAACATAAAAAAAACCACTCACCCAAATATGTCAATTTACAATTCCTCTGGGGAGAGTGAACGTTGTACTTTGCAAGACTCTTATTGTTGCTGTTTTTTATCTGGTATTTTTAGGCCACAGCCCCATTGATATCCAGTACAGTGGAGGCGATGGCATCTTGCAGTCACTTCTCTCAGCTGGAACTAAAGGAGCTGTCTGTCTACTTGGTGGACTGTATTAAAACACCAGGACTTAAAGGATCGGTGAATAAAGGAGGAGGTAAGGCTCTAAAGGGTACATCCATCTTCAGTGTTCATACAGATTCTTGAAATAAATCATGCAAAGACTAGACAAGACCTCAAGTTTCAAGTTTCTTTAATAGTTGTCATACAGAAGTACAGAATACTTTTATACAAAATGCTTCTTACTGTTACGCTCCAGAGACTGTGCTAGACAAGATAAGTATGAAATAAAATAAAGTAGCATGTAAAAAGAAGTAAAAATAGAGGTCCCAGTGTTCAGTATAGACATATGTACAATGTTCGATGCAGACTAGAAGTAACTGAGTTACCATACAGTATACAATATACTATGCAATATACTAATATACAATACTATATAGTGCAAAGCAGAAATGGGATGAGGTACAATTTAGGTAAATATATCCCCATTCATTCTATCTATGCATGTTTTTGCATGATTCTCATTACCATCATTTTCAAGGTGACATAATACTGTGATGAATCTGAAGAAAATCTCCATATTCCAATAAATCTAACTTTATGTTAAACCTCACATGAAATGCAAAAAAAAATCTAAGATTTGCATTATATCACCAAAAGAAATGGCCCATCAGTCATTTCCAGCCACTTCAATTCCCAATGCTTTGATCATTTTTCCATAACAATTGTATTTTTAATTATTTTATAAATAATACAATTTTTTCTTTTTTTAAATGTACATACTTTATAAAACATATATACCCATCCTTAACACATTGGGTGCCACGCCCCTTTGACCAGATAACCCCTTGAGTGCCAGCGCTTTAGTCAATGGCAGGTCGGGGATATTTGCGAACGCTTAAACTAAATCTTAAATTATGGCTATGGGTCTAAAACACCCCTCGCTTATCAATGACTTGCTTGCAGTCAACATGTACCAAACGGATTGTTTTTTCATTGGTACATTTCCGTTTTATACTGAATACGAGTATAGTTTTGGAGAGTTCTAGTAATTTCAGAGAAATTCCGCGATAATAGCCCTTTAGTGGAATACACAAAACACGTTGTCATTTTTCGGCTGATTTATGAATCGTTTTCAAATAAACGCTAGATTATCGATAGTATATGTGTACTTATGCACGCTAGAGAAGCTGGCTGAAAAATCTATTATTCATGCCGTGCTTAGCGTTAACGTTACGCACACACACACAGCCACACACACACGTTGTGGTCGCTGTGAAAAAAACATCTGATTAACCCAAGACTGGTAACATAGAGTCCTTACCTCAGATCAGATGTTCTGCAAAAAGATTAATCCAATTCCTGATCACCATTCCAAATATCGATCGCGTTTATTGATCCATCGTTATACTCCGAAACAGATAATCAACGCTTCTTCCAGTCCCCTCAGTCAATGCAATAGTATCCAGTAGAGATGTTCCGATACCATTTTTTCTTTGCCGATACCGAGTACTGATCCGATACCAGTGCATACAAAAAAATATATATATATTATATGAATTATAATAATAACTTTATTTGTATAGCACTTTTCATACAGAGGTTGCAGTTCAAAGTGCTTCACAACAGTAAAAAATACAGGCATAAGTGAGCATACAAATAATAGATTTAAATACAAAGAGATAGAGAGGTAGCAAATCACAGTTCTTCAGTAATTATAAAACATATAATTTTTTTTTACAGATACTGTTTTACATCTACTGTTTTTTTCCCCCGAGTAATAACTGGAACGTAATGGTATTTATTCAACAACAGGTGATTGTATAGATTTGTATCATTAATTGACAACTGTGCTCAATGAGTTAGGGCATTTGCCATGTTGTATGGCAAAACACATCATGGGAATACTATGACTAGCTTTTGGTGATTAGACATAATTCACCCATGGAACTGTTGTTGGGACATCCGGGTTGTACAGTAGGTGGCGGTATGCGCCTTTCTGTGGTTGCGACCCGCCATTAATCCCCATAGAAGAAGAAGAAGTTGTTGGGACATTGTACGTTGTTGCTATCCTGAAGGCACTGGTTCAGTTAGCTAGTAACGAGACGGGTGTATGTTGTGAATTTCGATGCACAATAAATATTCAACATTCTCTTTTGAGACTCCGCCTCAGACTCTTATCCTTTGGCACTTGGAACTTGCTGTACATTGCTTGCAGTTCTGCAGCCATTATTGCTGGATTATGAATAGCCCCAACTTTAGCCAAAGCACCGTTATCAAGCTAAGCTAGCTGACCTAGCTCGTCTTCCCCGCAAGGTTTTCACATTGATATTTGATAACGTTAGTCAGCTAACGCTAGTCAGTAGCTACTTGGCTTGAATATGATTCACCGTGGGTGCATTATTGTTGATAGACGGCCAGTGTCAGGTCCTGGAGAAAGGACAGGCGATAATCTGATTTGATGTA
Organism: Notolepis coatsorum; assembly: GCF_963971535.1. Classification (NCBI taxonomy): domain Eukaryota; kingdom Metazoa; phylum Chordata; class Actinopteri; order Aulopiformes; family Paralepididae; genus Notolepis; species Notolepis coatsorum. The sequence continues at coordinate 187,276,011 of NC_140170.1, forward strand.
ACGTTAAAGCGGATGTTGTTCCAACTAGCTAGCTTTTCAGCTAATGCTATAATAACACCGGCAAGCGAAACACATCCGAGCCCGCCGTGACACCGCTCTGTCGGGACAATGGAATTTAAGAAAGTGTATCTGCTGTTTAAATGACAAAACAGCATTGACACTTTCATTCATGGTCAATTAAAAAAACTTAAATTTTATAATCCTCACTCTCCGCAGGAGATAAATGACGTCATATGGGATCGGAGGCTAGACTTGACGCATACTCGCCGATACCGATCCCAGCATTTTAGGCTGTATCGGAGGCATTTCCGATACTGGTATCGGTATCGGAACAACTCTAGTATCCAGATGCATGCCCCAGAAGTAAAATGTGGACCGGAGTTATTTTTTCCATGCACTTTTTCAGCCAATCCAATCCAATGATGTGCAATACCATCCGGGAGACGAATGTCGTTCATCCGGACCTTCAGGTGGTGGACATTCCGGTGATGCCATCTCAGGCTGCTGGGGCTGGGTGTTGGCCTCCTGTGCCATTGTTCGGTGGGTACCTCGGTCAGTCTCTTTTGTCTGTAACAGGTGACGTCTGTTGCGCCTGTATTCCTGGCCTTCTTCAGTACGAACGTGGTAAGACCTTTCAGCGCGTGCTGGTTGAATGACAGTGGCGGGCTTCCATTGTCCATTATTCTGTTGGAAACGGACGGCCTCTCCGTCCTGCAGAGTCGGCAACGGTCTTGCTGTCCGATCATAGTAATGTTTCTGTCTTTGTTGGCACAGTTCTCTCTTGGCGCGCACTGTGCTCTGGTTTACAACCTGTGGTCGTAACTGCTGACTGGTGGTGGGGAGGATAGAGCGTAGGCGTCTGCTCATGAGTAGTTGTGCGGGTGACTTGAGGTTGTCAACTGGTGTATTTCTATATTCTAACAGACTCAAGTATGGGTCCTTGTTGTCTACTCTAGCCTTCTCTAACAGTGACTTTGCAATCTGGACTCCCTTCTCTGCGAGGCCATTGCTCTGGGCGTAAGTAGGGCTGCTAGTTACATGTCTAAAGTCCCAGTCCTGTGCGAATGTCTTAAATTCACTGGAGCTATAGCATGGGCCGTTATCACTGACTACGGTTTCTGGTATGCCTAGCCTTGCGAACTGGGCTTTGAGCATTCGCACAACGGCTGATGTAGTGGTGCTGCGTAGTTTGTCTACCTCAATGTACCTGTCTGACCACTTTAAATGTGTACTAAGTACAACTAATAAGTAGGGGTGCACCGATATATCGGTCGGGTATCGGTATCGGCCGATAAGCTCAAATGTGCCGATGGCAGTAGCCGATAAATATCCATCAATTTGTGTCGCGTCAATCTGGCCCACACGTTCAAACTTTGAAAAACGTTTCAGTCAAGCGACCTGCACAATGCCGCCCCCACACACACGCTACTGCATCAAAGTTACTACTTATGATTAACGAAGGCATTAGTTTTGTGGCATTAACGTTATATAGTTACACGTTCAATAGCATCAGCGTATTTACCGGACCATAGCAACATCCGAGGACGACCTAGATAGATAGCAAGCATTACTCGTTCATATCTCAGCCCGTGCTGAGTTGTGCCCATTCTGCGGTCTGTTAATAATGTTTTCAATCAGACAGATGTATGGAAAGGCTTTTATTATAACATTCGTTGCAGTCAAATCATTATGCCTTGTTTAGTCATCCTGCGGAGCGCTGGTAATCTACTCGTCGGCCGCGGGGAGCTAACAATAGTAGCTTTGTTGTGAGCTCTCGTCAAAATCAATGGCGGACATTCCGGAAGTAAAAAATGAATACGCGCTTGCCGATTGGTGGTAAGAACAGCAGGAGGGGGGTGCAAGCGGTGTGACGTAATTGGCAGAATCGACTGTCAATCAAAATTGTTCCGTTGCATTTGTAGCAGTCTGGAAAATATGGTATATTATTCAGAACTGCTGACTGTGTTTATATCCCTTTTTGTACACAAAGACATTCTAACTAGTGTCATTGATTCACACGAACAATGACACAAACGTCCCCGTCCAAAGAGCATGTGAATACGGATTATAAATGACAGTATTGATTCATATTTTACAGTGCGTCTCCCCTTGTGACTGGCGGGCGGGACCAGCAGGGGGCAGTAGCAGGCAGAGAGTGGCGGAGAGAGCTGAGAGATGATAAAGGGAGGAGGCGAGCGGAAGTCGTTCTCTTCGGCAGTGAACTTGACAACGAGAAGTCACGTCTAACGGGGGGGCTCTGGATAGCCCCGTTGCTGACTTTATGCCGGAGTGCCCCGTGGAACAGTGACGGGTGATAGGAAGTACTGGCTAGTGGATACGATATCCTAGCAGTACCAGTGGTATGATATGAACACTAAGTGCAGAGCCAGGCACTAACAGTAGAGTTATATCTAGTTACAGTGAGCGGTATAGGTAGCGTGCGGCTAAGGATCACAGTAGTATTGCTCGTGTTATACTTAGTTACAGTGCCGGTATAGACTGCGTGCAGCTACGGGTGTGGACCTGCGAACACTCTGCTCTGGCCGTCAGCAGCCGTCTTCACCGGCGGTTCTACCACCACTCTGCGCCGGCTGGAGAGCAGCCAACACGGGAGCCGTCCCGTCCAGCAGAGGTCGCCCAGCACCAGCTCAGCCAGCACTGCCTCTCTGCTATAGCTCCGCCTGCTAGCACCTGCAACGCGAGTGTTCGACGCCATCTTGCCACCAGGACGGTGGTGGAGCGGCGCGGCCGCCATTTTGGTAGAGTAAACATTAGGGCTTCGGCGCCCAGGATCTATTGCACCTTACACAGTGTGGAGCGGCCTGCGGGTGAAGTTAACGTTGCTAACTGCAGACCCCAAACATTACATTGCATGCCGGCATTAGCATAGGGCTTTTGTTTTGGTAATTGTGGGCCCACACTTTTGGTTTTATTTCCTTTTCTTTGAGCGTGATACAATGTGTGTGTATTAATATTTTCCCATTCAATTAACCCTTCCCTGAGGGGGGAAGTTACAGACCTGGTGCATTATAATTAAAGCCTTTTGAGGTATTATTCTGACCGTATAATTAAAGCCTGTTGAGGTATTATACAGGGTGAAGACCCAGACGTGGGTGATGAGTCAAACACCGTGAAGTATATTATCCCTGATAGTAACCCAGAGGTGGGTGCATAATATACGTGTTTATGAGGTATTGAGTTGAACCGCAGGGGCTATAGTAGGACTTCAGCCCAATTGGCCACTAGTATTAAATAATTGTAACTGAACAGTACAATTAACATAAAGACTTGAATGGGGTTCTGTGTGCGTGTCCATTCCTGTGCCCTGCATTAACTCTTTTGGTGTGGGTAACGTATATATATGGTTAACCCCTTCCTACCCAACTCTCCCCTTTTCATTGTAAGGTTTCTAGGGTCATTGAGGGAGGGTACTGCTTGCGGGGGGAACTCAGAGTATTTGATTACAATTCAGTCACGAGGTGTGGGAGGGTCTAAGGAGCGACTGGGAGGAGTGGGAGCGTGTTGGGGAGTACTGCTGACCGCCCTGCGACAGGGAAGGAAGACCAGAGTACCAGACCAGGTTGGTAAATCCCGGGCCCCATCCACTCCCACTACCAGCCTCCAGTCGACGCCCCAGGCCCAAAGACGAGGGTGCAGCCAGACAGAGTTCTGCTGTGTCCAGCTACCTCCTGACTGCCAGCAACCGTTCCCACGAAGCAGGGATAATCCACCCTGCTACACATTACTTTGGTTGAGAGATATAATAGTGCACCATGGCATGGTGGAATTAATACCATAAACATATTTCTTGATGTTTCCTTTCTTTAAGTAAGTAAAGAGGCCTATGTTCATATCGGTGAGCACAATTTGTAACACAAAAAGAGAGACGTGTAGCCTATTTATTTATTTAATATTTTATTTATTCATTTTATTATTATTATTTTATTTGTTGCCATGGCTAAAATAATAGTCACGCATAGGGCTAAACATTTTCAAACAAAAATAATATAATTTCTTTTTATATGGTTATGGTGGGAGCTTTTCTAAGCTTTTCTGATTGATTGATTGAGAACTTTATTGGCAGATTGCAGAATAGGTACAGTACAGCTCAGTGGACTGGAGGATGAAGACCAGAAAAAGACGTTCGGCCTTTTTACATAAGGGTCCTCCATTTTCAATTCATCAAAACATTTAGAGACATACAAATATACAGTAGTTTCATAAAAAAAAAAAAATACAATTTCTTTATTTTTTTTGTGCCACAAATATCGGTATCGGCCGATTGTGTTAGTTGAACAATCGGTATCGGTATCGGTGGCACATTTTCATATTGGTGCATCCCTACTTGCGGCATACCTTTTATATGGACAAAAATTCAGATTGGGCTTGACCCAACTTCACACACTGACGCCTAGAAGATAGATAATCCTGAAACCAGACACGGGCATTACCATCCAAGCCAATGTTGGATTTTAGAAGCAGGTAGTGATCAACTGTATCAAAGGCTTTTGACAAATCTACAAAAAAGGCAGCACAGTGTTTCTTCTTATCTAATGCTGAGATCATATCATTTGTAACCAGAGTGATGGCTGATGTAGTACTGTGTTTGGCTCTAAAACCAGATATAAAAACATTACATTTACAATAAAATAATGAACAAATTACAGAATAAAAAAATATTCATCACAAGTCATCGACTTCAGGGTCAAGTCAAGAGTTTTATTTGTCACGGCATACAGTGAAATGTGGGAGGTCATGCCCGCAGCGATTGTGCAATAATACAAGTAATAAGAATAAGACATTTGTGCAATAATACAAGTAATACGAATAAGACATAACAGGTATAATGTACATAAAGTTTACAAAAAGCATGATAAAAGGCATGCTAAGGTCCTGCGATACAATACATACAGGGGCAATATAAATCAGTCAAAACATCTGCAGCCAGATGTCCCTGCCTCAAAGTCATTAAGAATCACTTTAAATGCATCCAATGAGACCACCTACCAAAGATTTGGATAATTAGTAGAGGGAGCAACATACTTAAACCCTCTTTTTCCCAATCCAGTACGGGCTTTAGGGAAAGATAATATGAATAAGTCCTGGGAGCGAAGACAATAACTTCCCATACCTTTTTAAAGAATGTAGATCCATAGGTATGATGGAAGCAAACCAAGAATAGCCTTATAAATAAAAATATGAAGTATTTAAGACAGCCCTACATAGAGATGAAAAAAGTATTAATTTTTTTTTATTATTGCTAATTACAATTAAAGAAATGTATTTATTATTTAAATGCCTTTATTTCATATTCGACGCAGACGGTAGGCTATATATAGCACATTTAGTTATTAATCTTATTAAACTGTATAGATCAGGGGTAGGCAACCTTAGGCACGCGTGCCTGCATAGGCACGCGGGGGCATTTACATAGGCACAGGGGGCAGCAGTAAAAAAAAAAAAAAAAAAAAAAAAAAATCTTCTTTTTTTTTTTCTTTTTTTTGCTTTGAAATATTATAGTGAAATATTTTGCACTGTTGTCGCATTTATCTTGTTGAAATCCTCCCACAGGTTCTTTTTACTACCACATATTTAATTGAGACCCTTTATTTGTTTATTATTTCTATTTAGCTGGAAATACATTGCTACATCATTCAGTAACATTTGCAGAGCCTTATAACAAAAACATTATTACGGTCACCATTGTGACCAGTGGGATTAATCAACTAATTTTATTATTTATTTTTCTATTTCATTGAACATTGCACATGTTAAAAGCCATATTTTTTACTCAAAATGTGAGTATTACCAAGTCAACTTGTGTTCTTAAAACAATGACAATAAACATAGTTTTATTAGGTTGAAATAATGTGGTTGTGTACTTTTTTTCTGGATTATTATGGATTGAAAACTGAAAACCTTAATGCATAGTAACTGAACTCAATATTTTTAAGTTCTGGTAATTTATTATTATATATATTTTACAGTGTAGTCTTGCGATCAATCAAAACTTATTTACACGATATACCTCACATTCACCCTCCATTCACATCCTGGTGTTCTCCTGGTGTTCTCCATTAGGCCTGTAGGTGGAGCTATGACAGCCCACGTACAGTACACACACCGATGGTGTGTGATGTGTCCAAAAATTAATAAGCAAATGTGAGTGAAATGGTCGCACTGTATGCAGCTGTTTGTCTGCATTGCATCCCCCCCCCCCCAACCCAGATTTAGGGTTGATACAACCATCATAATAATATTGTTAATAATAACAATAACGATAATGATGTAATAATGTAAAAATTATCATTAAAAATACCTGATTATGAGAAAAAATATTTACGATGCATGGAATATTGTTGAGGCACACTAGTTACAACTATATTTCAAACAGGCACTCCATGTAAAAAAGGTTGCTGACCCCTGGTATAGATGCTTCACCAATCACCTTCTCAGCCGCTACTGTATGTCACCAACATCTTTATTTAATCACACTTTCATCATTAAGCAGGTAACCATCAATCTTGGTAAGCTGATAAAATCACTCCATTAATCCTATGCAAACAGGAACATGTGCACTCCAGGGAACATTGGCGTTTTGTGACAGAGGAGGAGGGGAGTAAGGCTGTCCCCGAACCCTGTTTTTAGGGTTTGAACGTTCGCCAGGGTTTATCGAACGAACGTTCGAACGTTCGTTTTTTTTATTTTTATTAATTACATTTTTTCTTTAATAAATTTTTTCTTAATTTTTTTAATAATACATTTTTTTATTTTTTATTGTATTATTATAGATCCTACGGAGGGCGGCATTGCATAGTCTATTGGTGAAAAACATGTTGTTTACAGTGGTGGCTGTTCATGTAAACATGTAATTAAACAAAGCACTCAGAAGAAAATAAACAAGCTACTGCATCAAAGTTACTACTTATGATAAACAATAGCCCTTGCACACCGCAGTCACGTAAGGGGCTAGATAAACAAAGGCATTCGTTTTGTGGCATTAACGTTATATAGTTAGTGTTACACGTTCAATAACAGGTATTCACTCTTGGTCGACGGGAAGGGGAGAGAGGCGCGCGCCTCGGCTCCTCAACAGACCCGTCCACCGTCTACCTCGGAACGGGGGACGGCAGAGACACCGGCGGGGTCCCGCCGGGCTCCCAACACTGTTATGGTTTGTAACCGACCTCAAACGCAACGGCACAGAGAGGAAGTTCAGAGTTAGCCAAAGCTAGGGCGTATTTATTTACAGAGTCACAAGATGGATGAAGTACAGCAATCGAACAAACGGGAATCTGGCAAGTGACGATGTAGCGGCTCTGCAGATACTCCCAGTAGGTAGTGGTGAGAAATTGGCAAGTGACGTTGAAGCGGCTCTGCAGATACTCCCAGCTTTCACTCCCGGTGGAAACGGAGAGAGAGAGAAATCAGAGTTAGCCCAACGAACACACAGAGGCAGAGAGGTGACTGGTCCAGTATTAATCCAAGTGACTTGATCTTCGGTGTACCACACACAAGTTAGCTTAGTCCAGAGAAAAACAATACGGTAATCTTCAGTGTTAATCTAACACAAAAATTAGGTGAGTCCAGTACAAACAAAAACGGGATTTCTTCGGTGTTCACCAAACACACAAAAAACTGATCATCCAAAAAGACTGTTTCCAAAAACTCACCAGAGCGCAACGCAAAAAGCGGGCAGATAACGAGGCGCAGCTCCGAACGGGGAACCAGGTTCTCCACAGCGGTTCTCCACAAAAGGTCCTGGAGAGCAAAAAGACAGGAACAGCGACGGGGAAGGCAGGTATATGCAGGTGTATTTCAGAACGACCCAACATCGATAGTAAGGAGGTCTGAGTATATAAAGCCTTCAGGGGCGCTAATTACAAGCTGTGACAGCTGCGGGATGAGATTGATACTTGCTCCAAAAGCGTGTGGCGGGGAAAGCACCAATCAACACGGCACCTTAAAGGAACGGAGCGCGTGGCGGGGAATGCATTAATCAACATAGTACCTTAAAGGAACGGAGCGTGTGGCGGGGAGCGGACCAAACCTCACAAACACGCCTGCCGCCCGTCCGCCCTCGGCCAGAGTTGTTTCCAACGCAACCACCTCCCGCCATGAAGCTCGCGCTCCGTGGCCGAAAAAGGCTGGTATTCATTAATGATCCTTCCGCAGGTTCACCTACGGAAACCTTGTTACGACTTTTACTTCCTCGGCGGGGAGCTAACGTATTAGCTACGTTAAGTCTGTTGTGCTTCTCGCAAGCAGATCAATGGCGGCATTGCCGGAAGTAAAAAAATAATAAGCGCTTGCCGATTGGTGGTAACAGCAAAGGCGGGTGCAAGCGGTGTGACGTAATTGGCAGAATCGCCTGTCAATCAAAATTGTTCTATTGCATTGGTTGAGACTAGAGCTCTGGTTGAGTATCCAGCAACAGCCCGGAAGAGACCATACTGGTTGTCCCAGTCTCTGTTATATGAGCAAAGTCTCTTTTTTTTGCCTCCATTTCCTTGTTTTTCTTAGCTAGCTAAACAACTTGTATCAGTAATATTGGCGGTCTTTCTTCTGACTACTCGAGTGACTGACGTCACACACACAGCTGCCCCGGCCTCGCTCGGACAGGTGACAGGCAGCGCGACTCGCGAGACTCGAGTGAGCTGCTCGGCAGCCTCGGCTGGAGATGCATCCAGCTGCAGGAACACAGCACCGACACTCTCAGGACCGCGACACTTTGCGGACCCACACTCTCCAGACCCTCGCTCCCATTGGCTGATTTGGGTCACGTGACCGTCCCACTCAAATTCAGCCATTGGGTGGGACGGTCACGTGACCCAAATCAGCCAATGGGAGCGAGGGTCTGGAGAGTGTGGGTCTGCAAAGTGTTGCGGTCCTGAGAGTGTCGGTGCTGTGGTCCTGCAGCTGGATACTATTGCTCGGCTGCGCAATGCATTGGTTTGTGACGTCGCCCGATTTTTTTATTTTAAATATAAGAGGGTATTGGAACGAGGCATTAAATTAACAACATTTAAAATTTTTTTTAAATAATAATCTTTGAAAAAAATAAATAATAATAATATATATATTTTTTTAATCTTTGAATTGCGGGACATTGTTTTGTTGTAGCGGGATGCGGGACAAACGTCCCAATATCGGGACTGTCCCGCGAATCGCCGGACAGGTGGGCACCCTACCTCCTGGTTTGGGAATAGCACCGCACACGACCTGCAGCAGTCTGCAGAGAGTGGCTCGATCAGCCAAACGCACAACTGGATGTGGGCTTCCAGTTCCCACTCTCCAGGACATTTACACCAGGCGTTGCAGCGCCAAGGCTAAGAGAATAGTCAAAGACTCTAGCCACCCAAACAACTGCCTCTTTGCACTGCTGCGGTCAGGCAAGCGCTATCGGAGTCTCATGGCCAGTATAGAGAGACTCAAAAGGAGCTAATATCCCCAGGCCATCAGGATGCTCAATGACTCTATGCAACACTAATCCATCCATCTACATTCATTGCACACACATCCACATGCACACACTAACTTCTTTTTTATTGTTTTATTGTGGATCCACATTAGTCTACACCAAGGTGAGACTACTCTTCACGGGGTCCAAACAAACACTCACCTTTAACATTCACTTTAGACACTTTAAACACCATATTCTTATCTATTTATTACAAAATGATTTGCATTTTCATACCTCATTCATGCATTTTGCATTTTTTAAAGTTTGCATTTTGTACCTCATTGTTTACATTTTGTACTTTAGGTTGTACTTTAGTTTGTATATTGTATATTTTGTATAGTGTTTGGATCCTATTCTATTAACTTTTTTACTGTATGAAGCATATTATCAGGGGGCTCATACAGAAGCAAGCATTTTACTGTAATGTACATGTACTTTATATATGACAAATAAAACAACACTTGAAACTAAACTAGTATGTAAAAGTATGCCTTTTGGATAAATAGCTTTGAAACCATTTGTAAGCAGATGTGTCAAAGCCAACATTCATTAACCTTTGCAATAGAAGAGAGTAGGGGTGTAACGTAGGGCTGCGCGATTTTGGGAAATAATCGAATTGCGATTTCTCTGACAGATATTGCGATTGCGATTAAATTTGCGATTATAATTTTCTTTTAAGCAGCCCCACAGAGGTTTATTGTAAAATCCGTGTAGGCCAGATGCAAGCGTCATTTTACAATAAACCTCTGTGGGGCTGTACATTTTTTTTTATAATCGCACATTTTATCGCAATCACAATATCTGTCAGAAAAATCGCAATTAGATTATTTCCCAAAATCGTGCAGCCTGGGCAGTCATCTCTGATTACCAACTCAAATACTCTGCAAGCTGAATTATTATTACATCTATTTTAGAAAATCGGATCAATTGAGGTGGATTTAGCCATGTTTTTCAGGTTTGGCCTGGTGGGTTCAGTAACCAGCTGGGGAAGATATAAATGACCACTAACCTCCTTAAAGTAGTTGGAGGCATTACTTAACCAATTGACATTAAAATCACCAAAGACAATCATCTCAACGTCTGAATAATGGAGAGTAACTCTGCTAGTTTATCAATGGAGCTGATGTCAGGTGATTCAGTTAACACTAAAATATCAGAATCAATCTGAGGGACCAGAATCTTCAGATGATCCATATTTAGTTGTTTTACCAGACTCCTTACATTTAAATTAATTAGTCCCAGGCCTTTCCTATGTTTAAAAGAGTGTGGACTAATAAGGCTGATTCAGGTGATGACACAGTGGCATGAAGGAGGGGGAGGGGTCCGCGAGTAGGGTGTGGGATGTAAACAGTCAATCACGTGACTGGACAGCGTGCTGTAAGTTAGCCACTAGCATACGGCTGCTGTTTGTCTGCGTTTATCTGATCATCTTCAATAATAAAAGGTATAATTCATCTTCCAGAGGTTTATTCAAAAGTGAACAACAAACAGGAAAATAATACATTGCAATGGGAAAATTATACATTGCACCGGGCAGAATATACAGTAGCGTGGAGACGCCAAGACATTCTGCCCAGAACAGAGAAAACAAGTGTCTTATCGTCACTAAGCCAATGAAATGGCTTTTCAGAAAATAGTATCAGACCAAACAAGGACAGGCTTTTATTTTTATTTTTAATAGCAGACTTAAAAGTGGGTCTAGAATTTCAACAGTTCTTCGTTTTAGAACACAGACTCTCATCTCCTGCCACAACTGTCCATATGAATTCGATGACATTCCCTATTTGAGCACAAATAGAATAGCCTTTTGTTAGCAAAAAGAGCCAAAGTCTCACACTAGCCAGTCTGTTTGGATGGACTCTCGTCAGTTCTAAAAAGCGAGGAACATTCCCAAACCAGATTCAAATGTCAATGAAAGCCATGTTCTGAGCACTGGAGCCAGGTGTGAAGACTGAGGATTCTACTCAACAGGCCAGTGTGGGAATGGGACCAGAGATAAAAACAGACTTTCCACGTTAACTTAAAAAGTTAAGAAGAACAATATTTGGTCAGCTCAGACTGCTGGCGAGCTAGCATAGACTGTAAACATAACGAGCATAGACTGTAAAAGATGAGATACTCATGTACATGTCTTACTTTATAGCCTTATGTAATAGAAATGTCAAACCTTTGGCCAATATCTCATCAAGTGGAATCAGATCCATTCTGGAGGAAAGCTGGGAACCTTTTCCTTCTCCTCTGATCTTACTGGAGGAGGAAGCTTTATGACAACTTGGTAATAGATCTGACCAACTGTAGTCGATACAGATCAATCAAATGTAGCTAGTATCACCCTGATAGCGATATTGGGTATATGATCTGTGCATCCCTATATAGGACTATTCGTTCAACATGTTACTTTCCTGGCAAGAGTGTAGTGTTTGTTACTTTCAAAGGTAATGGTTACAACTAATTACATTTAAATTCTTCTTCTTTCTAGACTCCGTTGCCTTACAACTGTTTATGTGTGAAGAGGAGGTTCCCCCTGAGCAGCAGGAGAGGAGCTCCAGTCTGGACCAGGAGGAGCCAGAGCCCCTACATATGAAAGAGGAACAGGAGGAACTCTGGAGCAGTCAGGAGGGAGAGCAGCTCCAAGGTCTGCAGGAGGCTGATATCATGAAGGTCACATTCAATCCTGTCTCTGTGAAGAGTGAACATGATGAAGAGAAACCTCAGTCCTCGTGGTTTAACCAAATCCAGGACCCAGATCCCCTACAGATTAAAGAGGAACAGGAGGAACTATGTCAAGATCTAGAGGAGTCTGATCGGTGCAAGATGATCTTACATCCTGTGAAATATGAAAACTATAGTGAGAATACTCTGTCCTCACAACTCAGCCAAACCCAGGACCCAGAGCTCCTACAGATTAAAGTTGAACTACATCCAGGGCTGGAAGAAGCTGATCGCTCCAAGATCACAGTAGACCCAGTGAAATGTGAAGATGGTGAAAATAATGATCAGCCTCTTCAAACCCAAAGGGAGAGAAACGGAGAAGCATACTCTTTACCCAGCACTTCAACTGAACAGATGAAAACAGAACCTGATGCTGAGGACTGTGGAGTATCAGAACCAGCCAGTAACCTAGATCCAGCTGGTGATTTAGAACCAACTAGAGATGGCCAGCTCCTCTCTTCAGACTGTTCGGGAAATGAGACTGATGACAGTGATGACAGTTCTGAAACTGAGACTGATGACAGTGATGATGACAGTTCTGAAACTGAGACCAATGACGGTGATGAATGGAAGGAGACTGCAGGGCCAGGTTTGATGACTCTGAAACCAAAGAAGACACAGAAAATACAAAGTTTGTCTAACAGCAGTCCTGGGTTCAGAAAGAAGGGAAATCTGAAGATACACATAAATAAGCATATTGGAGAGAAACAATTTAGTTGTTCAGTTTGTGAAAAAGGGTTCAGTATGAAGCAAGCTCTGAGGAGACACATGAAAACTCATACAGGAGAGAAACCATTTAGTTGTTCAGTTTGTGGGAAAGGGTTCAGTTCAAAAGGAGATCTGAAGATGCACGCAATAACTCATACTGGAGAGAAACCATTTAGTTGTTCAGTTTGTGGGAAAGGGTTCAGTATGAAGCAAGCTCTGAAGACACACATGATGATTCATACAGGAGAGAAACCATTTAGTTGTTCAGTTTGTGGGAAAGGGTTCATTATGAAGCAAGCTCTGAATATCCACATGATAACTCATACAGGAGAGAAACCATTTAGTTGTTCAGTTTGTGGGAAAGGGTTCAGTCGGAAAGGATATCTGAAGATACACGCAATAACTCATACTGGAGAGAAACCATTTAGTTGTTCAGTTTGTGGGAAAGGGTTCAGTCGGAAAGGATATCTGAAGATACACGCAATAACTCATACTGGAGAGAAACCATTTAGTTGTTCAGTTTGTGGGAAAGCGTTCAGTTCAAAAGGATATCTGAAGATACACGCAATAACTCATACTGGAGAGAACCCACTTAGTTGTTCAATTTGTGGGAAAGGGTTCAGTCAGAAAGGATATCTGAAGATACACGCAATAACTCATACTGGAGAGAAACCATTTAGTTGTTCAGTTTGTGGAAAAGGGTTCAGTATGAAGGGAGATCTGAAGACACACATGAGAACTCATACTGAAAGAAAAAACATTTTGTTAAGTTTAAGCTGGGAGTAGACTTGAAAAGAAGAGAACAGGTCCCAAAACACAGTTTTCAATTTACATAATAGTAACCCCATGTACCTATTCTAAGCAGTATACTCAATAGGATCCCCATGTACTTATACTAAACAGTATACTCAATAGGATTCCCCATGTACCTATTCTAAGCAGTATACTTAATAGGATCCCCATGTACTTATTTTAAGCAGTATACTAATAGAATCCCCATGTACTCATACTATCATTCAAATCTTAAATTGTACCATATGTCCCCCTTTAGACAACAGACCTAACGCTAGCGTCGCACTTTTGTTATGCTAATTTGTTAGCCAATCTCGGCCACTGTATTCAGGTGGCGTCTCCTCACCTTTAATCCGGTGCTGACCCCTGGACTTGGGATTTGTAGGATTTGTAGTTCTGACATACACAACCTTTTCTGACATAACGTTTCACCTTTTAAACCAATGCTGCCATCTACTGGACTACAGAAAAGTACTGTATGGAAGTTGATTTGTAAATAAAGGCCCCCACAGGCCATTTTCAGTTCAAAACCCAAATGTATATGGTTTTTTTAATTACTTATTTTTGTTTCAATGGTAAATAATTTTATTTTTTTAATGGTTTAGATTCATCACTGCTAACCAGTGATGGGAGTAACGGCGTTATAAAGAACGGCGTTACTAACAGCGTTCGTTTTTTCAGTAACGAGTAATCTAACGGATTACTCATCCAATCTTAATAACGCCGTTACCGTTACTGCCAAAAAATGCGGCGCGTTACTGTCTATGATTGAAGCTTTTTTTTTTGTCAGAAAGATCTCTGCGCCGAGAGGCATACTGTCCTTCTCAGCCAACCTCAGCGCGCGATTGGCTGAGGTTGAGTAAAATGCCATGGTAAGCCAATCAAAGGTAGAGGTGGGCGGGTGCATCCAGAGTCTGACACACAGCGCGACAACACAGTCAACGTAAGACGTCCGTGTACGTTTTGATAGTTGTTTTGGTGGCCAAATAATCCAAAACGAATCCAACGAACAACACGCGCGAGCATTCAATGACAGACCGCGGGTCCATGAGTGTTTTTGTTCACTCTAGTCTTGTGTTAGTTGTGTGTTGCACTGCAGTAGTGGAGGCTCTACTCTGCTGACATAGTGCTGCACTTCCTGGTTTAATAGCACAGTCTTCAGGTGCTCAGAGTCAGAGATATATATATCTGTATGTCATGCATGTCTTAAATGTCATGATTAGATTTGTTTAGATGATTAGATTCTTATATCTGTATGTTGTGTATGTCATAAATGTCATGAATTGAAAATGGGGGACCCTGATGTAAACAAGACGAAAGTCTTTCTCTGGTCTGCATCCCCTTAACAATTGTGTGTATTGAGCTGTGCTGTACTGTACTGTACCCATTCTGCAATCTGTTAATTAAAATGTTCAATCAATCAGTATATATTTGTTATTTATTTTTTGTATAGTGCTTAACAAGCATAATTGAATGTTGCCCAGTTGTGGCCTGTTGAGGGGCAATACATGATATCAAAAGTTCCAAAACATCTATTGTATTTGTATGATCCACTATATAAACAGTAATTATAATAATATCTACATACATGGCATTTGATTGGAGGCTAGTCTCACTTTGTCCCACAGCAACATTAAAATAGTTTAGATTTGTGTATGTTGTTTATGTAAAAACAATTACTTGAAAGTAACGCAATAGTTACTTTCTGAAGTAACTCGTTACTTTTATAATTTGTAACTGAGTAAGTAATTTAGTTACTTTTTGGAATAAGTAACTAGTAACTAACTAGTTACTTTTTCAAAGTAACTTGCCCAACACTGCTGCTAACACTGAATGAAGTACAACAACAGTACTGATTGATTGATTGAAAACTTTATTAACAGATTGCAGAATGGGTACAATACAGTACAGCTCAATACACACAATTGTTAACACTTTGATTACCACTGGTGAACATGGTAAAACGTGGTTAAATGCCAGCACCCACTTCAATGATAGCGTTGTGAACGCATAATCTTTGTCTTAAATTATGGCTATGTATGTGTCTAATCTGCCCGTTGCTTATCAATGACTTGTTTGCAGTCAACATTGTCGGAACGGATTGTTTTTTAATCGGTTCATTTCCGTTTTATAGCATTTTGAAAAGCCCTCATTTTTCAGGAAATGTTAAAAGCTACAGGTGTCTCTATCTATCTCAATCACCTACTCGAGATAGAACCCTGTGGCCGCTCGATATCCCCCAGCGAGGTGCTAAACTCGCCAAGTTCTCGAGTCAATTACTAATCCTAATCACGCTTACTTCATAGTCACTAGTTAGTTATATCCAGTTGATATGAAATATAAGCGTAGAAGAGTTGTTAACCTCTTCTTTGTTTGTAATAAACCGAATGTGTGTCTGGGAGAACTCTTATTGCCTATAATAACAATAATATCATTATTATCATTATTATCATCATTTTACGAAAGGGCTTGTAATACTGCTCATTTGAAAGCCTGATTGTATTACTTCACCATCACCGCCGCTATCCTCATTTGTGAGGAAAGGCCTGTAATACTGATCATTTGAAAGCTTGGTTGTATTACTACTCTTTTAATAAGTATTACTACTGTTAATAATGTAACATTAGCGTACTAACAATCATTTGAAAGCTTGGTGATATTACTTCACCGTTTAATACGTTTTACTACTGCCAATAGTGTAATATTAGCGTACTAACACTTAATTGAAAGCTTGGTGATATTACTTCACCGTTTAATAAGTTTTACTACTGCCAATAGTGTAATATTAGCGTACTAACACTTAATTGAAAGCTTGGTGATATTACTTCACCGTTTAATAAGTTTTACTACTGCCAATAGTGTAATATTAGCGTACTAACACTTAATCGTTATTTGCACGCCCCAGTACCCCTTATCAATCCGACAGATCCATCGATCCGTGGTACCGATCCTCAAGTCCTGCAGTGACTCGAACACCGATTTCCCACAAACTTGACAGAGTCCGTCGGACACAGAGATACCGGAACCCGCAAACAACAAACATTGCCATATATATATATAATCTATATTACTTTAGCTGAAAAGCATTAACCAGCAATTGATTCAATCTGTAACATAGTCACCTCAAAGAATTGCAGGGCGCGGCCCGTCTCTTGGCCCATTGCTGGCAGAAAGCAGTGCACAAACTCAATGGATAATTATAAAGTCATTTTTATTTTGAAGGTTACAAAATAGACTGTATTGGAAATGTCCAATCCAGTTAAAAATAATTATAAAAACAAAACATCTCATCTCTAACACTAAATGTGTCTCTAAATGTGAAAAACTGCACAGCAAATCTGAAAATCCCAAAATCTGTCTGTGATCCCGCGAGTGGGCCTTTATAAAGGGCCCCAGATCTCTTCGCTATTGGTCCAAATACAGTGATGTCATTTCTTTTTTTTTAAACTTTATTTTTTAGCGTTTATCGCTTTTCTGGTCAAGCATGACCGACAGTTGTAGAGTGAAACGGGAGGGAGATCAGGGGAAGACATTCGGCAAATGACGGCGGGTCCGGGAATCGAACTCGGAGTCAACCAGAACCGTGACGCAGCACGGCTCCTCCCGACGCAGAAATAGCGCCGAGATACGCGGTGAGCTACTGGAGCTCCCTGTGTGATGTCATTTCTACCATCCAATCAACACACTCCCCTCCCCTTCTAGTTGCTACAGCAACCGGGGAAGCAACGGATCACGTTTTTTTGGGAAAAACCCTAGGTCTGTTATCTGTTTCTAGCTGGAGCTAGAAACACATTCCTAAGGGGCCCACCAGTATGGAAGCAATTGCCCTGTGTGATACACAATACAATACACCCTTCTAGTATGAATAGCTTATACGCTTATATATACATATACAGATATATATACATAATCATTTCAACACTCATATACAATAACACTGATTCATATATCATTATAATGTATACTAGTTCTCTGCCTCCAGACTAGGTCAGTGCTGTGAGCTCAGTGCTCTGTGGTCAGTGCTCACCTCCCTCACATTCCTGTACAGCCCAGAGGCCCCTTTCTGACTCACTCTAACGGAGACTGGAGCACCCCCTGCCTCCGTTTCCCTTCTGACTGCAGTATAGTTTTAAAGTGTATAAAAAATATACAGGTCATATAAGAATACAAAAAGACATCCGTCATATCATAGGCCTATTCCATTCTGTTATCAAGTTTATAATACATACTTTATATTTAATCCTTTATAATGCTTGATATATTAAATCATACAAGGGACAGAGAGAACAGGTGTCATTATACAAAGTGTCACTCGTTGACTGTGACTCTCAACAGGAAAATATATAGATTCCGTGATAAACTGCATTTACTGGAATATTCTGGCATACAAACGTTTTCATTTTTCGGCCTATTTATGAATAGTTTTCAAATAAACGCTAGATTATCGATAGTATATGTATACTTATGCACGCTATAGAAGCGATCTGAAAAGTATATTCTCATTTCCTGATCAGCGAGCACACACACACACACATATGGGACACGTTGATATATCTGTGAAAAAAGCTGATTACCCCAAGACTGGTAAAATAGATTCCTTACCTCAGATCAGATGTTATCCAAAAAGATTATTCCAATTCCTGATCGCCATTCCAAATATCGATCGCGTTTATTGATTCAGCGTTGGGTGCTGGAAATACATAATCCACGCTGTTCTGAGGGCCGCCGATCAACTTTGGTCTCTTCAGTTGGCTTGACGGAAAAGTTAAATGAGGAAACTGCCCCCCCCCCCCCCCTTCATCAGTCTAAAAACTAATGGGGTGCAGTTACACAGGGAGAGACAATAGGGCGCGGTATCTTCCCAATTGAGCTCAGAGAGACTGCAACACTAGCGTGAGGCTCGATTGATGAAATATGAATTCAAATCTCCAATAAAAAAAAATACGACAAACAAACGCTATATAGCGTTGCCGGCACTCAACTGGCGGCATGAACTAACGACAACACGTCACTGGCATCCAAAGTGTTAAGGGGATGCAGACCAGAGAAAGACTTTCATCTTGTTTACATCAGGGTCCCCCATTTTCAATTCATCATAACATTTATGACATACACGAGCGGCACAGTGGTGTAGTGGTTAACACTGTCGCCTCACAGCAAGAAGGTCCAGGGTTCGATTCCCGCTTGGGGACCAAGTTTCCATGATGCCAGGTACTCAGGTGGGGTATCTCCCAGGCCTTTCTGTGTGGAGTTTGCATGTTCTCCCCGTGCTCGCAAGGGTTTCCCCCCCGATAAGATAAACCCAATGGAAAAACATGCACAACAACAGATCGCTAACGCTGTGGCGTCCTTGACGAAGACGGGCAGGAGCACTTGGATTGGTCCCCGGGGCGCGGCTCACGTTGACGCCCTATCTGCTCCCGGCTGCCCATGGGGGGAAGGACGACGGGATGGGTCAAGCGCAGAGACTCAATCGCATCGGCGACTGAGGAAAGACAATGCATGTGTGTGTGTGTATATCCCGGTTTGTGTGTGCCGCTCCAATTGCATGTCCAGTTCGTTGCATGCCGAATAAAGACCCCCCTAAAGAGGTCCTGCATTATTATTTATTATATTATTATTATTATTATGATAGCCATTAACATTACATAGGCCTACACACATCTTGCCATAACGTTAGCAGTTTGTACAACACAACGCATGTTTTAACCATGGTAGCCCGCCAGCTGTCAATGAAATGTTATCGTAGCTACTAGCTAGCAGAGGAGAAAATGGGAGTCTGAGAGGCGGGGTGTTGAAAGATAATGATAGGCGTTTATTCAACATCCAAGAAGGCTAACATACAACTGTGTTTACTAACTACAAACCGGGATAATTGCCGCTTTTCCACTGCATGTTATGAGCTCCTAACGTTACCGGAGCTGATAACGTTGGCTGAGCTGAAGGTCTGTGACGCTAAAATGTCCCTGCGGACCCGCCAACCCATAGATACTTCCAACTCACCGAATTACGTAATCCACCACAGTTGCACTCAATATTTAAATAATGTTATTATAAATAAATGTAGACAGATAATGTACGTATTTAAAAATAGAATGAACAGAGCAGTGTTAGTTTGATGTATGCTGCAATTTATATTGATGGCCTTCTAATTTGTTTATTTATTTATTTTAAATAACAGTGAGACTTTTCCCTTTGATAAGAAATCCAGCCATATTCCTTTCATAATCTAAACTAATCTTTCCAGAATTGACAATCAGGGAATTTAAACATTGTTGACATTGTTTTTTTGTGTTTATATTAAAGAAAGGAAAGTCTAGTGCTGGCTGAGCATATTGTTTGTTTGCACTAAGTTAATACTTTGACAAATGTAGTTCTGTCTTTGTGTGCCAAACATTATTTAAGGCTGTAAACACTGTAAACCTTTTTTCTTTTCTTTTTTTAATAAATGTTTAGATTTGAGTGTTACATTAAAAAAAAAAACAAAAAAAAAAAACGTATATCGAACCGAACCGAAAACCACTAGCCCAAAACCATGACACGAACCGAACCGTTGATTTTGTGAACCGTTCCACCCCTAGGATGTTGTCATGGCCAGTGGCCTTGTTAGGTTGGAGGGCGCTCAGTTTTTTGAGTACCTCATCTGTTGTTGCCATTTCCAGTTTGAAGTCGTCTTTGCGGACCCCTAGGTTTTTGTAGTATGCTACTATGTGTTCTACCCCATAATGCCCTGAGTGGGAGGGTAGTTTATTAACCAGTGTTGTGGCTATGTTTGTAAAGAATATGTTTAGGTATTTGGCCACATCCAGTTTGTGATGAGTGTTTTCTGTCTTTATGTTTGTTTGTAAATCTGTTTTTTTGTTTTTTGCTGCAGCCTAGTTGATTGTTGAGTAATTTCCACTGTCATTTATATTTTCTAACAAACAAATACTAATCACTAATCACAATAACTAATACTTGTCACATTAACATTAGTGAGTACGTGTTTTGAAAAATGACAAACTTGACACAACAGCCAGCACTTTATAACATTTTATAAACAAACAATTGAAAACGATATAAACTATTTACAACACAATACACCATACATTAGGGGTGTAACGGTACGTGTATTCGTCCCGTGAATTTCCGGTACGGCCGTCACGGTGCGGTACGTGCAGCCATACGAAGAATACGCCTCACAGCGCAAACACACCAGTCGCGCATGCAGGCACTCGCGGGTTCCGTTTGAGAACAGCGCGCATGGCCGGGCACACCGAGTCTGACTTCAGAGCGGGCGAAAGTGCACGGAGGAGGAAGAGGCACATTTACATTGGAGCAGCTGCAGGGTCATTACAATTTTACAGTTTTCTTTTTCGTTTTCTTGTTCGCCCCCAATAATGTTAACCAAATGAAACCAATGGAAAAACACACACACACGCGTCGCCAACACACACACCAACATTCTCCCCCACCGGACTCTCACAGAAAAAAAAAAATAAACATACTTTTCCGGACTGATCATCTGAGCTCTCCAGTTGAACTGCTACTGTGTTTAAATCCAAATAATCCTCTGCCATTGTTGTAACATGTCATCTGTTCTCTAGTATTCAGTCTCGTGAAGTTAAATCCTCTCTACAAGTGAAACTGTAAATCCTTAACAAGGATAAGTTGTTAAAGTTAATTAATTTACTCAGTGGATGCCTGAACACAGAATGCCACCAGTATCACTGACTACCACGGCAAGCCTATAGAAAATCATTCTATTTAATAATAATAATTATCATAATTATCATAAATATATTGCTACAGGGAGTTCAGTGTCCGTATGGCAGTGGGGAAGCTCTTTCAACAACACACATTTTACACGATTTTTGCCTAAATGATATACTATATTTTAGCCTTGTGTCATCTAGGAGCAACAGGGACACAAAATACAAAATCTACAACACTCAGGACCATAAGGATTCAGGAAATAATATATAGTATAATATGCCTATACTATTTCTTGTCGGGGGTGATTGAGTACTTTCTGGTGATGTATCAGTTAAAGACAGTAGAGGTTGAGTACTTTCTGGTGATGTATCAGTTAAAGACAGTAGAGGTTGAGTACTTTCTGGTGATGTATCAGTTAAAGACAGTAGAGGTTGAGTCCTTTCTGGTCATGTATCATAGTTAAAGACAGTAGAATTTAATCCTTTCTGGTGATGAAAGTACTCAACCTCTTATTTTAACTATGATACATCACCAGAAAGTGCTCAACCTCTACTGTTTGTAACTACTACCGTCATAGGCAACTACCGTCCTGTCTCTCTTCTCTCCTTCCTTTCTAAAACACTTGAACGTGCTGTATCCAACCAACTTACTGCTTACAGAATGACCTCCTAGACCCTAATCAGTCAGGCTTCAGGACTGGTCACTCCACAGAGACAGCCCTCATTGCGGTCACAGAGGCACTTCACTTAGCACAAGCGAAAGGCCTCTCCTCTGTCCTGATTCTCCTAGATCTATCTGCAGCCTTCGACACAGTCAACCACCAGATCCTCCTCGCGGCCCTCGCAGGAATGGGAGTGGCTGGCTCTGCGCTGACATGGCTGTCATCATACCTCAATGACCGCTCCTACCAAGTGTCATGGAGAGGGACCCTGTCGGCCACCCGCCCCCTGCGGACGGGTGTCCCCCAGGGCTCGGTTTTAGGACCCCTTCTCTTCTCCCTCTACACTAAATCACTGGGTAACATTATCACGTCTCATGGCTTCTCCTACCATTGTTATGCCGACGATACTCAACTCTTCCTCTCCTTCCCTCCCTCAGATATCCACGTCTCTGAGCGGATCTCTGCCTGTCCACCTCAAACTGAACCTAAGCAAAACAGAATTGCTCCACCTGCCGGCCAAATCCTCCCCCCTGACCGACCTCTCCATCACAGTCGAGAATGCAGCTGTGACCGCGTCCCCGACCGCCAAGAACCTTGGTGTTGTCCTCGACGACCAGTTGAACTTCTCTCCTCACATCGCAGCGACAACCAGAACCTGCAGATTCCTCCTGAGCAACGTCAGAAGGATCCGCCCCTTCCTGACAAAAGAAGCCACCCAACTCCTCGTCCAATCAACAGTCATCTCCCGCCTCGACTACTGCAACGCACTGCTCGCTGGCCTCCCGGCCACTGCCACCAAGCCTCTTCAACTCATTCAGAATGCAGCGGCCCGCCTGATCTCAAACCTACCGAAGTCGGCCCATGTCACCCCACTTCTTAGGGACCTGCATTGGCTCCCCATTGCTGCACGTATCCGCTTCAAGGCCCTCGACCTGGCATACCGTGCGGCAAAGGGAACCGCTCCCGCCTACCTCCGGTCAATGGTCCCTAACTACACACCCTCAAGACCCCTACGCTCTGCATCTTCTGGCCGCCTCAGACCTACTCCTATCCAAGCCCCGGGAGGGTCATCAAAGAGATGCCGCCTATTCTCAGTCCTTGCCCCACAATGGTGGAATGAACTACCCACCCCAGTTAGGACAGCCGAAACCCGTCCAATCTTCCGCCGTCGACTTAAGACTCACTTCTTCAACCATTATCTGAAATAATAATATAAAAAAAATCAAATAAAAAAATAACTCTAACCCTAACTAACCTTACTGTCATGCACTTGTCCTAATAAACTAACATACACTGTAACACGCAACACTTTGATGAACATTGTTACTCAGCTAATAGAGTTATACCCTTCCTGATGATTTGTCGTACAGTCGCTTTGGATAAAAGCGTCAGCTAAATGACTAAATGTAAATGTAATGTAAGGTTCATATTTGACTAGACACTTCACCCCCCTTCATGGGAACAAGAGCAGGAGCGAGAGAGGGAGGTGGAGAGGAGGAACAGAGTGATAGGGAGGTGGAGAGGGAGAGGAGGAAGAGAGTGATAGGGAGGTGGAGAGGGAGAGGAGGAAGAGAGTGATAGGGAGGTGGAGAGGGAAAGGGAACATAGTGATAGGGAGGTGGAGATGGAGAGGAGGAACAGAGAGCTGGAGAGGGAGAGGAGGAACAGAGTGATAGGGAGGTGGAGAGGAAGAGGAGGAACAGAGTGATAGGGAGGTGGAGAGGGAAAGGGAACAGAGTGATAGGGAGGTGGAGAGGGAGAGGAGGAACAGAGTGATATGGAGGTGGAGATGGAGAGGAGGAACAGAGTGATAGGAAGGTGGAGAGGGAGAGGAGGAACAGAGTGATAGGGAGGTGGAGAGGGAAAGGGAACAGAGTGATAGGGAGGTGGAGAGGGAGAGGAACAGAGTGACAGGGAGGTGGAGAGGGAGAGGAGGAACAGAGTGATAGGGAGGTGGAGAGGGAGAGGAGGAACAGAGTGATAGGGAGGTGGAGAGGGAGAGGAGGAAGAGAGTGATAGGGAGGTGGAGAGGAAGAACAGAGTGATAGGGAGGTGGAGAGGGAGAGGAGGAACAGAGTGATAGGGAGGTGGAGAGGGAGAGGAGGAACAGAGAGGTAGAGAGGGAGAGGAGGAACAGAGTGATAGGAAGGTGGAGAGGGAGAGGAGGAACAGAGTGATAGGGAGGTGGAGAGGGAGAGGAGGAACAGAGTGATAGGGAGGTGGAGAGGGAGAGGAAGAACAGAGTGATAGGGAGGTGGAGAGGGAGAGGAGGAACAGAGTGATAGGGAGGTGGAGAGGGAGAGGAGGAAGAGAGTGATAGGGAGGTGGAGAGGGAGAGAAGGAAGAGAGCGATAGGGAGGTGGAGAGGGAGAGGAGGAAGAGAGTGATAGGGAGGTGGAGAGGGAGAGAAGGAAGAGAGCGATAGGGAGGTGGAGAGGGAGAGGAGGAAGAGAGTGATAGGGAGGTGGAGAGGGAGAGAAGGAAGAGAGCGATAGGGAGGTGGAGTTGTTTTGTTCCTTGATTTATTTCCATAATAGTTTTAAAACCCACAAAGCAGTTTACTCAATAAAGTGTCTTCATATATTAGCCTGTTATAGTCAGATTGCATAAATATTTACCCATTTTCTTCAATATGGGAAACAGCATGAGTGAATATAATCCTATTTTCGATTGAAAAAAGATGTATATTGTGTCTTTGGGCAATATAAAACAATGTTTGATATGGGTACTGGTTATGATGGGCTAATAAGTTAGTAATGAAGTACAAAACCAAACTGGATAATAATCCTTATTTTTTGGGGTGGTTGGTACAGAGTTACACACCGGGTCCATTCGGACCCAGAGTTTTTGTTAACACCAAAATAAGATAAATAAATAAGCAGCGCACAAGGGTTAAGCTGCGAGGCGTAGAGATTCTTACCCAACCCAGCTCCTCCCGGAGTGTTTAAGCTGTGAGGCGTAGAGATTCTTACCCAACCCAGCTCCTCCCGGAGTGTTTAAGCTGTGAGGCGTAGAGATTCTTACCCAACCCAGCTCCTCCCGGGGTGTTTAAGCTGCGAGGCGTAGAGATTCTTACCCAACCCAGCTCCTCCCGGAGTGTTTAAGCTGCGAGGCGTAGAGATTCTTACCCAACCCAGCTCCTCCCGGAGTGTTTAAGCTGCGAGGCGTAGAGATTCTTACCCAACCCAGCTCCTCCCGGAGTGTTTAAGCTGCGAGGCGTAGAGATTCTTACCCAACCCAGCTCCTCCCGGAGAGTCGTAGCTCAGTCTAACTTCCCCGGAAGGAAACTCACATTATAACATTCTCGCCATAGCAACGACAGGCCCGGCCGCGTGTATACTTTCCGCAACGGAGTTCGGTTTCCGGGTTCCTCTGATTGGCCGCGACCCCCACGTGACCCGCCCCCTTATCGCTGCCGCTTGCCGCTGTGTTGAAACGCAGTCATCTTATTGATTGATTGAAAAGTTTATTAACAGATTGCAGAATGGGTACAGTACATTTCATTGTATATCCGTATGCCGTGACAAATAAAACTCTTGACTTGTACAGTACATCTCAATACATACAATTGTTAAGGGGATGCAGACCAGAGAAAGACTTTCGTCTTGTTTACATCAGGGTCCCCCATTTTCAATTCATGATAACATATATGACATACAGATAGATAATATGCTGCTTATGCAGTTATCAGCTGTATTTGGCATAGACGCATGACAAGAGAGCTCCGTCATTGAAGTGGGTGGTGTTACCAGCGGCGAGTGGCAGCAGATTTTTTTTGAATTTAATGAACCTGTACGTGCAATTTCCTGCAATATAGAGCCTTCAATCTTGACAAATAAAGCTGCTCTTTTCACTATAAAACTCAGTTTATATTGCAGTATGATAGCCAATTACTATAATTGTTGTGAAGGATCAGATTAAACCGAATATATATATTTATTTATGGATATATATTGAATAGTATTTGTATATCGTTTGATATCCCTTGTATATTCCTTGTACATATACACGGAATATCCCTTTAGTCTACTAGCCCATAATAGTTCATTCTCTTATTGGACAAGGACCTGGCGCCAGAGACAGGCCCCTTGGAGCCAAGTTCAATGGTACCGACGAAACATGTCCCTACTAGCCCCGGCTCTGCGCAGGAATACGGCTACCGAAAAGAGAGTGGCACTATTTGTTCACCGTGCATATAAATATGGCGCAAGTAAATGTAGAATTTCTCTTATCCCTTAGTCCTTTACCCTTCTACCCAACTAAGTAACAGAACGTGAAGCCTCACCCCACGATACCGCGTGCGGTGTAGTATGGCCTGTTTGGCCTTAGAATAGCATTGAGACCTCGTGCGAATTAATAGCTGAATTGCCAGAGTTTGGCACCGTATTTCTATTAAGTAATAATAGTCTATTATGTATGGTGCATCGTGCGGTTAGAGTTCTAAAGTGAGCAGCATCCCCGTCGCTTCCTCGTGTTATCTAGAGTCTTAACCAGGTTGGGCAGACCACACGTGGTGCTTTCATCCGAGGAGTTCTAGGCGAGGACCGAGTGGACCTGTACATTGGATCACCTACCCGACGACTGCTGAGCCCTATGCGGCATGGAATATATATTTGCTTTGGTACTTTGATTTGTGGAGCGGATAATCGCCAACACCGGTGAGTGTTGGATTTACCCCGAAAGGAGTCAAGGTGAGACGGCGCTCAGACCAGACTGAGGTCGCCTCGCTTCTTCTTCACTGTGGAGCTACAGCTACAGCTACAGCCTACAAGAGAGCCAAGGTGTATTCATCTGTGGATCAAGATTCTACTGCACTGTCTTCTGTACGTGAAGTCTCCCTAGACATCGTTGACCAGACGGGATACTGCCGACGGCTCTCCTACCCCCCCTACCGGCTTACGACCGGGAGGACCCCTACAGTATATCCAGCTATAATCATTAAGTGTGCCATCGTTATAATTCCCTAAGAGCCAGGTTGTATACTTGCTTCCTGCGTAACCAGAGATTGGACATTCAGTGTTGATTTGCCTACGAGTACTCATTTGCCTTACAAGAGCATTCAAATCATAAACGTAATAGTGAATGTTATATGTACCTTTTGCTATATATTAAATATTTGATTATTACCTTTGTGTGGACCCGGTTTCATTGTGGTAAAGTGTTCATCATATTTAGATATTGTGTACTGTATGGCCAGTAGTTAAAGTACACAAAGCGGTAGTGGTTTAATGATACCATACTTATCAATACAGTCAGGGAATTGTACCCCTCAGTTACAATAATAATAATATATTAATATATATATACTGTATATATACTGTATATAGATTTTTCGCTAATTTATTTTTATTAAATCAATCTCCTTTCAAATAGGCCAAGTTTTTAATAAGAAAGAGAAAAAAGCTATATTTCCATTACCTGTAACTCTTGTCTCTTTCTCTCCTTCTCTGCCTCCTCCCTGAGTCTGCAATCCACAGTCATGACATCGATCTCCAAAAAAAAAGTAAAAAAAAAAAAAAAAAAAATTTTTTTGAGGCCCCTCGTCACTAGAGGACCACGGGCCGCGACCGTCGTTAATCCGGCCCTGCTCGTCTGC
The DNA here is from genome assembly GCF_963971535.1 of Notolepis coatsorum. Lineage (NCBI taxonomy): Eukaryota > Metazoa > Chordata > Actinopteri > Aulopiformes > Paralepididae > Notolepis > Notolepis coatsorum. The sequence continues at coordinate 187,303,638 of NC_140170.1, forward strand.
CATATAGATAGCGAACGTATTTTGCAAACGAAGTCATGTCAGAGGATTTACGGTATGACCAGATGGCATTTCGGGACGTGAAACACTTTTATTGTATTGCGTGGTAGAATTTCTACCACTCAATAGTAAAGACATGTCTAACATAATCTTTTGTTTTAACAACTTAATGGAAAATCCTGCCACCGATAAGAGACTCTGTCGCCTGTGACACACACACGCGTCACGCACTCAGCCTGTAGCAGCATGCGCGCTAACTGACTGCTGGGGGAGGGACCGTGGTATGCAGTGGATCAAACCATTCAAATGTGGAGGGCAGGGGGGGACAGAATCTTTGGAAATGTATAAACTCGCTATTAAGTGTCATTGCGTATTATTAATTTGATTGAAATTACGTAGTTATGGTTAGATTTATATATTGGGGGGGGGGTATATAATATTTTTCATGTGATCAAAAAGTGGTGGAGCAAGAGCATACCTTTGCTCCCCCAAGTTCAATAGTGGGAGAGCAGATGCTCCGAATGCTCTTATGGCCAGGCGTCTATGGCAGCAGTGATGTTGATGTTAACTTACCCCAAACAAACGCTGTGGCTATAGGCTGTTGATGATAACAGCACAGCCTCATCTGCTGGGGTTAGTCAGCTCCTAACACACACTCTCTGTTATCCTCCTCCTCTGAGATGACTATGAGTAGATGCTGTCATCCACCAATATTTTACATTATATACCCACCAATATTTTACATTATATACACATTGAAAAACATAGACATCCTTCAGTGGCCAGACGTCACGCATTGCGCGTGATTGTATAGCATTTCTGTCTCTTTTCATGCGTCACGCAAATTGAGACCATGTCCCGCATGATTGGTTGTCATCCACGCTCAAGAATTTCCACACAATCTCTTTAAATCCAATGATGTATTTTTTATTATACAATGGCATGCAAACATCTTGATTCTGATTGGCTGAAACAGTCAAGTTAGCCGTTGTTATTTCGTATAACACACTCCACGTGACCCCAGATCCCTCCCACAACAGAATTACATTTTCTGAATGAGTCCGCCATAGATAGACAAATGGAAGTATGAATATATTTTGAACAAATCCTCCAAAAAAGATAGTCAACTGGTATATGTTAGTTCGTTACAGATATGTTGGATTATGTAATTGGTTTGTCAGGACCCATTGTGAAACAAAAGAAAAATCGCGGACTTAAATTATTTAAAAAAATTTTAAATGGCCGCCGTTTTTTTTTCTTCAGACTTGGATATACTATTGGATCTACTTTATCTGTGGATGGTTGTGAATAAATCTCCATTATGCTTAAATTACTGTGTTTTTATTGTGTAGCAATAAGGTTGGGTGAATTCGGCCATTGTATAAAAGCATTACATCACTTGAAGTCGTGTGTTATACTCATTAGATCACGCCTAGGGGGGTCAAACGACCCTCCGCTGCGCGTCGGGCCTAACAACCACCCCTAGGCATGATCTAATGAGTATAACACACTCCTGCGCGTGATGTAATGCTTAATTCAAGCTTAATAATTTGTGCACATGGGGAAATAAGCCAGAGTTCAAATGTATAAGAAAATAGAGAAAACAACTTAGTTCAAATTAAATAAGAAAATTTAGTAAACAAATTAAAACAAATTAAAATCATAAAACTGTGACTGAGTATATAACCATTCTGGGGGAGTTTAGTAGACTGATCAGATCAACCTTATCCAGCTCAGATGATGTATTCCACCAAAAAGCCCGATGCCCAGTACAGGGAGTCGGACCGTGGGCCAATGCCCTCGGTCGAGCAGGGAGAGCGATGGACCAGAGGAGAATTATAGCCTCGCACTCAGCTAGGGACTCCGAGGGTTTACCTGGGTCGAGAGTGTCTCCCCGTGCCCGCAATCCCGACTTGAAACAAGACAGGAAAGTAAGCTGTGAACGCACTCAGTTCGACCCGCAGCTCTCAACCCTGACCAATGGAGCCTTGTATACTCACTCAGGTACTTGTCGGAGCTGCTAACGATCCCTTCAAAGTCTCCATAGTGTGTGGTGCAATCCTCCGATCCTCATCTGGTTGGTTCAGGCAGAGGACAACTTACCCTGAGAGCCGATCCCAGCGCTCTGCCTAAAACTAGTAAAACAGCCTTTTATATAGGCCTTCCGATCCCCCTGGTCCTCCCTCCTTTATCTGCTAAACCAATAACTCTTTTTTAGTCCTGACCAATCTTACTAGAACGTTCCTTTATTACCTCCCATCTGTTCTTGCCCAGACACAGCATGAGTCCCTTTTTCTGTGGGCCATTTCCAGCATGAGTCATTCTTTCCATGCAGTTACGGCCCTACTCAGTCACAACCTGCCTGCTTGAATCATGTTACACTGTACACTTTATTCATTTATTTTTCCTTCAGTATCACACTTCCCTTGTAGATACGGTTTTGTCTTTATTATAATCATGTTTCTGTGTATGCTGATTATAATACATTTATAATCATGTTTCTGTGTATGTTGATTATAATACAATTATTTAATTTCAGTCATACATGACATTGATTATTAGTATTCGCTCCGGTCATCGCCCTCTGGAGGCTACTTGTGTTTGTTGCTTTTATTCTTCTTGGTACCTACTTTGTATTCAGCACCAGTCCTTTAACAAATTGTCCATTGACCGTCATGGTCTTGGGCGTGTATTTCCAGTATTTCATCTGGAATCTCATAATCTGGGGCATGTATTTCCAGTATATCTTCTGGAATCTCATCATTCTCCGGCCCTTCCTGGATCCCCAGGATTGGTGGCGCTGAATCAATCATCTTGATCTGCTTTTCCTTCTGCTTGGTCTCCCTGGGCCTGCTCCATCTCCAGGATCCCCTCTTCCATCTCTCGTATCAGCATTTCCAACGCCATCTCGCCCACTCCCTCTGTATCCTCTGGTGGTCCTTCGAATGGTATCAGGCTTACATCACACCAACCTTGAATGAGGTCCCACTTCTTCTCTGGAAGGGTTGGAAGGATTGGTCCTGCTTCTGGTCTGAGGAAGGAGTCTGCAGTTCTCCTAGACCAATCACACTTTTCTCCATCTCACCTGATTCTGGGTTTCTTGTCAGCCATCCCTCGGTTGGGCTATAACTTGGGGCCAATGGTGGGCTGTAGTTTAGTAGGAAGGGTGAGTAGAGCTCCCGTCTTACGGCTTCAGGCTGCACTCTAGGATCTGTGGGATGAAGATCCATCTCTAGAGTACTGTCCGATGATTCAGACAGCTGTTGTTCCGCCCCTCTTCTCTTGAGTTGCGGGCCCAGTTCCACCTGGTCCTGGTCTTCTTGTACCTTGGTTCACTCACCTTATTCTCTACCATCACCCTTGGTCTCTTGGGTGATGGTTGTTGGTCTGGGGACTTTGGGCTATCATACTGCTGGTACCACTCCAACATCCCTGGCTGAGGGGGGTGTCCTGGATTCAGCCATGCCATCACGTATTCTTCTGGTGGGTCCTCCTGGAATCTTACCACCTTATTTACCGGACCTATAGGACCCGCTCGCTTACCCATTTCGGCTTTGGTCAGGTACAGATCGCCTGGTGAGGTCCAGTTTGTCCTGGCTGGGAAGGTTGGGATTCTCGATTCTTCAGGTCACTTTAAAGTATGTTGAGTTTTTAGGCAGATTTCTACACGATTTTAGGGTTTGACACCTGAATGAATATACTGGAATATATTGGTGCTTCTTTAAGTGGTAAGGCTTCTCTCCTGTATGTATTCACTGGTGTAAGTTTCTCTCCTGTATGAATGTGCTGGTGTGTCTTTTAAATTGAATGATCAAATTAAATGTTTCCCCCACTGTCTTTAAGGCTTCTCTCCTGTATGAATGTGCTGGTGTATCTTTAAGCTGTCATATCTACTGAAGCTCTTCTCACACTGGTCACAGTGGTAAGGCTTCTCTCCTGTATGAATGCGCTGGTGTTTCTTTAAGTTTCCAGGCTGACTGAAGCTCTTCTCACAGTGGTAAGGCTTCTCTCCTGTATGCATGCGCTGGTGTTTCTGTAAGCTGTCATATCTACTGAAGCTCTTCTCACACTGGTCACAGTGGTAAGGCTTCTCTCCTGTATGCATGCGCTGGTGTTTCTGTAAGCAGTCATATCTACTGAAGCTCTTCTCACACTGGTCACAGTGGTAAGGCTTCTCTCCTGTATGCATGCGCTGGTGTGTCTTTAAGTTTCCAGACTTACTGAAGCTCTTCTCACACTGGTCACAGTGGTAAGGCTTCTCTCCTGTATGAATGCGCCGGTGAATCTTTAATTCTTCAGAGGTACTGAAGCTCTTCTCACACTGGTCACAGTGGTGAGGCTTCTCTCCTGTATGAATGCGCTGGTGTCTCTTCAAGTGTCCAGAGTCTCTGAAGCTCTTCTCACATTGGTCACACTGGTAAGGCTTCTCTCCTGTATGAATGCGCTGGTGTATCTGTAAGCCTCCAGAGTCTCTGAAGCTCTTCTCACATTGGTCACAGTGGTAAGGCTTCTCTCCTGTATGAATGTGCTGGTGTTGCTTTAAGTGGTCAGATTTACGAAAACGCGTTCCACATTGGCCACAGTAGTAAGGCTTCTCTCCTGTATGAATGCGCTGGTGTATCTGTAAGCCTCCAGAGGTACTGAAGCGTGATCCACATTGGTCACAGTAGTAAGGCTTCTCTCCTGTATGACTGCGCTGGTGTGCCTTTAAGTGTGCAGAAGTTCTGAAGCTCTTCTCACACTGGTCACAGTGGTAAGGCTTCTCTCCTGTATGCATGCGCTGGTGTCTCTTTAAGTCTCCAGAGGTACTGAAGCGTGATCCACATTGGTCACAGTAGTAAGGCTTCTCTCCTGTATGAATGCGCTGGTGTATCTGTAAGCATCCAGAGGTACTGAAGCGTGATCCACATTGGTCACAGTAGTAAGGCTTCTCTCCTGTATGCATGCGCTGGTGTGTCTTTAAGTTTCCAGAGGTACTGAAGCTCTTCTCACACTGGTCACAGTGGTAAGGCTTCTCTCCTGTATGAATGCACAGGTGTTTTAGAAAATTGGCCTTTTTGATGAAGCGCTTTCCACACTGTTCACAGCAGTGGGGCCTTGACTCATTCATATCTCTGCTTGTTGTTGGGGAGCAATGCAGCAATTGTACCTGGAGAAGAGAGAAGTACACCAATGAAGAGGTCAGATTTTGTGTGTTTTGCATTCGTTCAGTTTGTATTTCTCAAGTTCTCAAAATGTTTTATGCTCCAAATTTTGTTGTTGTGATTTAAAAGTGAATCTACTCCAAGGGCGGTAATTGAAAACTGGCCAACATTAATAAAACACTGAGATAAAACCCAACAGGCAGTTGCCTGCAATATGACATTGTGGTTTTATCCGTCCTTGTAACAATATCATTGTTGTTCCTAGTTTGTGTTGTTCTGGGGAGCAATTAAGAGTACACAGACCACTAGTACAGATACTTCAGTCTGAAATTATATATTCAATGGAATGGATATTATAGCAGTTTTTATGTGTAATGTAAACTCTGCGACGAGTCCAATCGTCTAACATGCTTTGCATCCTCGCCATTCTGGAATGCCCACGTCGCGCTAAAACCTTATGTAATGTTAACTGTTGATGTAGCCTCAGCAAGTTAACGTTAGCTCCACTCTAGCAGCCCCCTCCCTCTCACGCTGTCTCCCCCTCCCTCTCTCTCTCTCTCTCTCTCTTCTAACAATCCTGATTCAATTCTTGAACCTATTTAATTAAAAAGTAAGATATTGATGGACATTAGCTATAGCTCAGCAGCTGTAACAGAATAGTAGTAGTAGTAGTAGTAGTTTTATTCAGTCATCTGACACAATACAATATATATACACCATCATTTAACAATCTTTTATTTTACAGTGACTGAAAAGGTACAGACTGAAGCATAATGCTTATATATGCCTGTCCTATATTCTTAACAAAATTAAGACTCCAAACCAGTATTCTAAAAGAAAATAGCAAAAAAAATTGTATTATTCACCCTTGTAGTTTTAAAAAATAACTTTACAACCCATTTTCTTAAAAACCAAAAGCGTATTACTCATTCTTAACTCTATATCAGCATTGTTCCACAAGTTAACCCCAATAGTAGAAATACACCTCCTTTTAATCCCTTTCTTAGCTTTTTGAACAGTACATTTACAAATATCTCTCAAATCATATTTTCTTTTATGAATTGAAAAAAACCTGTGCACTCCGTCTGGGAGTAACTTTGCTTTAGCTCTGTACATTATTTGCATAGTTTTATAATAAACCAAATCATTAAATTTCATAATATGAGACTTTATAAACAATGGATTTGTGTGTTCAAAGTAACCAGCCTTGAAAAGGTTCCGAATGGCCCGCTTTTGCAGTAAGACTATTGGATTTACAGTATTTTTAAATGTCGACCCCAATACTTCCACACAGTAAGATATATGTAAGGAAGTATACGTGAACAGTAAATTATGTTTAATATATCCTTACATTTATACAATATTGCTACTGACTTAGATATTTTTCCTTGAATATAGTTAACATGTTGTTTCCATGTTAATTTCTGGTTAATAACTACCCCTAGAAGTTTTATCTCAGAAACTCTTTCTATTTTTTACATCACATATATTTTAGATTTTTTTTTAAGATTGCTTTTTACTACTGGGCAGTCCAGTAGAGAGAGAGAGAGAGGAGGAGCGGGAGACAGAGCGGGGGGGTCGGCAAATAACGGCGGGTCCGGGAATCGAACCCGGGTCGGCCGTGTCGCGAGGTAGCGTGTTACATGGTTCGCCACTTGGGCGCCCCTACATCACATATTTTTTACTCGATATCCCCCTTTATTTCTTTTCTATGACCAAGTTGAGAATTTCAAGCTCTCTTTCAATATCAAACAAAAGTTCCTTTAAATTACTTCCTGAGCAATATAAATGTGTATCATCTGCAAAAATAACAAACTTTAACAGTTCAGCAACATTGCACATATCATTCATATAAAGTATAAAAAGTGTTGTACCTATCACAGATCCCTGGGGTACTCCACAGGTGACCTTCCTAAATCCTGACACTGTCATTAATTTGCACACATTGCTGTCTGTTTTTCAAGTAGCTCTTCAGCCAAGAGTTAGCTATACCTCGTATCCCATACTTCTCCAGTTTTCTCACTAATATGCTGTGATCTATTGTATCAAAAGCCTTCTGTAGGTCAATATAAATACCAATAGAACACTTGTCATTGTCAACTGCTTTAGTTATTTCTTCTACCATCTCCATCACTGCATATGTAGTAGTTATATTTTCCCTAAACCCATACTGGTGTTCACTCAGTATTTTGTATTTGCCAATGAAAAGATCCAGTTGTTTCACAAATAATTGATCTAATATTTTAGAAAATTGAGGAAGTAGAGACACTGGTCTATAATTGTCCATTTGATGTGTATCTCTATTTTGCTGGCCAAAGTAGTTCAAATAACTTGGAAATTCAGATTTATAACCTCTATTCCGAATAATACGATTGATTATTTTCCAGGTCCTTTGTATGGAAGCAAATGAGTGACAGATGTATTTGAATTTTATCAGACACCGAATTTATAGCATTGAAAATAACTACTTTGAAAACATGTATCTGAATTTGATCAGACACCGAATTTATAGCATTGAAAATAATTACTTTGAAAATCATGTATCTGAATTTTTTTGCAATGTAAGAAATTCGAATGCATAATAAAATGCAATGTAAAAAATTCGATGCATAATTGCGGTGTATAAAATTCAATGTAAAAAATTCAATGCAAAATTACGGTGTATAGAATTCGATGTAAAAAACCATCATCCGGGCTACCCAGACAGGATAAGCAATCGAGCCTGCATGCAATCGAACTGACTTCTGGCCTATCACTGCACGGCTTTGTCAGTCATGTGATCACACCAACCCGGGAGAAAGATGGCGGTATATATACATACGGTGGGGAGAGAATATATACATACGGTGGGGAGGAGACTGTACATTAGGAGGGGGTCGGTGGGAGAGAAATATACATATGGCGGGGAAAGAATATATACATATGGTGGGGAGGAGACTGTACATTAGGAGGGGGTGGGTGGGAGAGAAATATACATATGGTGGGGAGAGAATATATACATACGGTGGGGAGGAGACTGTCTATTATATGTATATAATCGACTGGGGCTAGTGATAGCATCAATATATGAGCTACCTTGCAGCTAGCATTAGCGTTACCTAACCATTAGCTAGCGATGGCGTTAAATTCAATGTTAGCTTGCTTGGTATCCAACGCTAGCTAGGCAGACAGTGAAGTGATTGCTACTGTAATGTATAGCTACGTGCCTAGCTAGCGTTAGCTAAAAGAGCCCTCGCAGTGAATCTTTCATGACTCTCTGCAAGCTAACTAAGCTTGTGTCGTTTCCTAACAAGCTAACTGGCGTGAGGCAGCTAGGCTAGGTAACATTAGCTAGCTATTAACACTTTGATTACCAGCCATGTGGTGCGCCTTACCCCTGTTAAATGCCACCACCCACTTTAATGATAGCGTTGTGAACGCATAATCTCTATCTTAAATTATGGCTATGTGTCTAATCTGTAGGGCTGACCTTCGAAGCTTTTTTTGGCAATCAAAGCTTCGGGGCCGAGCTTCGATTTTAATTCGAATCTTCGGAAAAAAAAGAAAAAGAAATTATAATATTATTTTTTTTTTTTTTATCTTATGTTGTGGGACTTGTACAGCACTTTGGTAAACTTTGTTGTTTTTAAATGTGCTCTATAAATAAAGTGGATTGGATTAATTAATTAAGTAGCCCCTTTCGTGACTGTGACGCAGCCAACAAGGTTTCACTCGGCTGCGCTGCCTGGGTGCAGTGGGGCTGCTCTCACAGCCAACGACATGACATTACATAATTATGTTGCAACCTTCGTCTATCAAGCAAACAATTATATTATATTTAATTTATCATTTATAATTATATCAGACAATGCACCTACAAAAGCAGATGATTACAATTAAATTAGCCAACTTGGTAACACATTAGTCATAGCAGCATAGGCATAGCCTTATTAATGTTTTGTGTGGCGTCGCCGTCGTGTACAACGATACTTATGTTTTTTAGGTGTTGTAGAGTTGTGATATGCCATTTTCTTCTGGCATATCTGGCACTCTGCTTTTTGGGCATTGTCTTTGCATATTTTAAAGTGTAACCACACGTCTGATGACTTCTTCGTCGACATGTCTGCTGCACATGTCTTGTTGTTTTCAACACAGATAATCTCCACGTGCTTGTTGTAGAGAGGTGGAGTCGAGGCGCCGCTTACTTTCGTTTCATTGGAATGGAGGCGGGAAGGCGCCGCTTACTTTCGTTTCATTGGAATGGAGGCGGGAAGGCGCCGCTTACTTTCGTTTCATTGGAATGGAGGCGCAAGATTTTGGAGGCAAACAATTCTTTATTTTTTTTAAACTTCAATTTTTTTTTATGTTCGCAGCTCGTGCCATCGAACGAAGCTTCGAAGCTTCAAAGTATTTAATACAGCCCTACTAATCTGCCCGTCATTTATCAATGACTTGTTTGCAGTCAACATTGTCAAAACGGATTGTTTTTTTTAATCGCTTCATTTGCGTTTTATAGTATTTTGAAAAGCCCGCGTTTTAAAGGAAAATATATAGATTCCGTGATAAACAGCATTTACTGGAATATTCTGGCATACACAAAAAACTTTTTTCGGCCTATTTATGAATAATTTTCAAATAAACGCTAGATTATCGATAGTATATGTGTACTTATGCACGCTATAGAAGCGGGCTGAAATATCGATTCTCTCATTTCCTGATCGCGCGCACAGCCACACACACACACACACATAGGGCAAACGCTTATATCTCTGTGAAAATACTCTGATTATCCTAAGACTGGTAAAATAAATTCCTTACCTCAGATCAGATGTTATCCAAAAAGATTATTCCAATTCCTGATCGCCATTCCAAATATCGATTGCGTTTATTGATTCAGCATTGGGTACAGTAAATACATAATCCACGCGTTTTCCGGCCCGGCGATCACATGGATTCTTCAGTTGGCTTGACGGCAAAGTAAAATGAGGAAACTGGCCCGCCCCCCCCCCATCAGTCTATAGCATAGGTGTCAAACTCACGGCCCGCGGGCCAAATGCGGCCCGCCACGTCATTTGATGTGGCCCCCCAAGAGCTCAGGTAAAAAAATAAATAAAAAAAAAATCTTTTTTTTTACATTAATATTGGGTTAAAAATAGCAGTGTTAAAATAATTGTGGGTTAATGCGTTAATAAAGCTTTAACTTTGACAGCCTTAGTTATTACACATTCTTACACATACATGTATGTTGAACATCTGAGGTAACAAAGGAAAAAAGCCAAAAGCACTTACTCCTCAGACATTCTTTGACAATTTTACAGCCCAAAATACAAAAAAGATCCAGGCGGAATAGGTAACAAAGGGTTGAAGAAATATTGTCTGAACTGTCAGATGCAAACTGGCTGTGTGACATAACCGAGCATCTCGCTCAATTGAATAAGAAGCTGTAGGGACGCAAACAAGTCCCACCCAAAACTTGACCAATATAGTTGTGAACTGAGACAACCCTTATTTAGTTATTTTTGAGTACAGTTACAGTTGTGTGTTCATGCAGACACATAATAGCAATTTCATTACGAATTGAAAATGGGGGACCCTGATGTAAACAAGTCGAAAGTCTTTCTCTGGTCTGCATCCCCTTAACAATTGTGTGTATTGAGCTGTACTGTACCCATTCTGCAATCTGTTAATTAAATCTTCCATTAGTTGGATGTATGGCCTCTGCAAGGTTGTGTGCAGCCATTTGTTTTTGTAACATCTGCTACATCTGTCCCACGTGTTCTTTGCAGCTCACAGTTGTTAGTTCTGCCCCTCTTGACTGTGACAAAAAGGTTTTGAACAAACTTAATGTCATAGCTTGTATTTGATGATATTCTTCTTTGTTATTTACTTGAATGGTTTGATCATTGATTGATGGAGTAATATGGGGTTCTGATAAACTAAAATTATTTGTTAAAATAACATAAGCTAACATATATTTTTACATTTATGCAAATGCATATGCAATATGTATAACTTGAATAAGCAATAAATACAGAAACAACATGTTTAACAATATGTAAATGTATAGCTACATTTATTTTACATTACATTAACATTTATACGGTCTTTGGCCCTTTGAGGGCAACCATAATGCTGATGTGGCCCTCTGTGAAAATGAGTTTGACACCCCTGGTCTATAGTAATGGGGTGCAGTTACACAGGGAGAGACGATAGGGGGCGGTATCTTCCCAATTGAGCTCAGAGAGTCTGCAACACTAACCTGAGGCTCGATTGATGATATATGAATTCAAATCGCCAATAAAAAGAAATATGACAAACAAACGCTACATAGCGTTGGCGGGCACTCAACGGTCGGCATGAACTAACGACAAAACGCGTGGCTGGCACTCAAAGTGTTAATAAACCAGCTAACGTTAGCTAGCAATCTTTCTTTACCACAATATCATTTTATGTTCTTTACCTGTAACGTTATTTCACACTCCCGTTTTTTTCATCAGTCTCTTGTTGTGAAACTGAACTACGATTACAAATTATTCCAATCTAGTTGACGTGGTCATGATTTAACACTTTGAGAGCCGGCCGTGTTTTCCTATTTACCCCCTTGAATGCCACCACCCACTTCAATGATAGCTGTAACTGAGGGGTACAATTCCCTGACTGTATTGTTAGATATGATATTTAATACCACTACCTCATGTACTTTAACTTCTGGCCATCCAGTACAAGATATAAGTATGATGAACACTTTCCCACCTGATGAAACGAATCCACACAAATGTACCAAATCGAAGGTTTAATACAGCAAAAGGTGTATACAACGATCACTTAATTACATTTATGATTTGAAATATGAAATATCTGATGGGACGGGGTTTCCTCCCTGTAGACAGTCTAGCTCATCGGGGAACGAGTCTCTCTGGGCTCGTTGTAGTAGAAGAAGTTCTGCTTCTTCGTAGTCAGCTGCTGACATGTCAGTGGTGGACTGAATCTCTGGGTGGTGCCGCAGGAATGTTCTTTGCTGCGCACTCTCTAGGGTAATGCAGTCATCTATGTTGGGGTCTGTGGAGGCGATTGTGCTCAGTCCACAGAACATAGGTTTCTTGTTCTCAGCCTCCTCGTTACTTGCTTCCCTCGGGGTGGGCGTAGGCCAATCTCCTTCCGGGAGCTTGAGGAATGCTGGTCCGTCACTGTAGATGTTGCGACGGGTTAGGTCATCCAGAGACATTCCCCGGGTGATGACGTCAGCTGGGTTGTGTTTGGTGTCCACATACCGCCAGCTTGCTTCTTCTGTTAACTCTTGAATCTCGGTGACTCTGACTCCCACGAAGACTTTGTATCTGCATGAATCAGACTTGATCCATGTGAGTACTGTCGTGGAATCTGACCACAAGATTGTTCTATGCACCGGAATGGTGAGTTCACGTTGGATTAACGTGGCTAGATGCGCTCCTGCGAGGGCTGCGCAGAGCTCTAGACGTGGGATAGATTGTTGCTTACGTGGGGCTATTCTTGAGCGGGCCAGGATGAAAGCAGTGTGTATCTTTCCTCCCCTCTCTTGGGCACGCAGGTAGGCCACCGATCCGTAGGCTACTTCGGAGGCGTCGCTGAAGACGTGTAGATCAATCTCGCATGTCTCTGGCCTCACTGTGGATGGGAAGTAGCTGCGGCGTATATTGACACCTGGGAGTGAGCGGAGTTCCGTCTCCCACTCTCTCCATGTTGAGGCAAGGTGTGCGGGTATTGGGTCGTCCCAGCCCTGGTCCTTGTCCCATAGTGCTCGTACAATCATCTTTGCCCTGGTGGTGTAAGGTAGAATACATCCCAACGGGTCATATTGTCTGGCGAGTGTTCTGTACACACTCCGTCTGGTGGTCGGTATCGCCGCCGACCTTCCCTGCTCTGGAGCCAAGGGTTTGTGTCTATAGTGGAGCGAGTCTGTTTTGAAGCGCCAGACTAGTCCTAGTGTCATTTCTTGGGCTTCTCCTGGGATTGTCGCCATCCAGGTCTCGCTGCTGGCAGCCTTGTCCGCGGAGGAGAGGCTGCGCAATACGTGCGGGTCACTGCTGGCCCACTGCCTGAGATCAAAGCCGCCTTTGATCAGGGAGGCGCGTAACTTGATTAGGAGAGCCTCGGCTTCTTCTTGAGTCAAAACGCTTTGTAAACAGTTGTCCACGTAGAAACTGTTCTTCACACTGTGTTGGACCTCTTCATCTGCTGCTGGGTCCTCTGTGACGTGTTTCTGTAGTGCAAATGTAGCACAGCACGGGCTGCATGTGGTTCCGAAGGGGAGTACTTCCCACTGGTAGATGGCTGGGTTCTCATCTCCGATCTTCTCTCTCCATAGGAACCGTAGCAGAGGCTTGTCCTCCTCTACTAGTCTCACCTGCAAGAACATCCCTTTGATATCCCCGCTGATAGCCACCTTGTCCTGGCGGAAGCGCAGTAACACGCCTAGTAGGGAGGGGCCGAGTGTGGGGCCGGGCAAGAGCTCTTTATTCAGATTTTGGGATCCGATCTGGTAGCTGCAGTTAAACACAATGCGATCCTTGCCGTTGTGATGGACCTTGTGATGCGGCACGTACCATGATTCGGTCGTCTGATCGGCCTCTTTAATGTCAATCTTTGTTACGTGTCCCGCTGTGATTAGCTTCTCAATCTCAGCTCGGTACACACTCTCTTGAGCGGGGTCTTTGGCTAGGCGCCGCTCTGTGTTCAGTAGATAGCGCTCCGTGGCGTCTTTCTTTGCGTGAAAGGTGGGCATTCCCTCTCGCCTCAGGAGTGGAGTTGCGTATCTCATCACTCCGCCGACTGTGACTCTCTTTGTCCCCTGCTCGAGTAGGTTGATGGCGTAAATGTCTTCTTTAGAGCGAATATCTTTCTTTTCGTTCTTAAAGGGCATTGTCTCTAGGGTCCATAGCCTCTCGACATGCTGCAGGAGAGTGGTGTCTTCTTCTGTCGTTCTGGAGTGGAAGCAGCTAGTGGCTGCTGTTCGGTTGAGAGATTTAGCGAGGGGGCCTTGTAGGGTCCACCCTAGGCGGGTCTCGACTGCTGCAGGACAGCCTCGGGGGCCTGTATGGACCCGGTCAATCGGGACTATGAGTTCTGCATGGTCGGAGCCTATCAGCAGGGTCGGGGTAGCGCCGTCTATGAGCGGGATAGGTAATTGGCGCAAGTGCACATATTTATCCATCAACTTGGTGACAGGGTAGGTGTACTGCGATAGTCCTATTTCTTGGCTGGTGAAAGCATTTGTGATCTTGTACCGTCGCTCTGGCTGCCCGTTGGCTGCGATGGTGAAGGAGACATTCTCGCCCTTTATCGTCTTTAAATCTCTTCTTATTGTCCGAATCGTCATTTCGTTCTTGCTCCCCCGCAGTCCCAACTGGGTCGCAGCGGAGGCGAGCAGAAGGGTCTTCTCTGACCCGTCATCAAGGACGGCGTAAGTGTCCATGACTTTATCTTGGTAGCTCAATGTCACACGGACTACCTTTAAGAGCACTTGGGCTCTGCTGCTGCTGGCGGGGTCAATGTACATGACACTTGCCTTGGTGCCGCTCCGTGGTGCAGGTATAGGCCGTCTTCCGTTACTTTCGTGTAGTATATCTAGATGGGCTCCATCGCACCGGCTGCACCTTTTCTTTAGGCGGCATTCGGCTGCCATGTGGGGCCGCGCACATCGATAACAGCGCCGGTTGGACTTTATCCATTGACTCACTTCTTCTGCATTCATCTTTGTGAATAGGTCACATTGTGACAGCCAGTGTTCTTTCTCACAGTAGGGACACGCTATCTTCCACTTCTCTTTTCTCGAGGGGGTGCTGTGACTCTTACTGCTCGGTACTGACTCTGATTGGTGCATGACAGTCACCGATCTTCTTCCATCATTTATTCTCCTGGGTCCCTCTCTGGAGCTTGGCGTGCTCCGCCCGAAGGTATCCAGTCGTAAGCTGCTGACTTCTCTCGCCAGGAAGTCGGCTAGATCAAGGAGGGATGGCTCTGGGCCGTTGGGATCCCGGTAATCCCTCTGCCGCCTAAAGCGCTCCTGTCTTGCGGGTGGCAGCTTCTCCAAAATCCTCTCGACGTTAGAGTTGGCGTATAGCTCATGCATGCCCTTCTCCCGTTGCGCTCCCAGCATCCCTACCAGGGACTGCACTTTGATTGACAGGTCGTCTAGTGAGCGATTGTCTGTGGCTGGGGGTAGGCGATCAATATGCCTTATCTCTTGGATTACGTAATCCCATATACGTCCATATCTCTGATCCAGCGCTGCAAGGGCCGCTATGTATGGAGTCGAAGAGGTAGCATAGGCTAGCGCTATCTGCTAGCGCTAGCTGCTAAACGAACAATAATCGCTAAACGAACAATAATCACTATGCAACAACCATCAAATGCACACAGCACACACACCCACACGCACACACACACTCACTCAAACAAACAACACACTGCAGCACCCACTCTCCACACTTTAGATCACACAAACACACTTACACTTTATATTTATTGATAAAGGATTTGCACTACAACTCGTACACCTACTGTGAATTGTACCTAAACTGCACCTCGTCCATTTATGCCTTGCACTATATAGTATTGTATATTAGTACACTGCACAGTATTGTATATTGTATGGTAACTACGTCTACGAACATTGTACATATGTCTAAACTGAACACTGTGACCTCTTTTTTTTCTTCTAATTTTTACTATGTTTTTATTTCATACTTATCTTGTCATGCACAGTCTCTGGAGCGCAACAGTAAGAAGCATTTTGTACAAAAGTATTCTGTACTTCTGTATGACAACTATTAAAGAAACTTGAAACTTGAAACTATTGTGCGCTCGCGGTACTTTCAGGTGCTTCAGTAATATTGCATACTTGTGGCGTTCATCAGCGACATCCACCATCATTGTCTCTAAGCACATCCGGAGCTCCGTGTACTGTGCTCGACTCTCATAGGCGAAGTCTGGGAATGACGGCGTGGCATTGTATGACGCCGTGGATGGCTGATACATCGGCGAGCGTTGGGGGAGAGACCTCCTGGGCGAGTCCCCTCTTGCGCCTCGCTGTGGGCTGGTACTGACAGGGTACCATGGCCCGCTGGTCCAGGTGCTGTTCCTCGGGGCTGGTCGTGCGTCGTGCTCACCCGTGAATAGAGTCGGGGGTCTGTAGCGCAGCGCCGCGGGGGTATAGCCTGGACTGTATGGGACCTCCTGGTCCGGTGGAGTACTGTGCTGTCGTCGGGCTTGGTTCTCCTCCTCTCCCTCTTCTTCCTCTATCAGATCCTCCAGATCCTGTAATCGTTTATTTAGCTTCTCCGCAGTGTATGCCGCTCCTTCCTTGTAGCTGGGTCTCGCTTGGACCGGTCTGTGAAGGGGGTCTGCGGGGGGTATAGGCTCGGTCTGTTGGTCAAGTTCAGGGTCGCTTGCTCGTTGAGGAGACGCTGCCCTTGACTGTTGTCTCGACGAGTTCCTTGAACCCCTGGCGGAGGGAGAGGGTGTTGTCCTTTTGATCAGCTGCTCTATTAGTTGCGCTTGTAGTCTGTCGCGCTCTGCGTCTCTTTGGGCACCGGCAGCGGCGCGCTGGGCGTCGGCCCGGTCTCTTGCCATATTCTCTTCTGTCTGGAGGCGTCTCATCTCCAGGCGTGTGCGCTGTTCTTCGCTCCGTTGCTGTGCTTGGAGGTGTTCGCGCTCGCTGAGCATCTGCGCTTGGAGTCGGTCGCGTTCGGTAGAGGCTATCAGGCTGACGAGGAACGCCTGTTGTAGCATCCTCTCCGCTTCGCTGGGGGAAGGCGGTTGTGGAGGTGAGCCGCTCCTGCGTGAGCCGCTCCTGGGGGTACTCGTTGGGGAGTCCTGGAGCTCTATTTCCTCGGCGCTCTCCTCCTCTTCTTCCGTGCAGAGTTCTCTCTCTGTAGGGTTGTCTTCCTCCCGGGGCTGGTCGGGGACTACTTCTTGGGTAGTGGCGGGGGGTAAAGGCATGTCAATTCCCTCCTGGTCCCCACCGTGAGCTTGGTCAGTTACATTAGGACCTACTAGGGCCTCTGTGGTCGGGGAAACCTGGTCGTTAAGGTCAGACATAATTTTACTTTCTACTTCTACCGCGTTTACCGTTTGTCGAAGGCTAGGTAGTTGACTGACAGTGTAAGCCTCTAAGTACTGAGGTGTCTGTCGTCTGCGCCGCGGGCATTCTAGGTTAGGAGGATCGTTTCGTGGAGTGTTCATCATAGGCCATTTCGATATTAATAACACTATATTAATATTACACTAGTTACCATCCGGCTCGAAGGACCAATTGTAACTGAGGGGTACAATTCCCTGACTGTATTGTTAGATATGATATTTAATACCACTACCTCATGTACTTTAACTTCTGGCCATCCAGTACAAGATATAAGTATGATGAACACTTTCCCACCTGATGAAACGAATCCACACAAATGTACCAAATCGAAGGTTTAATACAGCAAAAGGTGTATACAACGATCACTTAATTACATTTATGATTTGAAATATGAAATATGCACTTTTATGGCAAATGAGTATTCGTAGGTAAATCAACATTGAATGTCCAATCTCTGGTTACGCAGGGAGTAAGTATACAACCTGGAATATTTAGGAAACGATAGCGATGGTACTTAAATGATTATAGCTGGATACACTAAGGGGGGGGGGGTCCCGCTGGTTGTAAGACAGTAGGAGGGGGGGGTTAGAGAAGCCGCTGGCGGTATCCCATCTGGCCGACGGTGTCTTGGGAGAATCCAAAGTCTTGGACACGGTGCCCACAGAACCTCGGACCGCAGACGAATACAGCTGGACCCTCTGTGGACGGTAGCTGCCGGTCCACAACGGAGAGACGTGAGGCGACCTCACTGGTGTAGAGCGCCGTCTCACCTGGAGTCCTCTCCGGGGGGTAGTTCCAACACTCCGCAGTGTTGGCCTTTATCCATGGAATAATCAAAGCACCCAAAGCATAATCCAAGCCGTGGAAGGCTCGCCGTCGTCCGGGTAGAGTAATCCAATATACAGGTCCAGTCGCTCTTGGCCCGGAGCTCCTCGGATGCAAGCACCACTAGGGGTCTGCCCAGCCTGGTTAAGCGTCCAGATAACGTCAGGAACGATGGGGGTACTGATAACTTTAGAACTCTAACCGAACGATGCACCATACATAAATAGACTATTATTAGCTTAATAGAATACGTCCAACTCGACGGTATAGTGCCAAACTATGACTATTCAACTATTAATCTACACGATATCTCAATGCCTATTCTGGGCCAAGTAGGCCTTACTACACCACACGTGCGTCGTGGGGAGGCTTTGCGTCTGTCACTCTGTTGGAGGGTAAAGAACTGGACTAAAAAGAAAGTTCTACTTTACTTGCGCCATATATATATGCGCTATGAACAAATAGTACCATTCGTATTTCGCCCGACATATTCCTGCGCGGAACCGGGGCTTGCCACGACATGTTAGGCGGCACGATTGAACTTGAACCTAGGGGTATGGCAACCTGGCGCCAGGTTCTCGTCCAATGGTAGAATGAAACTATTATGGGCTGTTTAGTAGACTAAAGGGATATTCAGTGCATATTGTACAAGGAATATACAGGGGATATCAAACGATATACAAATACAATTAAATATATATATATAAATAAATATACATATTCGGTTTAATCTGATCCTTCACAACAATAGCGCTCTCATATTTGCAAACGCATAAACAATGTCTTAAATTATGTGTCTAATCTGGCCGTCGCTTATCAATGACTTGTTTGCAGTCAACATTGTAGAAACGGATTGTTTTTTTTTTTATCAGTTAATTTTCGTTTTATACCATTTTGAAAAGGGCTAGTTTCTTGAAACTTCCAGAAGATTTCAGAAGATTCTGTGATAAACGTCCTTTACTGTAATACACAAAACACGGTAATTTTTTAGCCTATTTATGAATAGTTTTCAAATAAATGCTAGATTATCGATAGTATATGTGTACTTATGCATGCGATATAGGCGGGCTGAAAAGGCGATTCTCTTATTTTCTGATCTCGCACACACACACATATGGCACACGTTGATATCTCTGTGAAAACAGCTCCGATTATCCTAAGACTGGTAAAATAGATTCCTTACCTCAGATCAGATGGTCTCCAAAAACATTATTCCAGTTCCTGATTGCCATTCCAAATATCGATTGCGTGTATTGATCCAACGTTATGTACTCGAAACACATATTCCACGCTGCTTTGAGGGTCCACAATGAATCCGGTCGGTTCTAGTTACATGGCTGAGAAGTAAAATGTGGATTCCGGATTTTTTTTCTTCCATCCATTTTCATTGAGTCCATTCCAAAATGATGCATTACCATCCAGGAGACGATAGGGCGTGGTATTTTCCCAATGGACATAGACCCAGTGTTAACGGGAGGCTAGATTGATGAAATATGAATGGAAATCGCTAATAAAAAAAAATATGACAAACAAACGAGATCTCTCGTCACTGGCACTCAACGGTCGGCATAAACAAACGAGTTATGCCGTCATTGGCACTCAAAGTGTTAAGAATGGTTGTTGTTTTTGTTGTTGCTGCTGCTACTGCTGCTGGGGATGTGAACGGAGGGGCTTGTCTCGCTTCGCCAGTTTCTGACAAAAATGCGTCAAATTGGTTACTAATGTGAAAGATCGGATTGGGAAAGATCGGTATCGACAGATACTCAAAATCACATGATCGGGCTCGGATTGGGAGCAAAAAAACGCGATTGGGACATCCCTAGTATCGGCAGTGTATCGGCCGATATGACTCATAGACGATCGGTATCGGTGGCAAAGAACGTGATCTGGGCATCCCTAATTCTCACTAAATATAATACAATAACCTAAATATACAGGTAAGCCCCATTGTATTCTGAAATGTAGACGTTAACAGTGTATGCAACTAAGCCAATAGAAATAAGGTATAACTTATGAGTGCTTTGGCTCCTATAAATACAGTACAGCTCAATACACACAATTGTTAAGGGGATGCAGACCAGAGAAAGACTTTCGTCTTGTCTACATCAGGGTCCCCCATTTTCAATTCATCATTACATATGACATACATGACATACAGGTTCCATCCAGACATTTATGACCTACCAGATCTACAGAAATACAGCACTGTTTAAGAGTACAAAGCCTGTCACATAGACCCTGGCGTTGGAAACTGTTTAAGAGACAGAGTTTCTAAAAAGTATATACATTTGAGGGGGAAGAAACTGTACATTGGAGGGGGTTGGGTAGGTGGGGTGGGGACTGGTGGTTACGGTAACATCAGTTTAACAAGCTAATAATCACTAATTTTGTCTCTGCAGTTTAGATGAGAAGAAAGGGCTGCCGGTGGGGGACACATACAGGTGGGGGACACATACAGGTGGGGGACACATACAGGTGGGGGACACATACAGGTGGGGGACACATACAGGTGGGGGACACATACAGGTGGGGGACACATACGCAATCTCTTTTTGGCTGGTAAAAAATCAGTTTGGCTGGTAAAAGAAAAATCATCTACCCACCAGTTGGCTGGTAAGCCAAAAAGTTAGTTTCCTCCCCTGATCGTCAACATACACCTCATCCCAGTTGTAGTTTGTAAGGTCCATCTTTAAGGCCTCCATTCTTTCTGGTGTCCTAATTCTTACACATTTACAAGAAGGTTCACTTACATCAACTGAACATTTTACCTTTAAATTATGTAATATCACAAAAATAGGAAGATGATATCACTTAACTCTTTCAGTGCCACGCCTGGTTTTCCGTTTTACCGCTTGAATGCCACCATCAGCGCCAATGTTAACGTTAATATCGCCTAATCTATGTTTTAAATTATGGCTGTGTCTAATCTGCCCATCGCATTATCAAAGACTATTTTCCAGTCAGTGCTGTGAAGGCAGATTGTTTTTTTATCGCGTTGTTTCCGTTTCAGAGCAGTTAGAAAAGCCCCCGTTTTGATATAAAAAACAGCTCATTCTGGAGCATTCTATGAAAATCGTCTTTTAGTGGAATATTCCACAACGTTGATATTCGTCTGCCTTTTTATGAATCGTTTTCAAATAAACGCTAGATGATCAATATTATACGTGCACGCAAGCACATTACGGCCGCGCACTGATAATCGCTCCGTTGATTTCCTCACAGACTTTTACAGTGAAACCGAAAGAAGACATTTCACAAAACAGCTTATAACTTCATCAAACTTACTCCGATTATCCTACCACTGATAACATAGAGTCCTTACCTGACATCAGATGGTATCCAACTGGTATATTCCAATTCCTGATCACCATTCGAAAAAATCGATACGTGTATGGATCCAACGCGACACTGTAGATCTCCATGATCCGCGGGGATCTGAGGCTCCAGAATGAACTGTGGTAACCCCGGCTGCGTGTAGCTTTATGCCAAGCAAGCAGTGGAAAAATTTACCGTAGTGGCATGCAGTAATACGCCTTTCATTTTCCGCCGCCCAGCGCCCAGGTCGCGCGGAAATAGGCTGTCTATTGCCATTCTCTTTGACAAACTCTAACCTTAACCAGCTCCTTAACAACGCCTAAACTTAACCGTTCTAACCTTAACCAACTCCGAAACAATGCCTAACCTTAACCATAGAAATTATATTGCCATTCTCTTTGACAAACTCTAACCTTAACCAGCTCCTTAACAGCGCCTAAACTTAACCGTTCTAACCTTAACCAACTCCGAAACAATGCCTAACCTTAATCGGCGAAAGAATACACGTTAAAAAAAAATCACGTTAAAAAATATTTTCGATGGGATTCGAACTCGCCAGCAAACAAGCCATAGGATCCACAGCCATGTGTCCTTGCCAATTGAGCTATTTGCTAGATACTGAATAAGGGGCGGTGACTTCTATATATTGAGCTCCGCTCGTGTCGCATGCGCGGGCACCTCGCGCGAGCACGCCGGCGCACGCACGCACCTGAGCGAGCACGCCGCCGCCGGTGCACGCACGGTAGCATTTGTCTGAAAAGAAGGGCGCTTTACCGCACTAGCGTGCGGTGACGAATGCGGAAGCATTTTTGCACTGCTTGCTTGGCATTAACGTACAGGCACCCCGGCTGGATCAGTGAACTGGAAAATGTGGAGTACCGGATTTTTTTCCCATTCATTTTCATTGAGAGCCTTATAACAAAAACATTATTACGGTCATCATTGTGACCAGTGGGATTAATCAACACATTTTATTATTTATTTTTCTATTTCATTGAACATTGCACATGTTAAAAGCAATTTTTTTTTTACTCAATGTGAGTATTACCAAGTCAACTTGTGTTCTTAAAACAATGACAATAAACATAGTTTTATTAGGTTGAAATAATGTGGTTGTGTACTTATTTTTCTGTTAACTTATTATGGATTGAAAACTGAAAACCTTAATGCACAGTAACTGAACTCAATATTTTTAAAGGGGAACTATCTTATAAATGGCCTTTTTCAGTGTTTAGCATTGTTTCCTAGCTATGTGGACTTACATATGTGTTCCATAAACTCACAGGAATTGTGTAAAAGTGCCCAAATAGTGAAAGAAATAGTAAAATAGTTCCCCTTTAAGTTCTGGTAACTTATTTTTATTTATTTTTTACAGTGTAGTCTTGCAATCAATCAAAACGTATTTACACGATATACCTCACATTCACCCTCCATTCACATCCTGGTGTTCTCCTGGTGTTCTCCATTAGGCCTGTAGGTGGAGCTATGACAGCACACGTACAGTACACACACCGATGGTGTGTGATGTCTGTGTCCAAAAATGAATGGGCAAATGTGAGTGAAATGGTCACACTGTATGCAGCCGTTTGTCTGCATTGCATTCCCCCCCCCCCCCCCAACTCAGATTTAGGGTTGATACAACCATCATAATAATATTGTTAATAATAACTAACAATAATGATGTAATAATGTAAAAATGATCATTAAAAATACCTGATTATGAGAAAAAAAATTACGATG
Source organism: Notolepis coatsorum (assembly GCF_963971535.1). Classification (NCBI taxonomy): domain Eukaryota; kingdom Metazoa; phylum Chordata; class Actinopteri; order Aulopiformes; family Paralepididae; genus Notolepis; species Notolepis coatsorum. The sequence goes on from NC_140170.1 coordinate 187,326,759, forward strand.
CATGGAATATTGTTGAGGCACACTAGTTACAACTATATTTCAAACAGGCACTCCATGTCAAAAAGGTTGCTGACCCCTGGTCTAGAGAGATAGATTTATGACGTGATGTCATTTGCGGTCCGCCGGCGGACCACTCAGGCTAGAGAGGTTAATTGAACTCTGTTCATCTTTAGCCTTGTGTAGGCATATTTATTATCAGGCGGGAGAGATGCGGCTGTGCTGCCGCTCTTTATTCGATCATAGCATTAAGAGACCGGAACAGATACAAATACAAAGGTAGCGTCCCCACTCTCCAGGACATTTACACCAGGCGTTGCAGCGCCAAGGCTAATAGAATAATCAAAGACTCTAGTCACACAAACAACTGCCTCTTTGAACTGCTGCGGTCAGGCAAGTGCTACCGGAGTCTCATGGCCAGTACAGAGAGACTCAGAGGGAGCTTCTATCCCCAGGCCGCCTGATTACTTTTACTAACGGATTTCCAGTTCCGCGTTCGCGTTCTGCGATCTGATTGGCCACTGACGTTTCTGGTCGTGTGACATCTGCGCCAATCGTGTGACGCCTGTTTCTATCACCGGTTAAGCTTAGGCACTCTTTCGAAGTTGGTTAAGGTTAGAGTTTGTCTTAGAGCAGGGCGATAGAACACCAGCCCTGATTCCAAACTCTAACCTTAACCAACTTCGAAAGAGCTTAACCAGTGATAAACTAGGCGTTAGGTAGTTTGCAGGCTGTTCGAGGCGGAAATGGGCGCAGAAACAGGAGGCACGCGATTGGGCGCACATGTCACATGACCAGAAACATCAGTAGCCAATCAAATCGCACCAGAAACGTCAGTGGCCAATCAGATTGCAGAACGCGAACGCGGAACTGGAAATCCATTGGTAAAAAACTAGACGCCCCCCGGGCCATCAGGATGCTCAATGACACTATGTAACAACCCATCATCTACACAAGATGGCACCATCATCTACATTCACTGCACACACATCCACATGTACACACTTACTTTAAACAAACACTCACCTTACCACTCACTTTAACACACTTTATATTTATCTATTATTAAAGAGATTTAGCACTACATCCATACCTCATTTGCACCCTACCCTAAGTTTTGTACTCTCTCATTTCTGCATTGTACCTCACTGTTACTCATTTTACTCTGTAGTATTGTATATAGGTATATTGACTTTACTTGCTTCTTAACACTTTGAGTGCCAGCAGGGGGCGCACAATTTAGCGCTTGAGTGCCAACGCTCTATTCAATGAGGGCGAGCACATTTGCGAACGCATAATCTATATCGTAAAAAAAAAGGTATAAATTATATGTGTCTAATACGCCCGTCGCTTATCAATGACTTGCTTGCAGTCACCATTGTCGAAACGGATTGTTTTTTCATCTGTACATTTTCGTTGTATACCATTTTGAAAAACGCTCGTTTTTGGAAGTTTCCAGAAAAAAAGTGATTCTACAGGAATCGCCCTTTACTGGAATACACAAAAAACAGTAATGTTTCAGCCTATTTATGAATCGTTTTCAAATAAACGCTAGATTATCGATAGTTTATGTGTTTATGCACGCTAGAGAAGCAGGCTGAAAAATCGATTATCTTATTTCCTGATCAGCACACACTAGTGTTGTCACGATACTGGAATTTCGACTTCGATACGATACCTTGAAAAGTATCGATACTTTCGATACCAAAAAAAATTAATTATAATAATTTTTTTTGTATTATAATTATTATTATTATTTTTTTTTTATCAAATTTTGCTTTTGTTGCTGGTTGATTCTCCTCAGCTTCTCTCTGGTACTATACGAGAAGATAAATACACTTTTAAAACCCTTTGTTTATCTTTAGATCAGAGAGAGAGAGAAAGAGAGAGTGGCTGCTGGAGATTTTAGGTCTACTGAGCGCACCTTTCTAGTTATGACCCGAAAACAAGGGTACTTTTGAGAGAGAGAGAGAGAGAGAGAGAGAGAGAGAGAGAGAGAGATAGATTTCTCTGGAGCTATGCTCGGAGCATTTATTAACGTTACATTTTCAACAACATTGCTGCTAATTGGACACTTCATGGAGGCGGGGTAACGTTGTGTCGAGTTCATGCGTGTACTGGTGTAGGATGGGCTCCGGCTCCGCTCGACCTAACGTTGGAAACGGGGTAGTTGTGTCGAGTTCATGCGTGTACTAGTGTAGGATGGGCTCCGGCTCCGCTCGACCTAACGTTGGAAACGGGGTAGTTGTGTCGAGTTCATGCGTGTACTGGTGTAGTGGGCTCGGCTTGACGTTACTCCGTTTCCATGAAGTAATAGGTGGCCAGCTAGCTAGCATTAAGCTAACGGAGGAACGACAGCTAACGTTAGCTAATAATAGCGTTGTTTACAAACTGAAGACAGGGCTGCGCTGCCCGGCTGTGAGGGGGAGGAGGCTGCAGCAGCTTGTGTCTGTTGCTCTGAGCGAGGAGGAGGAGGAGGAGAAGGCGGAAGGGCAAGGCTCTGGCAGCGCGTCTGTCTGTCAACAACTTGCGGGAGCAAGCCAGCTGGTACCGATACTGCAGAAAGTATCGGTACTTCAGGAAATGAGTATCGAAGCAGTTTTAAATATTCAGTATCGATATGTATCGATACTTCGATATTTTTGACAACACTAGCACACACACACACATACACACATATGGGACACGTTGATATATCTGTGAAAAAAGCTCTGATTATCCCAAGACTGGTAAAATAGATTCCTTACCTCAGATCAGATGTTCTCCAAAAAGATTATTCCAATTCCTGATCGCCATTTCAAATATCGACCGTGTTTATTGATCCAACGCTGGGTGCTTGAAACACATATTCCACGCAGTTCTGAGGGACCACAAAGACTGCAATCGGCTCAGATTACATGCTTGACAAGTAAAATGTGGATTCCGGATTTTCTTTTCCCCATGCGTTTTCATTCAGTCCAATCCAAAGGGTGCATTACCATCCGGGAGACGATAGGGGGCGGTATTTTCCCTGTTCGAGCTCAGAGAGAGTCCCAGTGGTAACGTGAGGCTAGATTGATGAAAAATTAAGGAAATCGTGAGATTTCTCGTAGTTGGCACTCAAAGTGTTAATAATAATGTATGTAGCACACTCAGGCCTCAGGGGCTCTTTCAGAAATAAGCATTTCATATAAAGTATTCTGTATTTTGTTGTGACATATAATAAACAAACTTGAACTTGAGGAACGAGACTAGGCATGCCTATTTAAGAAAGACCCAGCCAATAACAAGACTAGGTAAGCCTATTTAAACAAGACGCAGCCAGTAACAAGACTAGGTAATCTTAGTTAAGCAAGACCCAGCCAATAACAAGACTAGGTAATCTTAGTTAAGCAAGACCCAGCCAATAACAAGACTAGGTAATCTTAGTTAAGCAAGACCCAGCCAATAACAAGACTAGGTAAGCCTATTTAAGCAAGACGCAGCCAATAACAAGACTAGGTAATCTTAGTTAAGCAAGACCCAGCCAATAACAAGATTAGGTAAGCTTAGTTAAGGAAGACCCAGCTAAGAACAAGACTAGGCATGCTTAGTTAAGCAAGACCCAGCCAAGAACAAGACTAGGCAAGTCTAGTTAAGCAAGACCCAGCCAAGAACGTGCCTAGGCAAGCAATTATTATTATTATTATTTTTAATACAGTATATCTATATTTTTATCATGTAAAAGTTTATATATAAAATCTGCAAATGGATTATGCAAAACAACTCCCAATGTAATATTTTCTTCCCCATCTTACCGCTGACAATCTCTTGAGCGGGATTTCCAAGAGTCTTGTCTGTAGTTTAGCTCCACTCTTCTCTCCAAGCTCCTCATAACCTTGGATTACAAACCAGTCTGTGTCCTTTTCTGAAACTGAGAGAAGCGTCATATTTTTATTTGTTTATTAAAACAGATCACCATTAGCTGATGCCAATGGCACCACCTAGTCTTCCTGGGGTCCAAAGTCCTACATATCAATATATACACATACAAATATACATACACACGCACACACACACGCGGACATATACATGTATACCCTATACACATACATACACACAAACTATATACACATATATACACATACACACACACACACACATACACATATTCAGTATATACACAATACAACCACCTAACTTATTATAATCATCCAAAAAAGACATCATACAAAAGAAAGAAAAAAAACAATATTGCACATGAAAGATGAAGAACGAATGCATGCCTGTAAAGGGAAGCATTACCATCTTCAGCTTGTCACAGTTAAGAAAATAATAAGAACTAATTATAACAAAATTATAATTAATAATAATAAATAATAATGGCTTGGATTTATATAGCGCTCTTCATGACACCCAGAGCGCTTCACAGAGTCCATTATTCGTTCATACACAGTCATACCGGTGGTGGTAAGCTACAATTGCAGCCAGAGCTGCCCTGAGGCAGACTCACGGAAGCGTGGCGAATAATCATCGCCTACGGCCCCTCCGACCACCACCAACATTCATTCACATGCATACACATTCATACGAGGCAAGTAGGTTAAGTGTCTTGCCCAAGGACACAACAGCGATGGGATGGACATGGGCTTGAGCGGGATTCGAACCACCAACCCTTCGATCATCGGACGACCCGCTCTACCCCTGAGCCAAAGCAGCCCCTGGGCTGGGTGGCGCAGCGGACATTGCGCTCGTCACCAACGCAAGTCAAGATGCAAAAAATATATCATTTTTCCATGCATACATTCACGCGTTATACCGTGGTGAATATAAGTATGTTTTTAGATCGGTCTGGGGTAATTCCTGAAATGCTGAGGAATAGCCTTATAGCCGTATTATACTATAACCGTTGTTGTTTCTTGCCTGGACCCGCCATTATTCTCAAATCAAATCTATATCAGAAGGATATAATTTAGACAAAAGGCTGCAGACAAAAGGCTGCTGGCTATGATTCAGGCTGGTCGGAATGAGATGAGCATTTCACCCATCATGAATTAGCATATTCAGCTGTTCAGGATAAATGTTGTTCAATGATGCACCTCTATGGTTTTCATAGCACATTATGAAGCGTTGGGTACCTAGGTGTAGTTAATAGACTTGGCCAGGATCGTTAAAATAAAATTAAAAAAATAATCTTGTGTTCCGTGTTCTTTAGCACACAAACACTTAAATTATCCCCAAAAAATACAAGTGACAACACTTTTTCCCCTGGGTCTCAGGAGGATATAATTTAGACTTAATGTTTTCCTGTTGCACATCATTCTCACCTTCCTCTTTTTCACTTCCTGCCTCCTCTTCCTCTTCTTTACCTCTTTCATCTTCTGAGTTTTCACCCCCGCCCTCCTTTCTCTTCTTCTGCTGCAAGTCCACTATGTGAGCTCCAGTCTTCATCGCTCTCATCGTCTGCTTCCACATCCTCCTCCAACGACTCTGGACAGTAAAAAGATATACAACCAATGTATCAAGGAAGAACACTGCAACAAGCCAGCAAAATACTATATCTGTGTTGAGGAAAATACTATATCTATGTTGATGAAAATACTATATCTATGTTGATGAAAATACTATATCTATGTTGAGGAAAATACTATATCTATGTTGGAGAAAATACTATATCTATGTTGAGGAAAATACTATATCTATGTTGGAGAAAATACTATATCTATGTTGGGGAAAATAATATATCTATGTTGGAGAAAATACTATATCTATGTTGAGGAAAATACTATATCTGTGTTGGGGAAAATACTATATCTATGTTGAGGAAAATACTATATCTATTGTTGAGGAAAATACTATATCTATGTTGAGGAAAATACTATATCTATGTTGGGGAAAATACTATATCTATGTTGAGGAAAATACTATATCTATGTTGGAGAAAATACTATATCTATGTTGGGGAAAATACTATATAGAGGATAGAGGACGCGACCCTGGTCAGACGCCTCTGGTTTTAGCTCCGCAACGATGTACTCACTTTTAGCTATTATGTTTGTCTTTTCTACTTTTTTATTTAAAGCAACACTGGCGGGTACGTCATACGACCGTCAGACACTTATGGACCTGAACCCCGGGCTCAAAGAGGAGTTTGGAGACACTTTTGACCTAGAATGGCCAGCAGAAATCAGACGGGAGAATGGCGGCAAGGAAAAGGACAAAGGCGACGGCAGGAGGAGACACAGAGGGAGACGTGGAGGTATCAGATTGAGACTAAAAAGAGCTGCTTACCGCCCAGCAATTCCATCCATCTTTCTGGCGAATGCCCGTTCGTTGGAGGGTAGGATGGATGACCTGAGAGCGAGGGTCCGGTTCCAACGGGAGATGAGAGACATCAACATTATTTGTCTCACAGAGACATGGCTCACGTCGACGACTCCGGACAAAAGCGTATCTCCCTCGGATGCCTTCACAGTCTTACGTGCAGATCGCACCGCTGCCTCAGGGAAGACCATCGGCGGCGGAGTCTGCCTCATCACGAACAATTCCTGGGTTAATCCCGAGGGGGTGCAGGTTCTCTCAAACTCGTGTTCGCCGGACTTGGAACATCTTTCTATCCTGTGTCGTCCGTTTCACCTCCCGAGGGAGTTCACCGCGGTCGTCATGACTGCCGTGTATATCCCCCCACACGCGAATACGGGCAAAGCGCTGGGCGAACTACACGATAATCTCAACAGACACCAGATCAAACACCCAGACGCAGCGATGGTAGTGGCCGGCGATTTCAACCAGGCCAACCTGAAGAAAGTGATGCCGTCCTTTTTTCAGCACATCGCTTGCTCCACCAGAGGGAAAAACACACTCGACCACTGTTATTCACCGTTCAAAGCCGGTTACAACTTCAAGGCAGTAGCCGCTCCGCCATTAACGGGGTCCACAAGCTCGAGCGATCATGACTCCATCTTGCTATTTCCGGCATATCAACAGAGATCACGTGACGCCGTCGTGTCACGTGAGACAAAGAAGTGGACAGACGAATCAGAGGCCACGCTCCAGGACGTGCTTGCAGACACGGATTGGGATATGTTCAAAGGAAGCGCCAGTGACGTCAGTGAGCTAGCAGACACAGTGGTGTGTTATATCACAACAATAGCCGATGGTATTGTCCCCAGGAAAACGGTGCGGATTTTCCCAAACCAGAAACCGTGGGTGGATAGCACTATTAGAGCAGCTCTGAACTCTCGTACCACCGCCTACAACCTGGGTAGAGAGTCAGGAAACATGGAGGAGTATAAGGCTTCAGTCTATACTCTACGCAAGGCTGTCAAACTTGCTAAGAGGACATATGCTGATAAACTGGAGACACAAATGGCACAAAACGACACAAGAGGATTATGGCAGGGACTGAAGACAATAACCGACTATAAAGTCAGCGCCCCCTCAATGGGGAGCGACGACGCCTCCATCACGGACAAGCTCAACATCTTCTACGCTCGGTTTGGTGTAGACAGTGGCGCTGCTGGCTCTCCGGCTAGTGACGTCACTGGCGCGCCGGCTGTTGTGGAGGGGGGGGGCAACCGCGAGGGGGGGGGGACGCTCTCTCGTTGTCGGAACACAGTGTGAGAAGAGCATTTATGCAGGTGAACACCAGGAAGGCTGCTGGCCCAGATGGCATAACAGGACGTATACTCAAGACCTGTGCCAACCAGCTGGCCCCTGTGTTCACCGCCATATTTAATCAATCACTGGCGGAGTCAGTGGTCCCTGCCTGCTTCAAGATGTCTACCATCATCCCTGTGCCGAAGAAACCCTCCCCAGCATGTCCAAATGACTACAGACCGGTGGCACTCACCTCTGTGGTCATGAAATGTTTTGAGAGGCTGGTCAAGGACCACATTTGTGCCTCCCTCCCCAGTGATATGGACCCTATGCAATTTGCATACAGGACAAACAGGTCCACCGACGACGCGGTCTCCCAGGTACTGCACAGCACCCTCTCGCACCTTGACCGTCAGAAGGGGGGCTATGTGAGACTGTTGTTCATTGACTACAGCTCAGCGTTCAACACCATAGTCCCCACCAGACTGGTGGACAAGCTGATCGAGCTAGGTCTGAGCTCCGCCCTGAGCGCCTGGCTACTGGACTTTCTGAGCGAAAGACCCCAGGCGGTCAGGGTGGGGGGTCAGACCTCCAACACCATCACCCTGAGCATCGGGTCCCCCCAGGGCTGTGTTCTGAGCCCCCTGCTGTACTCACTCTACACACACGACTGTGTGGCCAAGTTCAGCTCCAACTCCATAGTGAAGTTCGCAGATGACACGGTGGTGGTGGGGCTGATCTCGGACAACGACGAGAAGGCCTACCGGGAGGAGGTTGAGGTACTGGAACGCTGGTGCCAGGACAACAGCCTGCTCCTGAACATTGGTAAAACCAAGGAGCTGATCGTGGATTATAGGAGAGGACAGCAGGAGACGCACACACCACTGATGATTAACGGGGCTACCGTGGACAGGGTGAGCAGTTTCAAGTACCTGGGGGTCCACATCTCAGAGGACCTGACATGGTCAACACACAGACACAGTAGGAAAGAAGGCGAAACAGCGTCTCTACCACCTGAGACAGTTAAGGAAGTTCAGAGTATCGGGAAAGATACTCCAGTTCTTCTACTCAGGAGCTGTAGAGAGCATCCTGACCGGAAACATCACTGCCTGGTATGGAAACAGCACGGCACAGGACAAGAAGGCCCTACAGAGAGTGGTGCGCTCAGCCGAGCGTACCACGGGTATTGCACCAGGGCGTTTTTAGGGTTAGAAAACATTGGGGGCTTCAGCCCAGGGGGGTGGAGGGGGGTTCCCCCCCCCCTTTTTTTTATTTTTATTTTTTAAACACAGTAATACGCAATTTTAGAGTAATTAGAGATGAATACTGAAGAACTAGAATCATTAGAGGTTCTCAAAGTGAGGTCCATGTCCATGAGAGGGATCTGGGCAGTCCCCATAGAAAATTCAAAGTTAACAGGACCAAATCATCAGTTTCTTATTTATTTATTTAACCTTTATTTAGCCAGATAAAACATTGATCTGGTCCAAGAGGCCCCAACAGGAGTACAAATATACATATATACACATATATATATATATATATACATATACTGTACATACATACACACATATACACCAATAACAAAATAAAAACAGTTAAGAATCATACACATAAGCAAATAAACAAACAAACAAACAAACATATGCACAGCCTATGTACAAAAGAAATAAACAGTTAATCTCTAGTCTTTACAGTTTTCTTCAATTGCATAAACACTCAAATCAAAAGTATTACACAATTATCAAAACATTACACTCAAGGAGCAAAACATAGGCCCAGATTTGCACCTCTATAAGCACAATGTCAGCCTCACACTTTTTGCAAAACAATACACAGAGCAAAAAAGTATCTTGCCAGATCCAGCTAGGCAAAGAGATAATGTCTAGTATTTTCTGTACTCTATTTAAATTTTTTCAAAATAGTTTTTGTTTTACTGTAATTTTAACCTGTAGGCCTACTGGATACAGTATTTTATGTTTGTCTGATATTTGCTGAGCTTACAGTGTTATGCACATAGTAGCATGAAAACTGGGACATGTTTTGTTGTGATTCTCCATGTTGAAATGTTGACTGATTTGGTTATATGGCGAGAAAATTTATATTTTCATCAGTCTGCATCATTGATTTGGGTATATGGAGAGAAAATGTTTTTTTTCCAGCAGTCTGCATCATTGATTTGGGTATATGTAGATAAATAAATAATATTTTCATCAGTCTACAGCATTGGTCTTGTGTAGTGTTTGGTGAATTTATTGTATATTTGCACATTCTCTGCGTACTTCACTTACAGTACTCTAATCACTGAGAAGTAGAATAGCTAAATGTGTTTTAGGTTAAGCACAGCAGTGTGAGTAACTGGTTCAAACAGAATTAAGTCATATAAAACGTGTGTTTAAATTCATATAGTAACAAAATGTAGTTTTTTTAAATTAGTGTATGGTTTTGACAAGTGTTTAATTTAGCAAAGGATCTGAGGTGTTCTGATAATTGTGTGTGTGGTTGTGCTAATTGTGTGTTTTGAAACACCGGGCCCCGTTTTAAAAATCATGCTTAAGCAATCGAAAAAAAAAGTCTCATAAAAAAGATATTAGATTTTTGGGTATTTTCCTGCCTTTGGTCCGCTTTGCATTCACATCTCAAATGCAGGGTTCACTTGCAAGAGTGAATGAGCTTTCACACCACCCCAAACCAACCGGACTATCCGAGGAAATGAACCAGGGTTCGATTAAAGCTTATTATAGTTTATCACAGTATCATGAGCATGTCTTTGTCAGTGGACACTGGACATGGGTATGGAGGCTCCAGGTGCTGCTGCGTTAAAGTGCACATCTTCAATACCTATCTGTACTATTTAAAAGCACAGTGCAGGACACACTCAAAGGTTATCGCACCTCAGAGATGGCAGTGGACATGTATGACAATGTAATGGCATCTTGTGGCACAAGCTCAGACCTCAGCTCAGGAGATCAGCTGAGACAGAGACTGTTCTATCCAGAGCTTGAGAGCAGGTTCTCATGAGTTGGATAACAACTTATGAGAGGCATACAGGCATGTTATCCAGCCTCAGACCAGTTTCTCTCAGTGGAATTGCTGCAACCCCTCGCCACACATTACAATATCCAACTATTGCCAGAGGAGATCACAGTTGCAAAGTGTTTCCTGGTCAGGACAGGCAGAGATGCAGTCCCTACTATCCAAAGTGTCTTTTCCCTCCTGGATGATGATGATAATAATAATAATAATAATAATAATAATAATAATAATAATAATAATAATAATAATAATAATAATAATAATAATAATAATAATAATAATAATAATAATAATAATAATAATAATAATGCATTTGATTTATAAGGCGCCTTTCAGGACACTAAAAAAAAGTCCACAAATCGGTGAATGAAAAATTATAGGATCAAATGAAAACTACTTACTAAAAATGTTTAAAAGTACTAAAAACAAACAAAAAATACCAAACACTAACAAACATTCAGCAAAGACAATGGGGATGCTGACATAAAAAAAAAGTAAAAAAAAAAGTAAAAAAAAAAAAAAAAAAAATGTAAACAATTTTTTTTTTTTTTTTGATCCGGGGCTAGGAGAAAAACATCCGGGGCTGAAGCCCCGGAAGCCCAGGGCTAACGACGCCACTGTATTGCACTACCCCCCCTGCAGGTTCTATACAACAAGAGGTGCAAATCCAGAGCCTGCAGGATAATGAAAGACCCTCACCACCCCAATAACAGCCTGTTTCAGCTGCTGAGGTCAGGCAGACGCCTGCGAACCCCAGCTACTAGGACAGAGCGGCTTAGGCTCAGCTTCTTCCCCCAGGCCATCAGAGCCATGAACAATGAACATTGAGTGCTCAGAACACTGAACTGTCCACACACAAGCACACATGAACACACACACGACACGCACACTGTGCACGCTCACACACGAGCAGCCACTTAACACTTTAACATGAGCGGGCACACACTCATGTCGCACACACGCACACTTATGGCCAAAGGAAAGGACACTTTAAATTAGAATAACAGGAACAGTGTATTGCACTACCAAAGCTAACTAGCATGTCCCATATGCTCTGTAAATAACTATGTACAGATACCGAGATGTCACTCCATGTTACCTGCTACCTGTTACTGCACAATGTTGTTTCCTTCTTTTGATTCTATTATATGTACCACTGTATTGCACATCGTTGCGGGCAAGACCACCCGCATTTCATTGTATACCTGTATGCCATGACAATTAAAACTCTTGACTTGACTTGACTTGATATCTATGTTGGAGAAAATACTATATTGTGTTGGGGAAAATACTATATGTTGAGGAAAATACTATATCTATGTTGAAGAAAATACTATATCTATGTTGGGGAAAATACTATATCTATGTTGAGGAATATACTATATCTATGTTGGGGAAAATACTGATTCTATGTTCTCTCAGTAAGTTTAGTACAGTATGTGTACAGTAGGGATGTGCATCTCCTCACTGAGGCCGATGCGATGTGCATCTCGATACGGTGCCAACGATACGATACATTAGCGATACATTTGAAGCACCGGGCGATGCGATGCGATATGATTCACCCCCTGTTGAGATACGATACGATTCGATACGATTTGATTCAACATAATGCGATTCGGGGCGATACGATGCGATTCAACACGATGCAAAATAATAATAATAATAATAATAATAAATAATAAAATGTTATGGTATGACAGAGGATTTGGTTGTATTCCTTATATGCAGCTTATATTATTATTAAAAATAAAAGAATCTACTGTAAGACAATTTATATAAAAACTCTTGGGTGCCTAAGAAGACTTTTGCATAAACTGTCTTTTCTATCCACTTTAGCTAAAAACACACGAGATTTATTTATCATTATTTTGTTGTTCCTATTTGTGAATAATCATGCACTGAAATGTCAAATCACGTTCCATTTGTACCTGTACAATATGGTGAATAAAGTCATCTGAGAGAGAGAGCGAGAGCGAGCGAGAGAGCGAGAGAGAGAGAGAGAGAGAGAGAGAGAGAGAGAGAGAGAGAGAGAGAGAGAGAACCCCTCCCCGTCTGAGCTGCTCCGTCGACAGTTGATGATGTCACACACTAGACTAGGTCACTAGGATGCGTCTATAGTACTTTCCGACCGTAGCATTATGTCAACATCACGGAGCCAGGCTGGATGGATTGCATGAAGCGATATAATTAAGAAATTAATAACCAATAAATGTGAAGTTATCTTTGAACCCCTGTTGTCAAGCGTCTTCAATATACCCCCCCCCCCCATCCTCACTAATGTTACTGGTGTTGCAGAGTCACTTTAGTTAGACACTAGTTTAGCGTTAGCTGAACGGCTAACTGGCGTTAGCCAGAGGCTACTAGCTTTAGCATGTTGAGCAATTCTATTCATGTCTCCTCGACTTCCACTGTTTGTTGATAACTGTGACGCGGCTCTCGCCTTATGTAGTAGCAAAGCAATAGTATCTGCTGTGTGTGCAGTCACAGTGCACTGCTGACAAGTGGATGAGAGGAAATTATATCAATGCATCGGTTTTTGACCGATGCAAAGACGCTACAACAAGATGCATCGCGAGTCTGTTTGCGGTGGTGAATATGCATATGTTTGTCTCAAGGCTCTGTACCATTATTACTATCTAAAATGTAATAATTGTGGAATATTACTGTAATGAGCTGTATGTGTATGATCCAAGCGTCCTATGATCCTCATAGGAGCATAACAGAAAAAAGCATTCCATGTGAAGGTATTCTGTATCTTTGCATGTCAACTAATAAAGAAACTTGAACTTGAAACTTGAGTTCAGCCTGACATTTTGCCGATGCGGACTTATTCCACCGGTGCACTTGCATCGTGAACGTGTATGCCGGCGCACCGATGCAAATCGATGAATCGTCACATCACTAGTGTACAGATGTATGTAGTGAAGATGTCTCTGTTCTCTCCGTTAATTATAAGTTACGTTTCGAATCATGAACTTCGGAAAATGCCTCGGAAAAGTATTTTTTATGATTGGCGAGTGCAGCCCCCACTGCCCCCAGGAAAAAAGGAGGACAGAAGATGTCCAGCCCCAGACAGAAGAACAGAGTTCATCTACCAGCGACACGACAGAGAAGGTCCAAAAAAATACAAAGTATGTTCGAAAATACGTTGAGAAATGCGGTAAAAACCGTGAGATCTCTCCGTCACCCATACCTAGATACCTTGATTGACAAGCCTACACCTGTGCCTTTATTCAAAACATATGCGCTCCGTGCTGCCACCCAGTGCTCCGTGCTGCCACCCAGTGATGAACTTAACAAACTACAAACTAAGCACAAAAACCATCAAATAGCTCCTACAGTTATCGCGATATGATTTTTTGCCATATCGCCCAGCCCTAGGTCAGCTTGTCATTTATTTCTGTCAATGTGCTGGTTCTGTAGCAGGACTGGGTCAGTCAACATCCTTGGCTCCCGGCGCACCGAAGATAGTCTACACGCTCCCTCCTCCTCAGTGGAGTTGTCTGTGAACTTGGCAACTTCATTGGATTTATTTATTCTCTAAAAATATCTATAATATATTATATATATAAAAAATATCTAATCTAATATCTAATATCTATCTAATATCTAAAATATTGTTTAAAATAAAACGCTAAATACTATTATTCTGTGTGTCATGTTTCCAAATAAGATTGTTCACAACGGGAAATGCTGTATACGTTCAATTTGTTGGTTGGACCTCCGTGATCAATCTCGCTCGTGAAGTTTCTCAGAGTTTGCTCGGGTTAGACCATTATTTCACATCACATGGGGGTGTTTCATGAACATATATGGATCACCGTGCACAAGCATAGACGTTAAGAACAAACGGTATTTATCAACACGGTGTGTGCGTAGGACCTGTGCACGCACGTTTGATAAATCCCGATTTTTCTGTGCGTACACACATTCTAAATGATGTGCTTAAGAACAAAGATAGAACACTTTCTAAGAATTGTTGATAAATGAGGGCCCTGGTCTGATGTCAACAAGATGCACGGAGAGCTGTGCCCTGATGTCCTCCACCTGATGGACCTTGTTATGTCTATCCCAGCGTCATCAGCAGATTGTGAACGTGGGTTTAACACAATGAAGCAGGTAAATTATTTTAAGACGCACACACACAATACCATTTTAATCTTGTGTGAGAACCAGAAAATTGTGTTCACTAACTTTAGTAACTTAATGTAGTCACTTACTTAATGTCACTTTTCTTTGCGTTTTGATTTGAATACTTTGCAGGTCAAGACTGACATCAGCGATCAGCCTCCTTGACAGATCTGCTCATGATGCAGCTCAACTCACCAAAGATCTACAAGCAGGGCTGTACGCTAAGCTTTTTCACTAGGGGCACACTTGCCCCTAAATGAGAAATTTAGGGGCAAAGAATATTTTTTAGGGGCACATTTTTAAATAACTATTTTACCATTATAGTAGGGCTGGGCGATATGGCCTCTAAATGATATCGCGATATTTTGACATTTCCTCTAAAGCACTTAAAAATGCTTGATTGAACCCTTTGATGCATACAGTCACGCCAATATGATGATTATAATAAGTCCCTGCAACATATGTTTGCATTATTAAA